>NW_020169838.1:187481-328728 GCF_002117355.1 Postia placenta MAD-698-R-SB12 | reverse complement strand
GCCGATGAAGCGACATGTATCCGCACCACCTGAAGAACCTGCGCGACGCGTGGGGGTGGTCGTCGACAACGTGTTCCTCGAGGAAATCATCAACGAGGCGAAGGAGAGGAAGGAGAAAGAAAGGCAGACGAAAGCGGTACCTATTCCTCCACCGCGCAGCGCTAACCCCGAACCCCCGACCAGTCCCGTCGCAGGACCTTCGCGCCCCCGCCCCGATACACCCGTCGTCTTTCGCAAAGTCGATCCCGACTGGACACCGGACACCACTCAATGGACGTGGGACAGCTCCTGGCCGAATCAGAAGCACCTCTCTGGCGAAGAATGGATGAACGTAGGGAGGAACGCACACAAGGAGTGGTTCGACGAAGAGGAGGACAACGGCGTAGATTGGGAGTTGTACGGAGATGGTGAGCAGTAAGTAGTCGAATGGGACTTCGACTCTGGTAGGGGGGTAATGAAACATTTGTCTTTCCGTTCTATTCCTTGTACTACTAGCGCCCATACTGGCGCCGGTCTTAGCGCTCACCCGCAGGTTGAACATTATGTAGCTTACATAATGGGGTCCGTGCGCACTTCGTACTCAGCATCGTACCACTACGTTTCTTTCTTCACTAACACGACCACATAGACACAATGGTCCGTGCGCAGTCGGTACTTGTATAAGTAGTTGTACCATTAGTCGGTCGAACCCTAAGTTCGACCTGGTTATTCATTCAAGTCTCTGCTCCTCCTCGCTTGGGGTAGTGGTCATTCTCGACTTCCTCGCTCGATCTTCAGGACGACGTACTGTCCATAAGTCCTCGCTCGTCGTCTATGAGTCGGGCATCGATATAGGAGTATAGACCATTGTATCACATACAGCGCAAGCGACGCAGAACGCTCAGCGGGGCACCCAGGATAGACGACACTTGCTTACGTGAGTGATCAAGATAGTTTCCTGCGCGCGTCTTGCTCCAAGTGGTGTGTGATCGACTGCTGCCTCAGTTTCTGCCAACGGTTCCGGATATTGGGCACTTCCAGCTCTGCTGCTTGGACGATGACGCCATGCATGATGTACTCTCTGAATGATGTAAGTCTGGCAACTTCTGCTCTCATCACCAAGTCCATAGCTCAACGCGCCTTCCTCCGAGATCTTTCGCTTCCATGTGACGTTGTTCGCCTTACATCTGGTCTTGCCCACACTATTGGACCCATCAGTGACACATTTTCGTGTGCCTCTAATCTTGTCACTGCTTCGGAATATCCCTAGATGCTATCCATATGCCCATCACAGCCTCAGCTTTGGGTGTCAGCATCGCGATTCCCGCTATGCCATCCTGTCATGGCGCTGTTTCGTGCCTGCACGACCTGCAACCACTGTGCTCACAAGTGAGTGTGTCATCCTTCCTTTCCAATACCTCCCCTGTGCCTCGGTCCGATACTTGCAATGACGGTGGCCAGGATGCAGGCTCAGAGTATACCTGACCGATACAATGAACACCCAGGCTGATTGTACTCATAGGGTCATCTAAAATCGTATATATGACAAATCACATATATGGCTGCCCACCATACATTATCCATTCGGTCTGTACGGCTAGATGAGCAATGCCAATACTCACAATTCCACAAGCCAATTCATACTGAATAAGTGCTGATACGAGCTCCTCAAGGGAACAACAACTCCACTCTCAAGGTGTCCGGCGCCTGATGTTTGAGATGTGAAGTCGCAGCCATCTCCACCGAGTAAATTGTCACTGCTAAGTTTATATATCATATATCAGAACTTGACCCTTGTTACTCATACTCATGGTCTGCGCACATACACACGCCATCTGCATCGAGATGAGGTGCACATTCTGTTCTTCAAATGCAGCGGCTGACATTGTTTAGATCGCGCCCTCGTGCGTCATGAATCCTAATTGAGACATCGCTACGAGAAAGCCATCTCTATTACCTCTTAACATTCCAGAGTGGTCTCCTGACATCTCACCATATTAGCCTCAGGCGAGCCATGCAGCTGCATAGCAGGGTCCTGCACGGGTCGGCTCCATGTATGACGTGCGAGGTGCACATGAAGATAATTAGTGAAAACCATGACATGATGTACATCCAGGTCGGGTAGTGGTGATCTACATAGAATATCATCGTCGTTGTGGAGCTCTGCAGGGAATAGCAACACATCGTAAACAGGCACTCTATGCGAATATCAGACATATGAAGCTGGCGGCGGGAGCTGACTTGAATTATGAATGTTCAGTCGACGTCAAGACCTCTTACGCGGATGCCTCTCACTCTCGACGAAGCTCCTCCAACGCCTTTTCATCCGCTTGGATGTTCTCCTTGGCCCACTCAATCACCCGATGCAGCTCGAGCACTTGAGTCAGGACCCTCTCCGCCTCGTTGAAGCGCCCCGTCTTTGTGTAGACCTTGCCAAGGGTCAAGAGTGTGTTCCCCTCACCAAGAGGCGCGCGTATTGTGCACCACAGGTCGACTGCGTCACAGCACCTTTTCTGCCTCAGTGTTGTGATGAGACATCATATAAACCTCGCCGAGTGATGCAAGATCACCGGCCTCACCTATCTGGGCCTGAACAGCCTGATGCAGAGCCAGGGCATGCTTCAATGTTCCTGCTGCATTGGGCAGATCTTCCCGATATAGGTACACCCTCCCGAGGTCTTGCAAGCTGTTTGCCTCGCCAAGTCTGTTGTGGATGGTACAGTAGAGATTTAGAGCTGCATGCAATGATGCCTCTGCCTCGTCAAGATCCCCTGTCTCGATATACATCACGGCAAGATTGCTGTGATCAGTGGCCTCGCCAAGGCGGTCCTGGAGTGAGTGATGAAGCGATGCAGCCTTCCTGTATGTGCACTCCGCCTTGAAAAAGTCATTCCTGCGACAGTACACTTTTCTGAGGCTTTGGAGTGTATTTGCCTCCCCAAGGCAATTGCTGATTGTATGATAGACAGACAGGGCGTTGACCAGCGATTGCTCCGAATCTTTTAGGTTTTCCATGCAAGCAAATAGGTTGCCCAGCTTCTCTAGGTCTCTGGCCTCGCCCCAGCTGTCTTTGATTGTACGGTGAAGAGATAATGCCTCCAGATACGACTGAGTGGCCAGTGCAAGGTCACCCTTGTAATAGTATATCCATGCGAGGCTCTGCAGGTCGTCTGCTTCACCCTTGCGGCTCCCGGCTGCGCGGTGATTCTTAAGCGCCTTGCTTAGGGTGTTCTTAGCACTGTCCCACTGACAAAGACGAAGGTATGTGTCTCCTAGTACTTTGTAGCAGTCACCCAGCAGGCCAAAATCACGTATATGGATAATGCAGAGCTGTAAAAGGTCGACAGATGGCATGCCGAAATGATTCATCCATTTGATGTAATCAATCACAGCGGGTACTGTCGCAGAGATGGCACGCTGCCCAGAAATAGAAACCTTGAGGACATATTCGATGTTGCGTAACTCGGGATACACGATGCAGATGGTAGCAGTGTCAGAACGGTTCACATCTTGACGGATGAGCGATGTATAGAGGTCGGTCAAACATGACCACCACTCTCCACGGGTCCGAAGATCTGTATGATTTTGGCAATACTCGCGAATCGGAGAGAGCATGCAATATCGCCTGTTAGTTTGATCCCTGTATGCAATTCCAACACGACAAAGAGTGCCGAGTGACTTAGAGAGGTCTGCGTGGTTGGAGAATGTGCATCATAGCTTTTCCCAAGTGACCGTGGAGCTTGGCAATCCATTTGGCATGTGAGCGAGAAGTGTCATCACATATGCCGCCGGTGCATCTTCCTGCATGCGAGGACTATTGATGGAGAGCTCGATGGATGAGGATAGATCGAGCAGTCTGCCCCGGACACCATCCGATCTCGTGACACTTGCAACCCGCTGGTCCTCCCATCGACACCAGATATCCCGCGGACACGCAATATCCTTGTGCGCTTGATGAGCGAGCAGAACTACGGCCAACGGCAGACTATCCACCGCTGAGACGAGCTTGTCAACATATGGATCCTGATCGTCGGCGCTGATCTCGGTAATCCTCTTGAACAGCACAACTCCCTCAGCTTGTGACATGGGATGGAGAATGTGCCTGGACCATGGCAAGCGTCCACTTGCAGGAGCCTCTGCTCCCCGCATGGTGATCACAAGTGCGAGCCCGTTTATACCAGCATAGGCTTCAAGTTCTGTCTCCACTTGACTCCGGATATTTGCAATGTCGAATAGCGTCTCGAAGTTGTCGAGGAAGAGAATGGATGGCTTGTGAGCGAGTTCGAGCAAGATATTGACGCGTAGCTGATCAGTTCGGAGCTCTGCAAGCATGCCAAGAGCATCTGCAATACCAGTGCGCAATCCATCCAGGGTGGTGATGTCCTCGCAGGAAACAAAGTAACGGCATGTGAACTGGGAGAGAACCCGGTCGTCGTAGAGTGCCTCTGTGATGACCGTTGTTTTGCCAATGCCGCCTGTTCCGAGAGCGATTGTTTGTTTCCGCTGCAGGATCGCATCCACGAGGTACTCCCGCTCCTCCTTTCGACCGAAGAATAGCACTGGCCGCGGTGGGAAGCTGAATTGTCTGTGTAAATATATCAGGACATCCCGGTATACGGCAGCCTTGCAAATGACTGACAACATTCCATCTGCACTCTGCGTTCCTGCCTTGCTTCCAGACATAGAGGCTGCCGCAATCAAATAAGTGTCGGATCGCAAAGAACGCTCAAGGTAACTCACCAAATCCCTCCTCCACCGTCTGTTTCACGTCATTCAGCTTGGACAGGACAAGTGCACCAGTCATTCGGTCCTCCTTGTCCAACAGAGCCCGCAATCTGGTGGTCGTAGCCTTGATGTCATCATCTCCAGCAGTAAGTCGCTCTAGAGCATACTGACTCAACAACGGTTCCATATAGTAGATACGAGACACGCACCAAGGAAGCCTTTATTGATGTGCCCGGTGATCATACCAAATATGACCAGCATCTCCGCCAGGACCTCTTCATGGATCTCCATGATCTCAATGTCAGGTCTCGACGTCAGGTGTACACGCATGCGGTCCAGGAAGTCAGATAACGCATCGAACAGACTCAGGATACGCTCATAGCTTGAGCCAAGCTTGTCTGCCGTCTACGGTAAATTATCATGTCAAAAATGGAAGATTCGACTTTGTTGGACTATCGCGTACATCTAGCAGCTTCTCAAGCGCAGCTGCGGCCAGCTTGACCCCCGGGAGGTGCTGTAGAACCAAGATAGTGAGTGTTCCTGACTTCCTCATCATGTTCCAAGCAATCATATACAGGCTCCGCAAGATCCGCCGCCGAATCAACAAATGTTTTCATGAACTTCAGCACCGGCCATACCACCTTCGCGATTTCTTCCGCCTTCCTGTGTTCCTGCTGGAACGTATACCGTCCATTTTCCAGAGTAGTTTCAATTGATGTCAGCGCGTCAATGTGCTGAACAGCTGCCCAGGCAGATATGTCGACGCCGGTGCTGGCAGTGTAACGTCTTCGGGCCTTCTCCCATATCTCGTTGAACCGTGATGTTGAGACAGTGTCTGTTAGTTGAACGAGGATTGTCAGGGGCCTGCGCATATGGCTATCATGTACGATACTTGCCCTGAGCTGCATATGCTGTTGAAGCTTTCTCAACGAGCCATGCTAATTCGCGGATTGTGGCTTGCAGTTTGTCATTTCGAGCAAACAGCGATGAAGATATCCAGGGCACCGACACGGAATGTAGGGTCTTCGCTCCTTCCCCGACGATTCTCAACGTTGTGGCCTTGATCTGGACGAGCACAATGGCTGCCGACGACTCCGACTTTTGTGTGATGGGTGGAAGGTGCTTGAGAATTTTGGTGATCTCCGCCATCAGGTCCGCTATGAGCGCGACTGCGGTAGTCTTTCCACGAGATGCCTGGACAGGAGTCAGAGTCAGCGGCAGAATGAGATACCTTCTATTAATTACCTCAGCAAGTGTGAGGAGCGCCCCGAGCACGACCGGGTCCTGGAGAATAAGAGCATGAGCCATAGCCTCATCTCGGTAAGTGGATATGGGAGTTCACGATATCATCACTCGTATTCTCATGTATCCTTCGGGAGACAATGAGGTCCGCAAGTTCTCTTGCGTTCGCTCGAAGTTGTACCGTCGCGCTCTCCTTCAAGCCCAGGGCGTGAAGTTGTGACTGTAGCTCCACGGTCGAGGCGACCTTCCTCGGGAAGTTTGGTGACCACACGCCTACAAGACTCGCGTATTCAACGAGCGTATGCTCCCACCCACGCTTGATCTGATCGTCGAGGGGATCTATAACGCCGTGTGAGTATCTGGGTACTCTGATACACTGAGCCCGGCGCACCCCCGATCCATTGCAACGTATGCATCTCCCAGTGGAGCTCGGAGAGGACCTGCTTCACATCGCGATCACTCGAAAGCGTGTCGCCATGATCTATATATAGTTGGTCAGTGGAAGGTAAGACGTGGCTGAGGGAACGGCTCACGCACGCTTCTTCGTGATCACATTGTATGCAGTCCCCACCAGTGTGACGTAGGACATGAGAACATTTTCAAACGGAGCTCTACCGCTTTCTGTAACGTTGTTTGCCAGGCCACACTCCATGAGTGGTACCTGATCCCATAGGCGGACGATCGCGTTGACATCGCCGCTGTCATTGGCACTCTGAGAAGACCCATTAGTGGATGCTAAATACGAGACTGAGTGAGAGATGGACTGACGAGGAAGAGCGCGGCAAACGACCGAAAAATGATGCTTCGTCGCACATTCCCCTGATACAGAAGTGAGTATGTCATTCCCAACGCCAGCGCTATTGATTCTTACCTGCTCAGCATCCATTACGTGATTCAGAAGGCGGTCGACGTCTCCAAACACACGCTTGCAAGATTCGAGATTGCGATCAAGGCCATTCTTGAGTTTCTTGTTACTCGGAGACTTTGCGCGGACAGTGGTCGACAGGCTCTTGGCATCTATGACCGTTCTCAACCCGAGTATGGGAGATTCAGCCTCGTTGTCGATGGCTTCTAAGTCTATATTGGTGCAGTCTTTGAATCGTTTCAGTGCCTTGCTCCAGACAGGTGGGAGCCCGTGCGCAGTGAGCACTTGCGTCGCAGCATCTTCCATAATCAAGCGGCGAATGGACGCGAGTAGGGAATGAGATGTTAGAGGGGAGACAGAGAGCAGAGGGGGAGGTACAAATGAGATTGACCAGCTACGGCAGTCCTCAACGCTGTGTGCATGAGGCTTCCAGGATCACCGCCACCGGAGAACCTGTGCTTCGAACGAGCGCGCATGTGGTCTGATGCATACAGCCGTCAGACAGGAAAGGCAATCGGAGGTAACCTCGTGCCGTAGCGAAGTCCATCTGATTGAGGTGAGAGCGCAACCTTGTGGCTAGTCTGTGGCCACCCTAGTTCCCGCGCAACATGTGTGTCAGGTCAACGAAAAGGATCTCCACGTCTTCTCGATGGCGAAGAATAGAACACTGAAGCGCCCATGCATCCTCGGACGCATCTCGGAAATGTAAGTTACGCATGTCGAACGGGTGGCGCCTTACGGCAGGGATCACAAGCAGTGCATACAACGAGTGAATGAAGCATGTATTGCACCCGAGCGTGAGAGACAACAGGAGGCGGGGCGTACATTGATAGCCGCTGTGATGGAGGATGGTTCTGTCGTGCTTCAACTCCTATCTCAAAGAGTGGATACTGCATATTGAGATCTGTGCGTGATACTATGAAGGTCGCAAACTCCCATCTAGTGACGTTCGAATTTCGCGAGGGGTAGTAGGCGGGAAATGTACCTTCCCAACTCGTGTCTGGATGCCTATCTGAGTATGCGAGGGAGACGAAGACATTTTTGCCCTGAAAGAGTGAGAACGGAGGGAAATGGAAAGGGCACGACAAGCATCGCGTCATGAAGACCTGCAGTTTGCACGAATGACGTGGATGCGCGCGAGGACATGCAGCGGCAGGGGAACGACACAGACCGTGAAGGGCACTTCTGAACGAGGAGCATGGGACAGGAACAGCCCCAGATAAAGAATGGTGTTTGCTACAGGACAAAAGCAATACGTGTATGTGTTGTGTAGAGGTTTATGACTCCCTGGTAATCAGGCTGAGACCGAGACACGAAAAATAACGTGTCCACGTACAACAGCAGTCCGTCGAGCCCTTATCCTGGCCTGCCTCTCTCTCTGCTCTGTCGCAGCCACTGCAGTCCTTCACGTATACGGCTCGTATAGTCTCAACGCACAACGCAGTGGGTTAAAGCCGAAGTTGCGCGGGCGCAGATAGCAAACTCGCTAGCGAAGAGTCGCGTTGGGTTGTCTTTCCAGAAGGGCCATGGTTTTGGGGATGACCTGTACGAGATATACAGGAGTATAACGCACAGAGAAAGACTGACAGTACTCGCAAGGTTCCAGCTTCAGAAAGATCGTGGTGGCAGTAGGCAGTGGAAAAGCGCCTGATGACTGGGCGCTTCACGGGCGCTCTGATCTCGATAACAGTCTGTGCGCTACGCTAGTGATGTCATCGCTTGTTTGGCTGCCAAAGGAACCGTCCACCCTAGTGACGTACCCGTCGTCTTCTCTTCGACTGTAGGCCATGCTCCGGGGCTCAGAGAATCTCGATCGTCTTGAATTGTGTTCTCAATCGTGTGTCTGTCCCAGCGCCTCGTCGCCAGTCCTCTATGAGCAGACCGGTCCAGTGATGTTGATGATCGATGATCCTGCGTCATGCCTGTCTCACGCACATTTTTTCCTCAACCGCCTAATCACTCGATCTGTTTCCCTCATACTGAAACGCGATGAGCAGGTCATATATGCCTCTCTGAGTGCGAACTGTCTTGTGACAACGGCGGCTCCACCGTGCGCGGTTTCGTAGTCCCTCAGACACACGCTTATGGTCTGTGAGTTGATAAAATGACCCATGCGGGTGCATCAGATCGTCTGCAAAATGATTTCCCCAGCTACATGATATATGCCCCTCCAAAATGAGCGTGCTCGCTCTCTAGAGGATCTTATAGGGGTCCTGCAAGCTTAGGAAAAATAATCAGCTTCGGTGCTGTTTATCTCCATTGAGACCCATACATCTGGCATAGAATCTCGTGCGAAAGCGCAGTGGACTCTATCATGGCCGCCGGCAGATATTGTAAAGTTCTCATCGGCTTCCGATGCAGGAGGAAGATACAGTACGATTGATACACACATCAAGCAGCACTGTGGCGTCACAAATCGCGTAGAAGGCGGTGCGATGCGGATGTCAGTACGAATTAGCACCGTGAGGCCGCGCCACGCACCAGAATCATGCTTGGTATGGTGTGCTGAAACTGATCGGTCCAAACACCCTGCGCAGATGACACGCCAGACAGACGCGTGGACGCATCTCGATGAACTCTGCGCAGAGATGTCGACGTCTCGGCCGACTCGTCGTCTGCTGCGAGGGATGTGAAGCGCGGAGCGGCAGCGTGTGGTTTGCATGACGTCATGGAGGTGCCTCGCTATCGTCTGTGTTAACTCTGTAATTCAGCATGCTCAACATAACAGCAGAAAGAAGCGGGACTGAGACCACAGAGACGGACAGGCTGCATCGAGAAAGTATCACTCACAAGTAGCACCTAGCGTACATCACGAGAGTCGGAAGCGACCTCAAGCGGGAAGACACACAGCCTTTGCCGGCTCGACGCGCCAGGGTCGTATCGGGCGCAGCTGACAACTGGGCAAGTATATGCGAGCGGACCGGGAGGGTAGTGATCCACACGCGTCCTTTTTCACGTCAGACAGATCAAAAGCAGCTGCTCGTGGATTTCTGGATGATGGTATCTTCGTATCCGTCTTCATAAACGGGCGGCGCATTTCCACGAGATGAACGAGCTCCCATACAGCGTTATCCGGCCACAGAGATGCTTGAACAGCTCGAGGTCGCATCATATTACAAGGGACGCCTTGTCGAAAGCGGCGGTTCTGAGCTGTCGTGAAGAAATATGAGGAGTTGTGTGCGACTGGGAGCGCGAGGGCCCATGGTTTCTCGTTTGAGAGTAGCTAGGAGACCTAAAGTAACTCACGTTGGCTCGCGTAGCGGTTGCTACGGGGCGGTAGCACTGACGGAGCGCTAATAGAAGAGGTTATACCAGAAGGCCGTCCTAAATAAGCTGGTAAAGGAGTATCATATAGAGGACGAAGTGTGTTCTACAAATGGCATGTTGCGCTATAATGCAGGTGTTATGAACACACACAGCGAGGATCACAAATATCTGGATGCACACCGGGTGTCAGCTGAGGAGCATTCTGGCAACACGTCCCGTGGCTATTCCATATGAGGCCTTCACAGGTTATCCAGAGAGCAGGTCACCAGCGGGAAGACGCGTACTCGGCCGTGTATCTGACGGTCGGCTACAGAATCGCGGAGGAATAGCTTGTTTTTCGCGTAGCCTAGCACATACTTGCGTACACAAGAGTGGGTCAACACGCAGAATTTGCAGAGAAAACACAGCCGCTTGCAGGGGTCAGAGTGGAGGTGAGTTGTGCAGAGAGGACGAGGACACATGGCATCCTTGAGTGAGGAGCGAGGAGGCGCAAAGTACATCGCAATTGCTCCAGTAGCGGCTTCTGTGAGATAGCGCGAGTGACTCTGATACAATGGTGACGAAGAGGAGATACACGATGCAGGCAAGTGACCGTCAAACTAAGCGACAGAGCAGTCTGAGCCGGAAGATAATTGAGTGTTTTCCTCGAGTATGACCTTGCGCTGTGATATAACTGATTCAGGCATCCCATGTATAAGCACGATAGCAAACACGAACATCCGAATACGCACCGAGCACAAGAATGTGAAGCATCCTGCAATGACGCCTGGCTGCAACTCTATGCGAGGCCTTCACGCTCTATCCACGAGTGCGCATTCTCAGCTATCAGGAGGAGGCGTGGGTGGACATATACTCGTGGATAGATTTGTCGTACCAGCTGCAGCAAGAGGAAGGCGCAGGGATGCTGAGCTGGCGTTTGTGAAAAAAGACTCGTTTCGCGCAGTTATTGCTGTCGTCACTGGGAGCAAGGATTCATGCGCATGCTGATCGTAAACAATAGAACGTATCGCAATTTTCTGTGGCCAAAGTGGAGGTGCGAATGGAGAGGAGAGGCTGAAGGCGTTCCAGGTATTTGAGAGGCACGGGCGCGACAGATGAAAGTGACAAAGAGCTCAAGCGAGGGATGACACTGGCCATGAAGACGTCACCGAGCACCACCAGGGCCTAGGAAGGAGAGTATCGTATGACAGAACATACACTAGTATGTGAGTCATGGCAGAAGCTGCGTTCTGCGAGAGACAAGCCTAGCAGAAACCTAGGCGCCTGGATCGCGCGCGCTTACATGAGCGATCGAGATGGCTTCCTTCTCTGTCAGATATTAGCCGCTGTTGTCTCTGCTGCTTTGACAAGCCTATTGGCTGCGTCCATCCCCCTTCGCTTCATCACAGTCGATGACGTCAGCCATATGGCTCTGGTCCGCCAACAGGCCGCGTACAAGATGCCTCCCTCCTGCATCCGAATCCTCCTCCGGCCGCTCACATACATGCCCTTCCATGTCACGCCGCTCGCCTTCCATCTGGTCTCTCCAGCATTTCTCCATCAAGCAGCAGCACAACGTCGTCCGCCTGCAATTCAGTGCTGTCACTGCTCCGGACTATCCCTAGATGCTGTCTATATGCGCATCGCAGGCCTCAGGTTCGGGCGTCCGCATCGCGATTCCCGCTATTCCACCCTGTCATAGCGCCGCTTCGTACCTACACAATCTGATACCACAGTCTTCACGGATGAGTACGTCATCCTTCGTTCTTGATACTTCTCTGCGCCTCGGCCTCCTACTCGCAATGATGGTGGCCAGGATGCAGGCTCGGAGTATCACCGAGCTATACGGTAAATGTCCAGACTGATCATACTCATAGGGTCATCGAGGACGCTATGTATGACAGTCCACATATCTGGCTGCTTACCGTGCACCATGCGTACGCTCTGTACAGTTCGGTGAGCGACACCAATACTTATTATGCCACAAGAAGCTAATATATACCGAATGGGCGCTGATAGCAGTCCCTCGACGGGACAACGACTTTAGTCTCCAGGCGTCCGTCTTCCGAAGTCCGGGATGCGGATGTAAAGGTACATACAGTCATCCCCACCGAGCCGAGTCCATTCCCACCGCCGAGTTTATACATTGTATATCAGAATTCGAACTTTGTTGCCCAATCGTCTGCGCACATACACACGCCGTTTGCGACGAGATGAGGTGCGCATTCCATTCATGCGATGCAGCGATTGACATTGCTTAGATTGCGTCCTCGCGCGTCATGAATACTAGTAGAGATGTTGCTACGAGAAAGCGAACTCGCTTACCTACTGACATTACAGAGTGGTCTTCTGACACCTCACCATACCAGGCGAGCCATTCAGCTGCATGGCGAGATCCCACATGAGTTGGTTCGGTGGATGCAGGCCCCGATGTGCGAGAAATTGATGAGAGATATGTCGTGACATCATGTACATACAGATCCGGTAGTGGTATTCTATAAACAATATCATCATCGTGTACAGCTCGGCAGGGGGACTCGTCACATCGTAAAATGTCGCTCTATGCGAACATCAGATACACAAAGCCAGGAGGGATCATAGTGACAGGTGTTCAGTTGGTGTCGAGTCTTCTCGAGCTGATGCCTCTCGAGCTTGGTGAAGCTCCTCCAAGGCTTTCTCGTCATACCAGATGCTTACCTTCACCCATTCAATCGCTCGATGCAGCTCGAGAGCTCGAGTGAGGGCTGTCTCTGCCTCATCAAAGCGCCCCATCCTTGTGTAGACCCTGCCGAGGGTTTTGAGCGCATTCCCCTCACCAAGAGGATCATGAATGGTGTGGCACAGCTTGATCGCATCGCACAGCACCTTCTCGGCCTCAGTGTCGCGATCAAACTTCACATAGACCTCGCCGAGGTCTGTGAGATCATTGGCCTCACCCTTCTGGTCCTGGACAGCCTGGTGCAGAGCCAGGGCATTCTTCAATGACTCTTCAGCATTGACCAGATCCTCCCGATACAGGTACACCCTCCCAAGGTCTTGCAAGCTGTTTGCCTCACCAAGCTGGTCATGGATGGCACGATAGAGGTCCAGAGCTGCACGGGATGATGCCTCTGCCTTGTCAAGATCCCCTCTCTCGATGTACATCACAGCAAGATTCCTGTGATCAGTGGCCTCGCCAAGGCGGTCCTGGAGTGAGTGGTGGAGCGATGCAGCCTTCTTGTATGTGCGCTCCGCCTTGTCATAGTCATTCCTCTGACAGTACACATCTCCGAGGCTTTGCAGTGTGTTTGCCTCCCCGAGGTGGTTATCGATGACACCATAAAGCAACAAAGCATCATTTAGAGATGTTTCTGCATTGTCAAGGTCATCCTGTCGAAAGAACAGGTCTCCGAGGCTCTGGAGGGCGTTGGCCTCGCCCAGGTGGTCCTCGATCGCACGGTGAAGCAACAGTGCCTCCTGCAAGGTGTCCCTCGCATGGTTGAGGTCATTTCTGTATTGGTATATCCATGCGAGGTCTTTGAGATCATTCGCTTCACCTTGCTGGCTGCCAGAAGCTTTGTGATGCCCAAGCGCCTGTTGCAGGGCCATCTCGGCATCGTCATACCGATTGAGCTGGAGGTATACTTCCGCCATAGTGTTATAGCAGTCACCCAGGTGGTCATTGTCATGGACATAGATGATGCAGAGCTGGAGGAGGTCGACAGATGGAGCTCCCAGAAAGCGTGTCCAGTTGGTGTAGTGAATAACAGCAGTGATTGCGGATGAGGTTGCCTCCATCTCCCAGTTTCGCAAAGCAAGCACTTGACGAACGTTTTGAAGCTCTGGAGGGACGACGGAGAGGGACACAGCATTGGAATAGTCCCAATTCTTCTCAATGAATGTGATGTAGAAGTTGGTCAGCGATTCCCATAGCGTGCTCGACGGCTGTAGTTCATGATGGCCTCGGCAGTACTCCCGTATCGGGGCAAGCATTCGGTAGCGCGGATGAGCTCCATTTGTATCGGTGTAGGCCAGTCCCACACGGCAGAGCGTCGAGAGAGATAGGGAGAGGTCGATAGTGTCCTCGAGGGTGTCCTGCATCTGCTCCGATGTGTCAGTTCCAAATGGCAAGCCACTCGGGAGCTGGGCAAGTAAGGCCATGACGGCCTTGGCGGAGGGCTCGTACTGCATACGAGGACTGGTAATCGACAGCTCAATGGAGGCTGACAGGTCGAGCAGTCTGTCTCGAGCGCCATCGGAGCGCGTGACCATGTCTATACGTCTCTTCTCCCATCGACCCCATAGGGATCGCGTCGTCGTTCCGAGTTCTGGCTGGACCTGGTGAGCAAGGAGTGTGACAGCAAGAGGCAAGCTGTCCACGGCGTCGACGAGTTTGTCAATGAATGGGTCATCGAAATCATCGGCGATCATAGCCGTTTTCTTGAACAGAGCTACGCCCTCTTCGTGAGACAGGGGAGTCAGGAGGAGTCTCGCCCACTGGATCCTGCCGGTAGCAGGGGCCTCAGCTCCACGCATAGTGATTACCAGTGCTAGCCCGTCAACGCCGGCGTATGTCTCCAGCTCCGTCTCCACCGCGCGTCGTACATCCGCGACATCAAAAGGTGTCTCGAAATTGTCGAGGAAGAGAATCGAAGGCTTCCGACCTAGCTCGTGCAGCACCTTCGTGTGTAACTGTTCATTCCGAAGCTCTGCGGGGATCCCCAGAGCATTCGCAACACCATTCCGTAGCCCATCTAATGTGACGATGTTCTCGCATGTTACGAAGTAGCGCGATTGGAATTTGGGAAGGATTCGGTCATCGTAGAGCGCCTCTGTGACCACAGTCGTCTTTCCCATCCCGCCGGCTCCGAGCACAACGACTGGTTTATGCTCGAGGATAGCACTGACAATTGCGTCCCTCTCCTGCTGGCGGCCAATAAAGAACCCCGGTTTTGGAGGGAACTTGGGCTGACTGGCTTCATAGTGAGTAAGCAGGTCATAGTGAATTCGGTGAGCACATACAGTATCTCGACAGGGTTCGCGTCAGTTGCGGCCATACTTGATGATGGTGCTGTGATACAGTAAGTGTCACAGTAAACCAAGGACAGAAGAAACTTACCGATTGTCTTTTCAATTCTGTGCACGACATCGAGGACGAGGGTGTTCGTCATCTTGTCCTCCTTGTCGACCAGCGCCTGTAACCTCTTCAGCGCATCCTGGACTTCGTCACTTCCAGAGACCAGTCGTTCTACGTTGCCATCAGTCGGGTCCCGCTCGTTGTGTACAAGCAACCTACCAAAGTAACCCTTATTGAGGTGTTCTGTAACCAGCCCAAAGATGATCAGCATCTCACACAGCACCTCCACTTGGATCTCCACAATCTCCCTATCCGGCTCATGCTTATCATGTACATGCACGCGATCGAGAAAGCCTAGTAGAGCGCTGAACAAGGCGGTGATTGGCTCGTATGTTGCGCCATACTTGTCGGCGGCCTAGCCGTGGACAACATGTCATTAAGACAACAGCCAGTGGGCATTCCTGAATAAGTGCTTACATCGAGGAGCTTCTTGAGAGCGGCTGCCACAAACTTTGCACCTGCAAAATGCTAAATATGAGGTCAGCCACTGTTTACGGACCGCGGACGCGACTCACAGGCTCCACGAGATCCGCGGCGGGATCAAGGAACGTCTTGACGAAGCCTATGATCGGTCGAACTACCCTTTCAACATCACGTCCCTTCATTCGCTCTTGCTGGAATCTGTATTTCCTGCCGTTCAAAGCACTATCGAGCGCCGCGAGCGAATCGACACGCTGAAGAGACTCCCATGAGGACATCTCGACGCCGCTACTGGCCATATAGCGGTGCTTCGCATCTTCCCACATTTTGATGAATCGGCTGGCAGAGAATGGTGCTGGAGCATGGATCAGGTTCAGAAGACATACAGTGATAAGCGGGTGGTGTCCATACCATCAGGAGTAACAGCAACAATTGTACTCTCAACAATTCTAGTGAACTCCTGGACGGCTAATTGCAGCACGTCATTCTGCGCAAACAATGACAACGAGATCCGGGACTTCAGGTTCCCTAATCGCGCGGAGTTCACTTCCTTCAGTATCCGTATAGCCTCTCCGGCGATCGTCACGGCTTGAGCCTTGATGCGAATGAAAAGGATGTTTGTCGATGGTCCTGCTTCCGTGGATGGAAGGCGCCTGAAGATCCCTGTCATGTTGTCCAAGAGGTCCGTTATGGGCTGGACGCTGCTGTGCTTCGGCCCACAAGTCTGCCATTCATTAGATATGTCTGGGAGGCGGGTTGAAGCGACGGCTGGTTTACCTGTGCGAGGCGATATAACGAACCAAGTACAACAGAGTCCTGACATTGTTCTTTCGTCTGTGATGATGACAGATTCAGAGACCGATGGCCACTCACCACGTCCCTGCAAGCATCTGCGTCCACTTTCATCGACATAATAGATTCCGCAAACCCTCTCAGGGTCTCCCGCAGACGCGTAGTATCCTCCTGCTCCATCCCCACCTTGCGACAGTGCGAGACCACCTCTGTCATCAGTCTCTCCGTCGACGTAATCTTAATAGAAGGATCCGGGACATTTGTATTTCCCGGTTCCGAATATGCTGCGAGGATGGCGCTCCAGCCGCGGTTGAACTGCGTCTCGAACGAGTCTGTAGATGGACATGAGGATCGGACTGCTGTCGCTAATGCGCACCAGTTGCATACCTCCGACCCACAATAACGTAGTGATACTGTACTGCATCTCAAAGAGAAGCTCCTTCATGGATAAATCATTGACGACGGAGCCTGTGTATCAAACATGGGTGAGGTAAGCCCAGAAGCATGGGAAGAGTCACCCACGTCTGCGTTCTATGTATAGAATCCCGTACGCCACGCCTCCCAGTCGTATATAGTGTACTAGAATGTCGTCCACGTGCGGTTCCAAAGTTGACGGTGGACTTGAAAACGCCTCCTCCTTCACCTGCGGAACACGCTCGAAGAGATGAGCGACTTCCTTGAACGCTGCCTTTCCATTCAACACCTGAGTGGCCCAGTCAGATATCCGCAGATATGGCAAGACCCGCACATACAATCAACAGCGCTGCAATGGCGCGAAAGATCACCGTCCTTCGCGCATTTCTCTGGCCCCCAATTCAGTCAAATGCATGCATACTTGAGCGCACTGGTCCTCACCTGTTCGACGTCCTGGATCTGGCTCAAAAGCCACTTAATGTTGCCCAGCACATTACTGGCAGATTCGAGGACGGAACTCAAAGCCTTCGTCGCTGTATTGTGCCTGTCGTGATGTTTGTGGGCAACAGTAGATAGGCTCTCGACGTCATTGACCGCCTTCAGTCTCTCCCTGAGTGGCTCAGAGTTCTCGTCAACGTTCACCAGGTCCACGTAGGTATCCTCCTTAAACCGCCCCAATGCCTTGATCCATATGGGACCAAGTTCTTGAGCACCAGTTGCGCTGGCCGTCTCCGTCATGGCAGCTCAAGAAGAGAATAAGGGAGCGATAGTCGTAGTAGAGCCGGCAGAGAGAGGGAGGTCACAGCGGATGGTGGATGGTGGATGTGCAGTCGGGGCTATGTCCATGAAGCTTCACAGCCTGCACATGCTGCAGAAGAACATAGACGCGCATGTGGTCTGATGCATGCGCCTGTCAGTCAAGGAAGAGAAGACAGACTCTCGTAGCGCACCAAGAGCCTGATATCCCTAGCCGTAGAAATTGGGCATCGTACCCTGTGTCTAACTTTCAGTGACTGGGTACGCGCAGGGGTGGATGTCCTCATCCAACTGGCCGGAGATTGTTTCTATGTTTTCGCTATGCTTTGCGGTTAATGTCAAAATCGGAGCGCCCATTCCGGACACATCTCGGAAACTTGATTTAAGGTCTGTTCGGCGACGGAGTTTGCGCTTAGCTTAACTTAGGCGCGCGCGCAAAGCTTGCTGACAAATCAGTCCCGAAGCGCTGTGCCACAGTCAGTGCGTCACGCATGCTGCGCACCTCAATGGCATCATGAGGGGTGCTCAATTCTTGTCGCTCGCTTGTTCATTCGCAGATCGACCACCTTTTTTGGTAGGTAGGTGGCTGAGTGATCAGTCAGGGTTGAAAATACCTACCAAAAAAGGTGGTTGATCAGCGAACGAACGAGCGAGCGACAAGAATTGAGCACCCCTATGGACGGCTTGCCATTCATTCATTTGTTTGCGGAATACCTGCCTATTTTGGTAGGTGGCTCTGACACAGCCACTGGCGGCCCGGCCAATGTTGTGCGCAACTTACACAGCTTGTACTCTGTTATGGAATATATATATTCTAGAGAAACAAAATTTGTATAGTCATTTTATGATCAACTTATACACTACAAGCTCATCACTCATATTTGTAGTTCATGGCGATCTCGACTGTGTATAAAGCATTCTTTAAATGCCCCATAGTCTTGTATAAAGCTGCAGCACTTGCCATATTCCTGTGCATACTATTTGTATAACTGTGAATTCTTCTAAGGCCTGCAATTGAAGCTCACTATGCTGTGATGAATTGTCGGTGGGTGTGGACTCAATCGGGGTCAGAGCTACCTACTGATACAATGGTCTATACTTCTATATCAATGCCTGACTCATAGACTACAAGCGAGGGCTTATGGACAGTGCATTGTCCGGAAGATCGAGCAAGGAAGTCAAGAATGACCACTACCCCAAGTGAAGAGGAGCAAAGACTTGAATTGGTAACCAGGTCAAACTTAGGGTTCAACCGACTAATGGTACAACTATTTATACAGGTACTGGCTACGCATGGACCACCATGTCTGTGTGGTTAGTGAAGAAAGAGACGTAGTGGTACACTACCAGATATGAAGTGTGCATGGACCCCATTATGTAAGCTGCATAATGTTCAACCTGCGGGTGAGCGCTAAGACGGGTGCCAGTATGGGCGCTAGTAGTACAAGGAATAGAACGGAAAGACAAATGTTTCACCTACCAAAATAGGCAGGTATTCTGCAAACAAATGAATGAGTAGCAAGCCATCCATGATGCCATTGAGGTGCGTAGCATGCATGATGCACCGACTGTGGCACAGCGCTTCAGGACTGACTTGTCAGCAAGCTTTGCGCGTGTGCCTAAGTTAAGCCACCTTTAGATCGACGTGGGACACGCAAACCTTATTTGAGAACAGTCACGTGACCGACACATGACACGGTGGCTGAGTGACCCAATGGCCGTTTCAGACATGCCCCAGCTCGTAGGACCATGGAATTCAATGGTTTCACAAGGGGAATCAAATAAATGCATATAAAGATTTTTTCACAAATATTTGGAGATTTTCAAGGGCCCTAGAAGGGCTTGAATTGAGCCTGGTGCATGTTGTTGAGACTAAGCGCGCTGCATAGCGGCTTGTTCCATGTGTCCCAAGAAGGATCTTGCAACTTATTTCTTCATGAGTCACGCAAAATTTGGCGGTGGCGCCTATTTTTCTCACTGGGGAAGTAGAAACGAGTGTCGGTGTTGGGTTCGAATGAGCGAGTGCAAAGGTTTACGGAAGCGAGTGGTGCAGGAAAAGATCAAATATGAAGCGGTTTGTCTCATCCTCGGGGTGGGGAGGCAAACACATGGAGTAATTACATGTGAGAACTCGGCCTAATATAGTAAACACTTATCTAAATCAGGTACGTAGAAACAAGGCACTATTGTGCCGCAGCGCCGCACGTCGGCGAACCGGTAGTCGAGCATGCGCTCACCCGGTTGTTCCAACAGGGGAGCGTGTCCCAGCAAGAAATTTGCCTTAGAGCTTCATGGGACATGCAGGATTGCTTAAGGGATGTTTTTCCCGCGACCTTGCATAACAGTGGCGGTGGCAGCCATCAGACAGTGCTCACCACATCCCCGCAACCTGCCTGAGCTGCTGGGAGGCCCCCCCAGGCGTTCAGGCATCAGCTGTGCTGTCCAAAGGGCCCCGCTCGCCGTCCAACGTGTCGCCGCCGCCCTTACGCCCTGCCCTCATCACGTGCATGTCCCGGGACATGCTGACATAATGATATTCCCTTATCGGGCAGTCACGCCCGTGTCCCGTAACAGGAAAGCTAAGCGCAAACTCCGTCGCCGAACAGGCCCTTACGCGTGTCACACAGATTTCCTCTTTTGCACCTTGCGGCGCTTTCTTACAGGGTGCCTCACGGTCATGCGACAGTAGATAGAACACGACATATATTGCTTTCCGGCATCAAATTAGGCAGCACGCGATGTGGAATGTCTGTATGATTTGGATGAGGATCAGACTACCTCACCTCGAGCCCGATAAGCACATACTATAGAAAAGTGGTCCCGACGCCTGTACACGCTATATGCAAACATCCGTCCTGAAGGGATTGGCAGATGAAGCTCAGTCCTCACATAAGCAGCGATTGCACACACCGGCAGTCAGTCAGAGCTACTGGCCGTGAGTGACGAAAGGCGCGCGCGCGCTCTCAGGTGGGTTGCATGGAGCAGCCTTGCTGTCTGTGACACAAATGCACATCTTCCAACAATACACTGAGATCAACGTGCGATACTCAAGACACCAGAAAGCAGATGGCCTACAGTGTTGAGGCAATGGAAGGCTTTGCCGGCATTCAGGGAGTTAACGTGAATCTAGCTTGATGAACGTGACATCGACCAAGTGATCCAATTACTTGGTAACAGAACGGGGACGAGGAGATCGCTTCAAATACTCCGCGCATCGGTAAGCATACCACCTCTGCTCACCTTGGACGAATCCTAGTGAAATATGATCACAAGAGGCAGATCGCGACCGCATCTTGGTGAGAAGGTGCGAGATAACATTGACAAAAGGAGTACGTAACGAAAACGCACCCGTGATAAGCACCCAGAGAAGGAAACGACTCAGGTGAGGCAGCAAGAAGACTCTAGTAGGTCGTGTTGCGTGCGCATTGCACCAGTTGTGTCACGACGTCGGTGAGCTAAGTGAGGAAGAACACCTAAGACACATCGCACCATAGAGAACGCAGTTTGCATAAATGAGGTAGATGTGCGCGATGATATGGAGGGAGGGGAGGAGCGATGCAGAACATGAGCGGTGCTTGTGGACGAAGAGCATGAGACAAGACCAGCTCCAAATAGCGAGTGGGGTTTGTTGTAGGACAGACGCATTGCAATGAATGTGTCGCGCAAAGGTGTATGACTCCCTGATAATCAGGCTGAGACCGAGACGCGAATGCTAACGTGTGTCCACGTACAACAGTCCATCGAGCCCCTGATCCTGGCCCGTCTCTCCTTGATCTACCACCGCCGCTGCCATTTTCCACGGATGCGGCTCATATAGTGTCAATGCATAATGCAGAACGCAGTGGGTTGAAGTTAAGTTGCGCGGGCGCGGAAAGCAGGCTCACTAGCGAAGAGTCGCGCTGGGTTGGCTTGGCAGAAGGGTCATGGTCCAGCGGTTGATCCGTATGATATATACAGGGATAAAGCACACAGAGAAAGACCGACAGGAGCACAGAAAGGTCTGACATTATCCGTGAGGCCCCAGCTTCAAACAGGTCGTGTTGGCAGTAAGTAGTGGAAAAGCATCTGACGACTGGGCACTACGCGAGCGCTCTAATCTCGATAACAGCCTGTGCGCTACGCCCGTGATGTCATCGCGCATTTGGCTGCCACAGGAACCCTCCACCTAGTGACGTACTAGTTGTCTTCTCTTCGTCTATACGCCATGTTACGGGGCACCGTGAGTCTCGATCGTCGTGAGCTGTGTTCTCAATCGTGTCTGTCCCAGCGCCTCGCCGTCACAGTCCAGTCCTCTGTGAGCAGACTGGTCAAGTAATGTTAATGATCGATGATTCTGCGCCATGCCTGTCCCATGTACATTCCTTCCTCAATCGCCTGATTACTCGATTATACAATGGAAAGGTGCTACACAGCCTCAGCCTCTGCGTCCCTCATGCTGAAACTCGGCGAGCAGGTCGTGTATGCCTCTCTGAATGTCGACTGTCTGGTGAGAAAGGCGGCTCCGCGATGCGCGGTCCCGTAGTCGTTATGGTACACGCCCATGGTCGGTGGGCTGATGAAGTGTCTCATGCGGGCGCAGTAGTGAACTGAACGAATCAGTGCTGTCTGCGAGTTGATGTATTGAGCGACACGATATATCACTTCAAAATGAGCGTGCTCGCTCTCTGGAGCTGGAGGATCTTATAGTGATCCTAAACGCTTAAGA
Organism: Postia placenta MAD-698-R-SB12; assembly: GCF_002117355.1. NCBI lineage: Eukaryota > Fungi > Basidiomycota > Agaricomycetes > Polyporales > Adustoporiaceae > Rhodonia > Rhodonia placenta. Next base: position 306,468 of record NW_020169838.1, on the reverse strand, counting down.
AAAGAACCAACTTCGACGCTGTTTAGATCCTTGATTGAGAGCGATACATCTAGTACATAATCTCGTGCGCTACCATCTGTATTACTCTGTAGTTCAGCGTGTTCGGCGGAAAAAGCAGGCAGAAGCGAGACTAAGGCCACGGAAAAGAGCGTATGACGGAGACCACGCGCTGCATTGCGGAAGTATTGCCCACAAGCAGCGCCCGGCGTACATCACGAGAGTCGGAAGCGACCGCAAAGGGGACAATACACAGCCTTGTCCCCCGCTCGATGCGCCAGGATCATATTGAGCATGGCTGACAGCTGGGAAGGCGAATATATGCGAGCGGACCAGGAGGGTGGTGACCCACACGCGACTTTGTCCGGGTCAGACAGGTCAAAAGCGGCTGCTTCGTGGATTTCTAAACGATGATATCCTCGTATCCGCCTTCACAAACAGGCGACGTATTTCCACGAGATGAGCGAGCTCCCATACAGCGTTAGCCGGCCACAGAGATGCTTGAACAGCTCGAGGTCGCAACAAATCACAAAGGACGCCTTGTCGAAAGCGGCGGTCCTGAGCTGTCGTGAAGAAACACGACGTGTTGTATGCGATTAGGAGCGCGAGGGCACATGGTTTCCGTGAGAGAACAGCTAAGAGGGCCAAAGTGAATTACGTTGGCCCCGGTAGCGGATGCTACGGGACAGTAGCTCGGATGGAACGCTGATGGATGAGAATGAACAATACGGGGAGGCCGTCGTCAAACCGACTAGCAGAGGGGGATCTCATAGAGGACGAAGCGTGTCCCACGCGTCGTAGTGCATGTATGGCATGAACAGGCACAGCAGCGATCACGAACATCGGGATGCGCACCAGGTATGAAAATGAGAGCATCCTGGCAACCCGCCCAGTTGCGATCTCATCTGAGGCGTTCACGAGTTATCCAGAGGGTCAATCGCCAGCGGGAAGGTGCATGCTCGGCTGTAAGCTTTACGGCCGACTACAGAATGGCGGAGGCACAGCTTGGCTCGCTGAGCAAATACGTTTGTGCACAGGAGTGGGGTCTACACGCAGAATGGGCAGCGAAAACACAGCACGCAGCCGCTTGCAGGGGTCAGAGTGGAGGTGAGTCATATAAGGGAGGGCGAGGACACATGATATACTGGAATGGGAAACTAGAAGACGCAGAGTAGCTCACAGTTTCTCTAGTAGCGGCTTCTGCGAGATGGTGCGAGTGACTCTGACGCGACGCCGACGAAAAGGAGATACACGGCGTGGGCAGGTTTCGGCCAAAGCAAGCGACAGAGCAGTCTGAGCTCTTCGCTGGAAGGATTGAGTGACGTGCTCAAATATGACCTTACGCTGATATAAACTGATCCAGGCATCCCATGTATAAGCACGATAGAAAACACGAACATCCGAATACGCACCGAGCCTAAGCATCCTGCAATGACGCCGGCTGCAATTCTATGCGAGGCCTTCACAATCAATCCACTGGTACGCATCTCCGGCTATCCGGAAGGCGCATGGGTGGTTGTATACTTTCGAATAGATTTGGACCAGCTGCAGCAAGGTGGGGAGGCGGAGATACTGAGCTGGCGTTCGACAGTATTCGGTGCGCGCGGCTGAAATGGTCGTCGTCTGGGGCAAGGATTCATACGTATATTAATCGGGGACAATGCAACGAGCCGCATGTTTTCATGATTGGAGTGAAGGTGCGAATGAGCAGGAGAGGCTGAAGGCGTTCCAAGTATCTGAGGGGCGCGGGCACGACGGGCGAAGGTGACAAGCAACTCGAGCGAGGGTCGTCACTGGCCAGAAAGGTATTACCAAGCGCCAACAGGGCATAGGGAGGAGGGGCTCGTATGAGAAGACATCCATTAGTACGTGAGCCAAAGCAGAAGCTGCGTCCTGAGAGAGACAAGCGTGGCGGAAGCAGAACACCAGGCGCCCGGACTGGATGACACGCGCTTACATGAGCGATCGAGATGGCCTCCTGCGCGCGTCTTGTGTGCGATCGACGTCATCGATGCCGCCGCCGTCTCTCCTGCTTTGACGAGCCTCTTGGCTGCTTCCATCTCCCTTAGCTTCATGACGGCGTCCTCTGTCGATGACGTCAGTCATGCGGCTCTGGTCCGGCAACAGGCCGCGTACAACACGCCTCTCTCTTAGATCTCAGTCGTCGTGCGCTTCCATGTCACGACCCTCGCCTTCCATTTGGTCTGCCCAACGTTTCTCGATCAAGCGGCGGCACAACGTCGTCCATCCAATGCTGCCACTGCTCCGGACTATCCCTGGATGCTGTCTAGATGCGCATCGCAGGCCTCACGCTCGAGCGTCCTCATCGCGATTCCCGCTATTCCACCCTGTCATGGCGCCGCCTTGCGCTTGCACCACAGTGTCCACGGGTGCGTACGTCATCATTCGTCCTTGATACTCCTCTGCGCCTCGGCCTCCTACTCGCAATGATGGCGGCTAGGATGCAGGCTCGGAGTATAACCGAGCTATACGGTAAACATTCAGGCTGACCGTACTCATAGGGTCATTGAGGACGCTATGTATGACAATCCACATATCTGGCCACTCACCGTACACAATCTGTACGCTCTGTACAGCTCGATGAGCGATACCAATACTCATTATTCCACAAGAAGCTAATGTATACCGAATGGACGCTGATAGCAGCCCCTCAACGGGTCAACGACTCTAGTCTCAAGGTGTCCGGCTTCCCACGTCTGGGATGTGGACGTTAAGATACATACAGTCATCTTCCCCGAGTCGAGTCCACTCTCACTGCCAAGTTTATACATTGTATAGCAGAATCCGAACTCCGTTTCCCCATCGTCTGCGCACAAGCACACGCCATCTCCGGCGAAATGAAGCATGCATTCTATCAATCCGATACGGCGGTTGAGATAGTTTACATCGTGTCCTCGCGCGTCACGAATACTAGTCGAGAGGTTGCTACGAGAGGACCATCTCGCCTACCTACTGACGTCCCAGAGCGGTCTCCTGACATCTCACAATCTCAGGCGAGCCCTCCAGCTGCATGGCAGGATCCCACACCGCTTGGTCTGGTGGATGCAGGGCCCGACGTGCGAGAAGCTGATGAGAGATATGTCGTGACATGATGTACATACAGGTCCGATAATGGTGATTTATATACAATATCACCATCGTGTGGAGCTCAGCAGAAGGTCCCGTCAAACGATAAAGAGTCATTCTATGCAAATGCGAGACACACGAAGCTAGCAATGTGCCCTGACCTGAGTCATGGCGATGGAGGTTCATTCGGTGTCGAGGCCTCCTGGGCAGATTGCTCCCGAGCCTTCCGAAGCTCCTCCAGTAACCCCTCGTTAATCTGCACATTCACGTCAGCCCCTTCAATTCCTCGATGCAGCTCGAGAGCTCGAGTGAGGGCTGCCTCCGCCTCATCAAAGCACTCCATCTTTGTGTGCACCTGCCCGAGGATCAGGAGTGCACGCCCCTCATTGAGAAGATCATGAATGCCGCGGCTCAGCTTGACAGCATCGCACAGGACCTTCTCGGCCTCGGCATCGCGATCGGACTTCACATAGACCTCACCGAGTACTGTGAGATCAGTGGCCTCACCCACCCGGTCCTGGACAGCCTGGTGCAGAGCCAGGGCATTCTTCACTGATTCTTCAGCATTGGGCAGATTCCCCCAATACAGGTACACCCTCCCGAGGTCCTGCAAGCTGTTCGCCTTGCCAAGCCAGTCGTGGATGGTACAGTAGAGGTCCAGAGCTGTGCGGGATGATTCCTCTGCCTCATCAGGATCCCCTCTCACGATATACATACTGGCGAGCTTGCTGTGATCAGTGGCCTCGCCGAGGCGGTCCTGGAGTGAGCGGTGGAGCAATGCAGCCTTCTTGTATGTGTGCTCCGCCTTGTCATAGTCATTCCTCTGACAGTACACATCTCCGAGGCTTTTAAGTGTGTTTGCCTCCCCGAGGCGGTTATCGATGGCACCATAAAGCGACAGGGCATTATTTAGAGATGCTTCTGCATTGTCGAGGTCATCCTGTCGAAAGAACAGGTCTCCGAGGCTCTGGAAGGCATCGGCCTCGCCCAGGCGGTCCTCGATCGCACGGTGAAGCGACAGTGCCTCCTCCAAGGTGTCCCTCGCGTGGTTGAGATCATTTCTGTATTGGTATATCCACGCGAGGTCTTTGAGATCGTTCGCTTCACCTTGCTGGCTGCCAGAAGCTTTGTGATGCTCAAGCGCCTGATACAGGGCCGTCTCGGCATCATCATACTTATTGAGGTGGAGGTATACATTCCCCATCGTGTGGTAGCAGTCGCCCAGGAGTTCCCCATCGTCCACATGTCCAATGCAGAGCTGGAGAAGATCTACAGAAGAAGCTCCGAGATAGTCTGTCCATTTGGTATATGAGATGACACCGCGAATGACCGAGCACGATATGGTGGAATCTGCTGCAGATGTCTTCCGACGAGAATTCCTAACAATCGTGAACCACGATCTCATTGACAGTAAGCACCTCGATTGTCCTGCGCGTGGGTGTGGGTTCTGGAGATTGTTTCGCATGACGAATGGCGGTAGCAAGGATGTGGAATACATTCGGTAGCTCTGGAGGAACTGTCGCTACAGATATGTAGTCATATCGTGTTCCATCCTTTCTCCGATTGATGGCGGCAAAGTAGGCTGTACTGAGGATCTCCAAAGGCTTCGCAGAGAGTGGCAGGGCTGCGCTGCTGTTACAGTAGTCTCGGATGGGGGAGAGCATGCGGTATCTTCGGTACTTGCCACCACCACTATCGCTGATATATATAAGAGATGTCCGAGTGAGCGCAAGGAGAGAGTCGGAGAGCTTCATAAAGGGAGTAAGCACGTCGTCTAGCTCATCTAGCAGTGATCCTTCAGATGGCAAGCCCTCTGGTAACTTTGCTACCAGAGCAAGAGCGGTGCGAGCTGAGGGCGTAGTCCGCAGGCGTGGGCTATTCAGGGAAAGCTCGATTGATACGGCGAGATCGCGGGATTTGTCAACAGCGCCATCGGCGACGCTGATTGCAGAGACACTTTGCTTCTTCCATCGACTCCACAGGGCTGCGGTAGTCAGTACATCTGGCTGCACCTGTTTTGCGAGCAAAGTGATGGCAAGGGGAAGGCCTTCGACGGCCTCTACGAGCTTGGAAACACATTCATCGTCCTCTGTGCTCGGGATGCCGGCGACCAGCTTAAATGCAGCAATGCCGTCGTCGTGAGATATTGGCCGCAGCCGGCATTCTCTCCACGTAGGCCCCATTGGGGGTTCCGCGCCGCGCATCGTTACCACCAGCGCGAGATTGTGTAGATCAGCGAAGTGCGCAAGATACTCCTCGACAATCGTGCGATTCCCAGCGATATCCCACAATGTCTCGAAATTATCGACGAGCAGCACCGCGGGATCGCTGTCGAGACTACGGAGAACTGATTTCAAGATATTCTGACCCCTTTCTTCCTTGGGGATATCGAGGACGTCGGCAAGCATGAATAAGAAGAGCACCGGCGTGGTGACAGCGTCGCATGGAGCAAAGTGCCGGGAAGGATAAGCGACAACGACGTCGTAATCGTGAAGAACCTCAACAGCCAACGTCGTCTTGCCGATCCCGCCTGTTCCGAGCACAACAACTGGTTCGTGAGCAAGGATGGATTGTTTTAGGACGTCCTTGTGCTCGTCTCGCCCAACGCATACTCGAGGCCGTGGCGGGAGTACTCTCCGGCTGAGGAGACGTCAGCGAACACTTGTGACAGTAGGATACATGAGCATTACATAGTTTCTGGTTCTCGCGCTGGAGTGAGGGAAGCACCCGAGGCCTGGCCTGTGATGACCGTGAGATAAATTTGAAGGGAGTATTAACGTACCATCTTCCTTATCCGCTTTCCCAGATTCTTGATTCGTGAGTACCAGTGCAATTGCCATGCTCGCCTCGTCTTCCGCCAATCGGTCGAGCTTTCTCAGCGCCGTCTGAACCTCGCGGTCGTCTGACATCCCTCGCAAGCGATCTGTCACAGTATGAGCATGCTATACAAATTTCACATCAAGGCGTCCTGACCAATATAGCCATTCTTCATGATCCTGGTCACGAGCCCAAATATCTCCAGAAGATGAGAGAGGGCCTTCACGAAGATTGGCTCCATCTCTTTGGGCATTCTCTTCGTCAGGTATACCCTCAAGCGATCGGTGACGCCTGAAAGCTTGGATAATAGCTCGAGTGTCGGTTCATATGCCTCTCCTATCTTGTCTGCGGCCTGATGTGCGGAGATCGTGAGTAGTTGATCATTCTACGCAGAGCGGTATCCTTACATCTAAGAGGATTTTGAGCGCGCCTGCAACTACCTTTGCGTGTGGAATATGCTGATTGCACATGTCAGGCAAAGGAAGGTACAAGGGAAATCTCTCAATGCTCACGCTCGATGCAGCATCAGCCACAGGATCAATAACCTTGTCCAAGAACTGCGCGACAGGCCTCACGACTGTGCGTATCTCGCTGGACTTCTTATGTTCTCGCTGAAACGTGTATCGGCCGTCCTCGAGAGCATTGGACAGCATTGTCAGCGAGTCCACTCCCTGCACTGCTTCTAACGACGAGACGTCAATGCCAGTGGTATCCATGTAACTGTCCATTGCCTCTTTCCAGATATCGCCGAACCGGGCGTTTGCACCAGTAGCTTCATGGAGTACAGCTAACGTGAGCTCCTAACACGTATCATATGAGCAGCTGCATACCTTGAGGTGTAGCTATCGCCACCGCTTCATCCAATATCCAAGACAACTCCGCAAGCTTCTCTTGAAGTACGTTGTCTCGAGCGATGAGAGACGAAGACGATTGTGCAAGAGAGGTCGCACGAAGTCGTACTCGATGATTATGTATGATGTTCGTGGCACGAGCCGTTATAGCGAGAAGCTGTATCCCAACGCGGATGGGATACTGTCCCAAAGTGGGGTCCGCCGTATCAATAACCAGCTGACTGTGATCGAGTCGTTCCTTGATATGTCCGCAAATCTCCCTGACAAGCTCATTGCTCGCATGATCGTCTTTGGCTACCTGTTTATATTGTCAACGCGGATCCCAAGGAAGTCGTATACAGAATGATATCACCTTGACTAGTGTAAACAGTGCGCCGAGGATCACGGAGACCTGGGTACAAGATATAAGCGTAGGAATCAAAGCTTGAATACGGTATACGCTGGTGGGTGCGATTCACCATGTCGATACTGCTGTGTTCGTCAAGTTTCAACGAGCTAATTCGTTCAGAGAGACTGCGCAATATGGATTTCAATCGAATCGTTTCCTTACGAGGCGCCTTGACAGTATCCCAATAGCGAGCGAGTGTTGCAATGAACTCATTGGTCCTCTTGACCCCCGGGCCAGTAGATGAGGACTGTTCGCTGACATCACTGACATCGCGGATAGTGGACCACGTCAGGACACGCTCCCAAACAGTTGGAAGCCTCGCGAGCCAATCATCTGAAACGTGTCAGCAGTTGAATTCGCGAGGATACCGGTAGACGTACTTCTCGCCCACGGTATCGCGTTGACCTCCCATTGTAGATTTGACAAGAGTGATTTGATGGAGTCGTTTTCAACGATGTAATCGCTCCCACTCAGGCTTACACCATGGCGTTGCATCCCTGTGTATTGTCGTAAGTAGGGTTTCCCAGTTTATTCTAGCGACTTACATCCAGGTCCCTCCCGTGTAATCGTATACGCGACGCCCACCAGGATTATCAGCGATGCGAGGACGTTGATGAAAGGCCCTGGAACAGCGGGTGCGCTGTTCATGTCTTCGCAAGAGGTAGCCCCAATTCGAGGAATTTTCTTGAATAGAGCTGCAATTGCCGTGTAACTAATATCGTCATCTGCTGCCTATACGATCGTCAACATGGATAACTTTAGCATCATTGAAAAGAATGCGTACCAGAATCAAGCTTTCAAATGCCAAGAACATCATTTGGCCCCGGGTCCTCTCCCGCTGGACTACGTCAGCTCAGATCTCCATGCGCATATTCAAGATGCGCTCACCGAATTGATTTTATCGTTTGCCATCGACAGCAGCCACTCCGTCTCCTCCAGTACCGGCTCAAGAGCACGCAGCAGATGATCAGTATGCTTCGCGTAGGACGCCTTGTCCGTCTTTCTGCCCTCGATCATGGACACCACCCCACCTCGACTGGCAACATCTCGAAGTGTTTCCGGGCTATCTATGTGAAAATTGACACCAGTGTGATCTTGAAAGCGGCGTAGAGCACCGTCCCATCTCTTGCACGCGCGGTCGTTGAGGAGGCTTTCTGCCATCGGGAACAACGCACTTGACGGACACGACGACGGACAGGGCAGAGTCTGAAAGGAGAGCAGTCCTATTGCACGACAAGCGTCTTTGAAGTACTGCTATCTTCTGACCACACTGCCTTCGAACCACATTGACATGCGGAAGGCGCGCGGGTTTCCATATTTGCCCGGCGTCACCTACCAGGCGTTGGCGTGGGCTCACGCCTGATGAGTACACATGTGTTGTCAACTGGTGAGAGACATGCTTGTGCCATTACGCACTCGGCTATTGCCTCCACGTGTCTACAAGAACAACAGCATGGATGTTGATGTGGGTCAAATCCCCGAAGCGCCAGTACACCCGAAAAGAGGTCGTGAGATTTTGTGAGCGGCAATGGTGCCTCGGGCATATGTTGGTAGCCATTACGTTTGTCGAACTCTGAGGCGCAGTGAAGGCGTTAGCTAGTCACTTGAGTATTGCACGGATCTCAAGAGTTCATTCAACATGTCCAGGATCGAGGCTGCACTATACGCATATTGGGCAGTCGATGGGAATCTACGGCCGATAAATTGGCTCGAGAAAGACAATGTTCAACATTTACCAGCATAGATAGCTAGATTCCAGCATCCTCTTAAATGACCACAGGGGCGAGCGCTTGTGTCGAGCAATGAAGGCGAAGAAGATCGGGTGTTCTAGATATATGTCCTGTAGTCTCTCAATTGAAACCACACCCCTCCATGACCAGGCACGTAGCAGAGATTCGCGAATATTTACATGGCGGGATACCCTCTCAGGATGAAGAGATTCCGTAAAATGAAAATGCCACGCTTGAGGGTATACATAAGTCAAGGAAGCAGGCGGGATGCGCGGGTTAGAGTAGCTCAGGGCACTACATGGAAGAGGCAGGACAATGGAGACGTTTGAGTGCGCCAGGGTTCACATTCAAGTTGGACGAAAGCCGAAAGACAACAGCTTGATCAAACGCCATGCTTACGTAAGCGATCGAGATAGCTTCCTGCTCTTCCCTCTTAGCGCTTATTGGTGCCACCACGTCTGAGCGCCAAGCTCTTAGGCCTCTATTTTTGGTTTTGCTTGACGCCCGGGTTCTCCGTCCATGATATTTCCCCCCTCGCCAACCTACCCCCAGTGCATCCTTTCGCTGGACACCCGACGCCGATCCTTACCCGTCTAGCCTACGTGATACTGGCATATACTCGACGTAGTAGGTCTCATGATGCACGCTGATGCTCGTTTATCTTATAGCAAGTGACCAGAGTAAAGCACGTCTAGTATAAATCGACGCTACCTGCAATACCAGGCGGTAACAAAAGAACGACGTAAATCGTAAGGGAGAAAGGTAAGACGCGAGAAACCCCTTATACGCTTGTGTATTAGCTCCTGGAAGCAATCCGCGATTCTGCGACCCCAAACGCGCCACACATTTTTCGGTAGCGGAAGCGCCATCGAGGTAGAGGTTTCTAGAAAGATGACCATCTCCGACGCCACTTTTCGGAGGTCAAGATGCTTAAGCAATATCCGTAGATGTGCTCTTATCTTATCGTTACAACAGAGCATCAATGCTTGCGACAGGCACAAGACGTTGATCAAATGGAACAGCTATCCAACCTCCTTGATGTAAGATCTAGAACTGAGAATCGAGTTACACTCGAAAATGAGATCCACTCACTCTAGTACTCTTATCCACGTCTTTCAAAGCCTCCCCCGTCATCCGAGCGAGTGCGCTGACTACATCCACCAGCGCAGGAACAATGAAGGGAGATCTACACTCCCTCCGTATGTCCGCCACAACTCCTTGTGCCTGCGCGCATCGGCTGCGTTCATTTTCAAGTGCGGTATTCAATTGTTCGCATTGCCGACGTTCGTTGGCGAGCGCAATCTCTGCCTGCTGTGACCGGAGACGCTCCATCTGAAGCAGTACGTCTGCAACCTGTCGTTGTCGACGCTCTTCTTCCAGCGCCTTCTCGAGCTGCTGATACCGCAGGTTCCATTCATGAGGGTTGTCTGCAAAGGAGGCTTGCTCTTCGCAGAGCACATCCTCCGTAAATTGCATTGGAGGCAAATCCTGCTTGAGAGGAATAGTCGCTGCACCGTGCTGATCCGCAGTTTTTGCTGTTATTTATGATTGGTGTAGTGAGCATCAAAATCCTTCGATGTACGGCGAACAGGGCATGATGTACCTGAGGGTATTGCTTCTGTAGGTCGTTTATCAATACTTGTCGGGAAAGCCGCATCCTCCGCATCAAGTAGTTCCTGCTTTATGAATATGCTCTCTGTCGCCTGCAGTGAGCCGGTGGTATAATTTGCCAGCCGATCATCGAGAGGTCCAATTGGTGGCAGACCCGTGGTCGCCAAACTTGATACAGGACTTTGGCGTATCCGCCTCTCGGACATGCTGGATGAAGCATGCTTTGCGCCAGAGCGTAAGCTGTCTGTGCGCGCAAGCGGTGTGTACGACGACCTGGCTGACGAGATCGAAGATGGCAGCCTCGGTGCTTTCCCGGTGTTAGACGAGGGTGGTTGTTCATTACGTTTGCACTTGGGTTGCAGAATAGGCTGATTTGTACCCAAAATTGTTGAACGAACGCGACCCCTATTGGACGACCGGTGCCGTTAGCGCCGTGTGATGTTTTTCGATTCGACAGTGGGCAACACACGCTTCGTCCAAGGTCAAGTGAGCGCTGGATAATTACATAAGTAGATTGTTATAATAACGCAACCCGGACTTACATAGACCTAGCCTCAAGGAGCTCTTTATCAGCGGCGACGGCTGAATGGTATCCCCTGCGAATACTGACATGCTCCGGCTGTGTATCATCAACTTATGAACTTCTCACAAGAGCATCTGTAAGCTCACGCTATCTTTCTGGGTCTTCCAGAAGCAAAGTACGATACCTGATTTGCACACCTGTTCGGTTGAATCTGGAAGAGGAATGCCCAAATGGCGCAGATCGTCAGCAACAAAATAGGGGCGAACCCGAGAGTCGCCAGAACGATGCATCTGTTTCGCCATGTCGCGGGCTTTTCCGCCCTTATAATGAATGCGGATAGCGATTTCCATCTCCGTTGAATGGTATTGCTGGTATTTGAGTGAATGTCGTGGTGAAATCGAAATCTAGCCAAGAACGAGTGAAATTGCGGCTTACGATGAGTGAAAACGTGCGTACCGGTGTAATCTACAACGTTATCAGGTTATGTCCTTCACCTTCTACATGTTATATCTCAAAGTAGAAGGCATTGGACTTAGGCCAGAAGGAGCAACGCGTCGATCGGGGGGAATGGGACTGACGCCCGTAGTCGAACGCGTTACGTCACGTACCAGCGTGACAGCATGCCCGGAACGCGTTTCCCGGATGGCAGCGTGTCTGAGATATTATTTTACACTGCATAAAGCTCTGACTCGGCTTAATCACCTTTGCGCAAGCCATAGTCACCTAAGAAACTTTCTACATTAACGTAAGTTGCCGCTTGAATTCGTTACAGAGTATGTGGCCTGGACCCTGGACGCGAAGACCACCCAGTTTAATACACATACACGCAACAAATAACGATTCATAGTAATGGGCAAGTGCCGTGTAGCAAATCATGCAGCAACGTGCATTCACCATCAAAAGCTGATTACGTCGAGCAGGTAATCAGCGCGACGACAATGCCTCCTCGGTAAGTCGTGCCAACTTGATGAACGCATCCGCCATCCCAGGCACGATGAATGGCGCGCTTCTCTCCCGACGCATGTCCTCCAAAATGGCTTCTGCATCTACGCGTTTGCGGCGTTCCTCTTGCAATTCAGTTTCTGCAGCTTGTCTCGCGGCAGTCTCCCGCTCAAGCATCTCACGAAGTGCTATCGCGCCAGAAGTGTGGTGAGGAACTGCTTGGAATGACGAACATGGATACATACCAGAGACATCTTTGTCCACAAAAGGCTCTGTCATGATTCCTTGATCGACTGATTCGCCTTCCTCTGCTCCAGGTGGTTGGGCGTGCTCTACAAGATGCTGCTCTAGCCCAATCTCATGCTCCCTTAAGCCAGAACTTTGCTTTTGAAGATCCAAGCGCATGTTGGACAAGTCGTGAATATCTCCCTCAGGACTTCGGGGCTCTGGACTGGAAGTAGCCTGCATGACATTGGGAATAGCAGGCGCCGCCAAGCCCTCACTTCTAGAAGATCTTTCACTACAAGAATTTCCGACTGAATTTGGGTGAACTTCAGAAACATTGGTCTGCGCAGAGACATCAGTAGAAGTGCTGGAGACGATTGGTGCCGGCGAGCTCTCCGTTCGCGACCTCGTGGGCGTGTCTGACGGCAAATCCTGCTCCTTCCGTAACTCCTGCGACATATTAAATGCATTAAAGTATGCAGAAGTTGGTTCGAGGCTCACCTCTGGCGACTCGAGCTCGAATGGTACAGAGGCTCCCTTCGACACTGAGTCGCTCAGGCGTCGCAACATCCTCTGTGTTTCATCCAGATATTGCAGACTCCGGGCGCTCATAGGTCGGCGAGAAGGACTGGGTCGCCTGCTCCGAGGCCGCCTTTCTACTTCTCCTGGTGTCCGCCTTGTTCCCGGGGAAATTGAACACCTTCGATCGCGCGGGGAAATGGAACGCCTTCGATCGCGCGGGGAAATGGAGCGCCTTCGACCGCGCAGGGCGAGAGGTTGATCTCCCAAGACTTGGCGCTTTGTGCTGTATCTGTGGGCGGGTCGAGAACTTTCGTCTGTCGTATTTTGCGCGATCGCGGGTCTTGGCGACTTAGAAAGAGCAACGTCCGTGGAGGAGGGTACCGGTCTCTTGGTCAAGGGACGACCCAGAGTATCAGAGCCGCTTTGCAAAAGGACGCTCTCAGTGGCGGGAAACCCCACTAAAACGATACGAGACTTACTCATCAAATTTAATCCAAGATCTGGAAAGCGTGGCAGTAAGTCCTGGTCCACACATAGACTGCTATCGGAACAACAGAACACGTACATGTTCTTCTCCACGTTCTCAGACAAGAATTTCCTCCGGCAATAACCGCGATGTATTCTTTTGTAGAGCTCCTGATCGCGATATTCAGGCGTCCGTCTTAGCGAGTTATCTCACCAGGATAATTCAGACACTCACGCCGCCCTTAGGTGTGTGCCAAATACAGTCCACAACGCCGGATTGCCACATAGGTTCCAGGTCCATAGGCCGCGGAACATCGAGCACTTGGAGATCATCTAGCAGACTCTTCATGTACTCAGCGGTGGGGCGATCGCCGTTCTTAACTGAAGCCCACTGGCCTGCACGAGCCCCCCTGTACTGGAACCTGAGTACAACCTTGACAACTTCTGCCATTAAGCAAGCAGTGTATCCGATAGCGAGTACTATCCTGGCAGGCCAAAGAAGAGAACGCAGTCAACAGGGACGAGCATGAGGCTATGCACATTGACATGTTGGTGGTTTTGAGTTTGTTGGAAACAATGCGGGAACCGCAGGGTGACGTCTTTTATTCCTGGAAAAGGCAATTTCTGCCTTATGCGGTTATGGGTCCTTGATGGCATTCGATCACGTTCTGGACTCAATCGCGTAGGATTACAATGGCGAAGGCATCGAACGCTTAACAGGGGTTGCCAAACCTGTCTCCACAATGCAATACTATTATGGCATTTACTAACCAAAATTGACGACCATACATACGAGGGAACAGAAGGAATGGATTGTTGATGGTAAGTGCGAGAGCGTCTCCGTTGCTTTCCTCTGAGCTCTGAAACACTAGGGTATTGACCAAAATATTGCCAGGGAAGCGATACCGAAATAACTGCAAAAACATAGCGCAGTACCAGCAACGGTGAGGGAAAGTACAACTTCAATCGAGGTGAAGATATTCAGAAAGACTGCCAGCGCGAACGGATTCTCAGATAACGAACACTTACCGTTACTTAGTTTGATCAGCTCCAAGGCATGATACAGACTTTCAACGCACAGCTGAGGCGAGCAATAATGAGCACGCAGAGTGCACGAGCAATCAGCATTAGACGACGCGTTACCATAACGATGATATAGACGCCCCATTTCCGGGCATTGGCTGGCCCGTCTGAATACGAGACATGTATTGTATGAGAACCCTTGCAAGTGGACTGCTCTGACACTCGAAGCCAGCGAGTATACCATTAAAAAGACGCTAGATATGTTAGGGTATGCAAATTCCGTGAAGCGAATCAATGTGCATAACATGACGATGTGCAAAGCGACAAAACGAGGGAACGAGTGACATGACCTTAAGACATAGCCTAATTGTCCAGATATTCAATCCTCAATCCTCCAAGATATCCTCATCGCCCTGTGCGAGCGCGTTAAACTGGTCGACATACGACTCCCGCTCTTTGCGGTAATCGTACCCAACGAAGTTCATCACACTGCGGGCGAGCCAGTAGGTCAATATGACACGCCATGGACACAGTGAAATGTCACGTACTAGATAGTGCCATCCGCACAACCGACCACAACCTCTTCATGGCTCAACTGCATAGACATGGGATTCTTCTCAGGAGTCGCCAACCCTTGGAACTTCGCGGGTATTTGGCCCAAGAGCCCTTTGACGCCAGTGCAAGACACGCTATCGCCCTCTGCGAGCGCAGCCCACGCACCCGTGAGCGGCACGATACCTTTGTCGAAATCGACGCCAGGGGACGGTGTACGTGGAAGCTCTGCCTGCTCCTCATCGCTATCATCCGAGTCTTTCGCGGCTTGCGTCTTGTCACGATGAGTCGACAGATATATCTGCAGTGCATGGGGCACATGAAATGCGTCAATACCAGAAAGACGAAAATGAACCAATCCTTACCGCCCGATTGGCACCCGCTCTCGTGCTGAAACGGGTTGCAGTGACCACCCTCCTTTTCCTGGGGTCAACGGCACCGACCGCAATGTCGGGCGTCTCCACGACCGCTACAAGTTTTGGCGGCGCCGTCAGAACGGCCGCTCGCCCAAACAAGATCGGCTGCGCGGCCAACGATGCCGACGGTACGGACGAGACAGGGGTCCCCGTCCGTGGCGATGGACTGACAGGCGTCATAGGACTGTTCGGGAGTGTCGTGCTCAGCGAGAGTCGACTCTTGAGCCCATTGATCGAAGGTGAGAGCGGGGCTCTCGATCCTGATGGAATATTGAGCGTGATGCGACGCTGGGGTGTCGAGAGGGAAGACGTAGAGCGCATGAGGACAGGAGACACGCCCGAGCGCGCCGTAGGGGGACTTCCCGAGCCCGGTGTGAGCGGGGACTGAGGACGGTTTGCATCCTTTGCTGTGGTATCAGTGTTCTCATCCGCCTCTGTCCACTGCAAGTGCAAGATGACAGATTTAGTAGCGCACTGCAAGAAGGGCCGAAGTTAGTTACGACGAGTACTGTTGGCAGGAAACACATACAGTCATCTGTGTACCCTTGGCGGCAAACCATCTACAGAGGAGTCAGCATATGCACTCAGTTTAGTGGAAATCTCACTAACTGGAGCATGTTGTCTGGGGCCTTGCCGACGTGGAACAGCTTCGCATTCAGCACAGGATCGCTGCCGCCCAGCTCCGCAAGCTTGAACTGCGAGACCATCTCGCGGCGCTCTGAAATACAACAAGCCACTTCGTCAGGCTCATCTCACAACCAAGACAACACCGCAGAACTCACTGATCGAGAATACCCTCACAATGCCATCAATAGTGACGCTCACGACGCGCTCGCCCTCTCCGCCCCGCTCTCCGCTTCCACCGATGATCTGCACACCTATGTTCACCGTCGTCTGCTGCCCGAAGCGCACGATCTTCGTGCCCGAGCGCCAGTCCCAGCAGACGAGCGCCTTGTCTGCACCGGCAGACACAAGGTGCCGGGACGACAGAGCGACCGCACGGATTCCGTTCAGGTGCCCTGCGAGCTGTTGCAGCGGCGTAAAGGTGAGAGAGGAGAAAAGGTGCACGCGTCTATGACAATCCAATACTGTCAGTACAATGGACGAGTTCATCATCGCATGCGAGCCCTACCCAACATCGTGGAATCCGACAACAAAGACCTCTTCTCATAAGTCAGTAAGCGGACGGGTGCATTGGGGCAGGACGCACCTTCTTCCGCGAGGAAGTCAACACAGCTGACTGGCTTCTTAACCTGCAAACACTTCTTCATCTCGCCTGTCTCGACGTCCCAGAAGCGGATTGTCTCATCATACGAGCCACTGATGAGCCGCTTCCCTGTTGAAAGCCAAGTTCATGTCATGTTGTGAGCGTTAATCCTATGCCCATATGAACGCAGTCCTACCACGGAGCAGTAAGGTGGTGCAGTAGTTCGTGTGTCCGTTCAGGAAGCGTACACTCTGTGGTAGCGCGTTGCGGAAGTTCGACTCGCGGTGGTGGAGCGACTTATACAGGGGTTCCCTGCGCCAGTAGGGACACATAGGATCGTGTTAGAATCCATCTGCATTGACCGCGACGTTTTCGACTCACCACTCCCCAGGTATATGAGGCGCTCGTACAGGCGTAGGATCCGTCGCAGTAATCCGCAAGCAGTGATAGCGCCATAGCATCGGGAGGTGGACCATTTCCTGCCACTTCTTCGAGACCTACAACAGGGTTAGCTACCGATGCTTAGAGAAGTATACCGCGGGGAAGACATACCGGTTCCACGGTGAGCAGCTCCTGCACTGTGAGATGCTTGAAGATGCGGAAGACCAGCGGGGCGGCGAGTTGCCCGACGATGTCAAACGTCGAACGTGCATACTTCTCGAGAAGCAAGATCTGCAGCCGGATGTCTCCTGGCATGCACGAGTCCAAGATTATGGAGATCCTGGCAGCGAAGTGAGTCAAGCGTAGACATTTTAGTGCCAAGAGGCGCTCACAATCGCATACGGTCGTCCCTCTTGAGTCCCCTGATTACCCGGCGTACCTCCATCTCGTTGAAGCCGCCACCCCCATCGCCCCTCAATGCCGCGGCGAGGTCGCCTCCCGGCCCCTCTTCATCGTCGTTACGGTACCCGCTCCAGTACCCGCGCTTGCGTTTACCACCGCATGTGCAAAACTCGTCTGCATCCGGGTCGACAGCTGTCGTTGTGTTTGACGGGTTAGTGCGCTGCTGCTCCCGGAGCAGTACCACTTCCGCCTGCAATGCGTGCAGCTGCGCGGCAGTCGACGCCTGTGCGCGTTCGAGGAGTCGCTTGTAGTGGAGCAGCTTACGCTGGTGAATTGCAGCGACGGTCTGCAGGGAGCCTTGCATCTAAGCCTAGGTGTGAACGAACATGGTCATAGTAAAGGCAGGACACGCACCTCCTCGTCCATGTCGCCGTCGTCCACCTCGGTAATCATCTCTAAAGTCATGTCATCCCCGTCCCACACTGAAAAAGGCGCGTCCTCGGCTTGCTCCTCCATATCTGCGCGTCCCAGCAGATTCAACGGGCGCAGCGGTGTGGGGTCCTGCTTCCTCCTACCGGATGAGGCCGTCTTCACGGGGGTCACTTGAGGCGAGGCCGCAGCCTTTACGCTCTTCGATGGCGTACGCTGCTGCTTCGACGGTGTCGTCTTTGGCGTCGTCGTGCTGGCGGGCGGGCGGGGTTTCGTAATAGATTGGGTGCGACCCATAGCAACGCTTGGCGACGTCAAGGTGATTGACGGGGACGTCGAAGGCACGCCAGGGGAGGTTGTGGACGAGAGCCGGGGGGTGGACATCACACGCGAGCGGGGTGTCGCTGGGACCTCACCCATTCGCACGCCAGTATCCGAACCAGGCGCAAAGAATGGCTGCGTCGAGACCGACGTCGACCGCGCCATGCGCCTCGACGGGGCCACGGAGGGTGGGGGAAGACTCGTGTGCCGTGCAGCAGGCTGCGACTTGCCCCCAGACGCGGTCGTCTTAGAACGAGCAGACGACACGCTCGACGTGGATAGACTGGGGTTGAAGAACGACGTAGGCGGCGTCTTGGGGCCCGTCACCTGGGACAAGCGTCGAGCACCGCCGATACGCGACAGCGTCGGGAGCGCATTCGGAGTCTTGGCCTTCTTGTCCGCCGTTACGGTCGAGGCAGACACGGGCGTTGCGTTCGGCGAGCGCGATCCCCCGCTGCTGTTGCCGCTGTTACCACTGTTGCCGCTGTTGCCGCTGCGCCTCCCACCAGGCATGACCGTCGTCACCCCGCTCACATCACTGAGCAGAGACGCGTTCGAATATGCCCGGGGCTTGCTCGACGACGTCCGCGAGTAGCGACTGGGGGCCTCAGACGGCGCCGGGGGAGGCATCCGCACGTCGGTGTTGTACGGTTCTCAGTGACAGTGCAAGGAAATTAGGGGAAACCGCTGGATGATCCGGTGAGCTTTGAGCTCGTCGTGGTCGACGACGACGGCACTGTATATAGACGCCCGTGTTGATAACACTGCATGTGGTATTCAATTATGGGACAGCCGCTGATGAATACACGGAGACTGAAGTATCTCCCTATGACGGAGATCGAAGTGTCTCCGGCATGGGGAGATATCTCCGGCGTCTAAGAGATATTTCTCTGAGGGGGCGCTTAGCTCCCTAAACGGAAATTCTATCACGTGCAGTGCGAGAGAAACACCCAAGTCACGTGCACTTGCCGCTTTGGGTGGTGACCAAGATTTTGTCTCGTATAGTATCGGGGAGTTTCATTATGGCCAGTTTTCGGCCTCTAATGGAAATATATTTATCATGGCCAGCGCCAGAAAAGGCAGGAGGGTGCGGGAAAGTATGTAAAAAGCGAGTTTCTAACCCTAATCTGAGTTAGCCTGATTTGGCAGCAACTCAGATTAGATAACGAGAAAGGACCGGACTTTACCGAAAGCCGATGAAGAGATCGGGCGATGGTGATCCAGTCACATGATCGCCCAAAGGGGACACAAATAATTTGAAGCAAGCGCCCCGCGGTGGAAAATTGATGGAGGTGTCTCCACACGCCGGAGATATCTCCCCATGCCGGAGACACTTCGATCTCCGTCATAGGGAGATACTTCAGTCTCCGTGTATTCATCAGCGGCTGTCCCTCAATTATAGTACAAAAAAATCAAATACAAACCGAAAGAAAAGCGAATTTACCTAATCAGTTCTAGGGCGCCTAATACAGAAGTGAAATTGAATAAAAAGTAGATTATGTAATTGGTTTTCCCTTGTTTCTTTCAATTTTCCTTCAATTTTCATTCAGTCTCCATTTGGTTTCTACACCAAAAATATTAAATAGACGCTATGTCGCGCGCGTCAAACACAAACAAATTCTCGACCTTCCACTGAGAACACGAATATCTTGGCAACTGCTGAGCGTATCGCCTTCATATTTGCTACGCTAGACTCGCCTCATCGTTGCGCATGTCCTAGTATTGAAAACATCATGAATTTCCAACATTGAAATTTCGACACCTTCGGCACCCCTTTGAAGCAGAATCATTCCTGCTCGCAAATACGACATCAAAGACTCATAGGAAGGATATTCCTGGAGCTAGATGGGTAAGGAACGGCAGGAACACGTAGTGTCAACGAACGTCGCGAGCTCAGTCGAAGTTCGCGCGGAGGACCTGGACTGGGATAAGTACGTGGTAATTGACGGTCAGTGTTGAGATTTACCGCTTTAGGCTGTTGATTAACGTTAATTAGCACATAGACGCTCGGAGGTTAATTAGCCGTCAATTACACCTGTTAATCCGGCCCCCTAATATACCGACTGCTAATTTACGGTAAATTAGGAAGCGATTCCAGATTCACCGCGCCCTACTTTCGTGGAAACGGCAATATTCATCACGGTCTTCGTTCATTGCCTTGACTATCTGTCGCCTATACAATCCGAAACGAAGTGGAGGCTACATCTAATGCACTTCATTGTGCCGGTTCACTGCACACTGCTACCTATGCGTACAGATCCCTGACCGTGGCGTCCCCTTTATGAGGGGAGGACGGTGGCTGACTGGACGACTTGTAAGAATCAGTCCAGACCAACGGATCACGCTGCTGACATTGGTCGAGCTGGTCACTTTAAGAATGAGACATCCTGTGCTCAACGGCTCATCCCGCTCTGCGCGTTCCTCGCTTTCTACTTGTTGTCCGCTTCCACTTGCTCTCGCTCGTCTTGTGATCTCTGTGCACTGTTATCTCGCAATAGTCTTTCTCCACGCTGTAATGTCCTCTCGTAAGGCAACCAAATCTCGTCTCCCGACGACTGTACCTTCTACACCGACGCCGGCTCGAACGCGCCTACCTCGGCCCAGTGGAGGACGGCCAGCCCTCGGAGAGGTTGCAAATACTGCTATATCGATGTCTGCCCCCGCTACGCCTTCTGGATACAAACCTAAACCTACCACTCCACGTACCCCCAAGACCAAGCTGCCGACGCCGAAGACAAAGCCCAGGCACGGAACCCTCAGTCCTGTCAAGGTGTCAATTCCCTCGACCCCTGCACCCATTCGTACGCCGCAGAAAGCTTCCTCTCAGCAGAAGGAAAACAGTCCGTCAATACCTTCTAGACCTGCCGTAAAGACGCCTGTCCGCCGGCCTTCCCGGTCGTCGCATGTGCGCCGGACATCGCTACCCAAATCTCCAGCGTCGGTCTTTAGGCGTGCGTCCCTAAACACACAGTTCGTGTTTCCGCCTCCGGCATCCAACAAGCAGCGCGCGGCAGTGCCTGCCCCAGGTCCCACCGGGACTTCTGCAGTGAAGCCCCGCCACGTCCCCTCAAGGCACCCTGCACGTCGTTTGACCTCGTTTGAAATCACCAGCTTCTCGTCTCTTGCTCTGCCTGACGCTGTTGTCCCGAGAGCCCGCTCGTCTCTCATGCTCCCGACGCCGTCCTTCCTTTCCTTGCGGAACTCCGGCAGTGTTGCCTCGTTCGCTCTCCGCCCACGCTTGCTCCCGAACTCTTCCACGCTCTCGCTGTCGGCCGCGCTCTCTAGGAAGGCGCATAAGAAGCATGCTGCTCCACGCGGGAGGTCTTCGCTACTTCTTACAACGCCGTCGTTTGCTGCACTTGGCTCACATAGGGATGCGTCGGGTATCGTCCTCAGTCCGACACCCGGCCATGCTGCCCATCGGTCGGACCGCAAGCAATACGAATTCATCATGCGTTCTGTGAACCTCGCTCAGGATGTTTTCAGCGCAAGTATCCCTAGTAACAATAGGCCATTAACTCGGGCTAGTTTTGTCGGGCTCGCGGCCGAGTCTAGCACAACGCCTACAGCTTCAAGCTGTCTAACAAACGGCACTCGTGAACACGACCAAGCTCATACAATAAGAGAGCAGTCGAGCGCTCGGGAACATCAAGGCGTCTCAAACACCACGTCTGGATTCGGTGCCGGTCCTCAGGCAATCGGTCTCCCGGAAGATATGCTGAAAGTCCTCGGCCACCTCGAGGGGCTTGCAGCTGTTGTGCGCTACTTGAGGGATCCTGAGCCTCCCACTGCGCCGTCGCGTGCCACAGCAACGGAAGTCAGTCGTGACGCTGCAGGTTCCGGCGATGAGGATGGCCAAGAGCAAAGCTCCGGGGTCGCTGTCCTCCCCGCCTCTCAGTCGGGCTCTGGACAGCTCGATAATCTACCTGCTCCTCAACTCCCTGTCGCTCACGAACAGAATGCCCAATCGAGGCTTCCTCGTCTCCGTCGCATGAGCCTAGCCCTTAGCCGCGCACGACCGCATACTATAGTCTCTGTTCCACTGCCTTTACCTCCTCTCGTGCAAGCGCCAACCCGTGGCACGGCCACACCGCTGACCCGGCGAGCAGTCAGCGAACGGGGTGCCCCGACGGTTACCAGCTCGCTGAATTCAGCGCCCACGACAACTTCGCTCGCTCGTTCTACATTTAGGGCCGTGCTACGTCCCAGGCGTTCCGAACCCCAATCGCGCGTATCGCCTTCGGCATCTGGCTCGTCGCCGCCCAAGAGCCTGTCTCGAGGTAGAAGGATCGCAAAGTGGGCACGCAAATCCGAGGGTCGGTCTGAATAGCGGTCGCCCAGTGCTCTTTCATCCGGGGCTGGAGTCGTGGATTGGTCGTCCATCTACATGTTGCTTCCTATATGTATGCGTGATGTAACGAAACACGTCCACAATCAGTACTTCATCAACGATTTGTGCTCACACTGCAATGTCATGTCTGAACGCGACCCACGTGACCGTGACCTGGGATCGCGTCAACATCCAGGCGGCGGCCAGTGGCCAATCTCACGCCATGAATAGACTCGAGGCGACCACTGGGTGTTCTTATCTCCTCGCTTTCTCCCACAACGATGTCAGCGTCCCACTCCGCAGCATGAGCCTGAGGCTTTGACTGGCTAGCATACAGTAATCGGCGTGCCGTACCTTCAACTTCTCACTTCTCTTGTCTCCTTCACCCAAGATACGAGCTGTGTGTGGTGAGGTTTCTCCCCGCACTGCGTCGCCAAAGGATTCAGGATGCCTTGGGATTTGATACCTCTGAACAACGGTCAGTCCTCATACACGGACTATGTGACACCTGAACCCTGACATCATCGGGCATAAATGGACACTTGGAACTGGGTACATCTCGATCTCGATACACCCATCTCTCCTGTAAGGAACGAGCATTCCAAGTATCGCATATGGAACCTGGACCCTAGGAGGCGGACAATGGGCCGTTGACAGCGTTGACCAGGCGATTTCTGTGGGGTTCAATCACATAGGTGCGCTATAGCAGGCTCACAATGTCCAGAGGGCGTGATCACCAAAGCCGAGCGCGGCCTGCCAGACACCGCCCAGTCCTACCGCAACGAGCACGAGGCGGGGATTGCTATCCAGGAGTCCGGTCTATCTCGCTCAGAGCTGTTCATTACGACGAAGTACTCTGGACTCAATGGCCTCGATATTCCGACGTCTATTCGGAACAGCATTCAGAACGTGCGTGCAGAGAATGTTTCGTCTCAGTGTAATGCAGGCTAATGCCATGCTCGTTGCTCTCCTGCTATTTCTTTGGGAAACTCTGTCCACGCTGTCGACAGCTTGGCGTTGAATACGTCGACCTCTATCTGATCCACAGCCCCCGTCTGGCCGTACCCGATATCCCCACTGTTTGGTCGCAGATGGAACAAGTGCAGAACGATGGACTCGCCAAGTAAGCACCGTTACTGTGCACCGATTAAAAATGCTCACAAACTGGTATACAGGAGTATTGGCGTTAGCAACTTCAACGTTCCACAGCTCGAGACGCTGCTTGCGTCTGCCAAAATCAAACCGGTTGCCAATCAGGTTCGGCTAGCACGTGTACTCTATTTCAAAGCTTACCTCCCGCTACGACGCACCAGATCCTGTTCCACCCCTACGTCCTCTCAAGTCAGATGCCAATTGTGGAATTTGGCAATCAGCACGGCATTGTCAGCGAGGCATACAGTGTGCTGATGTACGTCTTGCTTCCCTAATGCTTCCCGCTGGAGCAAAACTATATACTCACTTGTCATCCTGCGGTTACTTCGGCGGTACGCAAGTCCCCTCACCCGCCAGCCTGGTGGCCCAGTGGATGCCCCCGTTCAGGTCATCGCAGACCGCCTGAATGCAAAGCCAGAGCAAGTGCTCCTGGCGTGGGCAAAGGCAAAGGGAGTTGTAGTTGTGACGTGCGTCCTCGATTTGTGTTCTTTCTGTGTGTTAATTCTTTATATCACTCGCCTACTTCAGATCAAGCACTAAGAAAGAGCGACTTGATGGATACCTCCAGGCGGGAGACTTCGGTGAACCCGACATCTTTCCGCGTCATGTCAAGTGTACTGATGGCGTTGTGTTTTGCAGAGCTTACTGATGAAGACATTGCGTCCATCGACACTGCTGGGATACTCGGGGCCCGAAGGCTGTCTGCACGTACCTTCCTACGCCGCGCGGCCATTGCTGCTCTTGTGGGAGCTGCGCTTCTTGGCGCATGCAGCTATATGGGCGTTAACATCATTTGAGCCCATCTGATGTCTGGTGCGCTGGTTCAAACGGATGCGGGAGACAAACCGACACGCAGAACTAGCTGATGAAATTTGATTATTCTGAGGAACAGTGGACTCCAATTTTGTGCTAATTGTACTGAATCCTCGTTGTACAATGTGGATTGGAACATGGACCTCGTCATTGTGCTATTTGTTGTACTATTGTACTATTTTCTGTTTGATCAAATTTGGTGTGTTTGCTTCAAGTGCTACCCTGCGTGCACATTCAAGTACGCCAATCCAACTTTTCTCAACTCTTCCTTTGGCGCTGTCAGGATATTGCCGAATCATGCCGTAGGCTTCGAAGGGGCTTCAAGTTGGTCGAGCGCTCATGGCCTTCATGATGATCAGTGATACTCAAGCCTTTCTAACTCTCACATAAGGTAATTCTGACAGATTGCGCCCCAGTGAAAGAATAGACTCCCAGGACTATAGGTGTATCCATCAAACCTCCGCAGTCTCAATTTGCTGACTGATAGAGTTCCTCCGCGGACAAACGTCATTTTGGTGATTATACCTTTCGGCTACATCTGGATCACGGCAAGAGTAGGACATTCAAGTCACATTGGATATCTCGGATTATCGCAGTCAGACATTGTCTGACACCAATTATCACTTTCGTTCAATCCAGACGGCATGTCAAATAGCATGATCGGAGGTTTCCCCGTGGACAAACGGAAGCTCAATTTAGTACCGTTTGTCCGACACTATGTCCGCGGAGAGACTTGCACAGAGAGGAGGAGGCAAGACATCTATATCGTATAAAACGCGCCGACACCGACTTTGATGCATCACAACAACCTAAACACTCTTGCTTCTCTTGTTCTCTCGGCTTTACTACTTCCGGACCTCGTGAATTCCCTCCACATGGCTTACGCTCAGCAGACCCTGTTGGATGACCTCGAGAAGATGAGGGGATTCGCTACAGTCCCCAAGCCTCAAGATATATATACATGGGTCCAGTGGTAGGTGCACCGCATAATAATCTTGTTATTCCTACGTGGCTCACGGTAAGATGCAGGGAGATGGCAAGAACGCATGTCGCCATCATCGAGTTCTGGCTGCAGGTGCAGAAGGTTCGCATACGCATACATGTCGCCGATCAGATCTCCAGCTGACCAAATATCTCGATAGCAATTCCGTACCACCGCTCCAATCGAAGATGCGGAGAACTTTCTCGGTTTCGCAAAGCAGTGGGTGCGAACTGTGGGTATATATATATATGTTCGTATCCATGACCTCGTCTCCTAACGATTTCCTGTCCATTAGCTCGAGCTGCATCATCAAATCGAAGAGGAGATCCAATTTCTCCACCTCAACCCTCCGCTCGATACCAGCACCAGCCACGATCAGCATACTGCACTACTCACCCCCCTCCGTGTCTACCACGTTTACCTCGAGTCTGTCTCCACTGGCATCGAGCCCTGGTCCGCCAGCAAGGCTGAGACACTTGCGCAGGCCTTCCTACCTATCCTGATGCACCACTTCGTCGAGGAGCTGCACATGCTTGACCCAGAAAGGCTGTGCGCGTCGAGCATCTCTGCAGACACGCTAGAGGCGATGCGCGTGAGCGTGGCGACGCGAGCGAAGGAAATTGCAGACCCGACGGCGGATATCCCGCCGCTGATCATGCACAATGGCGGGGCGCTGGACTGGCCACCGGTACCGTGGGTGCTGAGCGAGACGTTCAAGATGCCGATGGAGCTGTATCTCCCGCACAAGGGGTGCGTTGCCGCATTTCCATTAATATCTGCGACTCTGTGATCTTACATTGCGTTTTCAGGTGGTGGAAGTATGCAGCGCTTCCCCTTAATCTGTGATTCGTCGTACCTATTGCCTTCATGCATTCCTTAAATTCGATGTCAGGATACAACGGTGTTTGCCAGACGTCTTACCGTCTAACAACTGCACTGCACAAACCCTCCTCATGCGACAGCGACTGAGAACCTTGCCAGCATGGGGCTTCGTTATAGCAGGACAGGTGGTATCCCTGATTCGGCTTACTCACAAGCCTTGCGCCACAGTAAGCGGCGTCTCAGCAAACAAACTCAAACCTGCCATAGCTGGGGCGGACGCCGTAAGCCCGCATCATTGTGTATATATATATATGACTTGCCAGTCCCCAATGCACGTTCACTTATATGTATTGCGTATAGCAGTAATACGTGCATGGCTCTCGGGAAACTGCTTGTCGACCAACTCGGCTCAAGATTATCGCAGCGCGCTTGCGACACTCTCCACAGCATACGCGGCGACTACTCTTTGCGGGTTGTCCTCTGCCATTGCAGCGAGCGCCGCACGGAACACGTTCGCAATCATCTCGAGCAGCGAGACGTCGCCCGTAGACAATGCCGACCTTGCCGGTGCCTGGGACGGAAGCACGAGCGACGAGAGCGGACCTGCATCGCACCCACGGGTGTCGAGGAGGAAATCGCGCGCGAGTAGGAGTGCGGGCTCTGCAAAGCACCACAGGAAGGTGCGCCCCGTGGTGACGACCCAGTCCGCGGCGTCCACGATGCGCGTCTGCGAGACCGGATCCGCCGGCGCGTGCTCAGCCTCGAGTGCACGGCCACCGCGAAAGAGAAGGCAACACGCACCACGGCGACGTACAGCGACGACTGGCGCATCTCGCACCGCGCGCGGTCAGAGTAGTCGAACTTGAGCGCCATCCCGAAGTACACCAGCTGCAGCACGCGCGCGCGCACCTCCCGCACGGAATCTTCGCCCGCGCCGCCGCCCTGCCCGAACTGCAGCAGGCACTCGCCCGCCGCGCGGCTCTCTTGCGCCCACACACGCACGCGCTCGCACAGCGGTAGCCCGACATGCGCGTACAGTTCCGCCTCCGCGATTTCGCCGCCTGCCCGCGCGGCGTCCGCGACGAGCGCATCAAGGTCAACGCACAAGTCGACGAACGCGTCGAACTCATGCTGCGCTTCATCCATCGCGCCCGCTTCGCTAGCTCCACGGTGCTCGGTGGCGAGCACAACGGATTGCGGGGCGACTGTCCCGCCGGCAGCCTTGCTCCAAAGCCATGCGGCACGCGCAAAGGTGCGCTGGAGCGCGGCGTCGCGGATCTGCGTGGCCGCGCACGCGCCAAGACGGATGTATGTGCGCGCAGCGCTTGAGGGGGAGAGGCTGAGGGAGGGTGTGGGGGACGCGGGCAGCCCGGGGAGCCCGGACGTGAAGATGGAAGCGAGGGCCAGGTAGAGCAGGCCGGCCGCGGCCAGCGCGCTGGAGTCGCTGTCGGCGGACGTGGTTTCTGTTCGTGCGGACGGAGGGGGGCACTCGGCCTGCGAGTGGACGGTGAAGTACGCCCTCATAGCGAGGTCTTGTATCTGGCTCGGCAGGTAGGGAGCACAGGTTGGCGAGCGGTCCGCGGACATGGAGGTTGCGAGTGTTTCGAGAGCACTCACAAAGAACAATGCGCAAATGTCTCCGGTTCCGCTTTCGGTACAACCTGCCACGAGCTCCTTGAGGCGCGGCAACGGGAAAAGCGGGAGGAAGACGTGTACAAGTGAAAGCGTACTGTCATCTACGACGCTACTGGAGGCAGGCGGCGGTAGTGCAGGTACTCTAGGACCTTCTTGGCCTAGGCGTGCAGCGAAAGCACCGACGGCAGAGTCAGATGGGAAGGGGGACATATTCGTTGTATCGGCTACTCCTGGCCAGAATGAGGGAGCACCCGCACCTGGAATATCCGTGAGAGGCTGATTCAACAAGAGCTGAGGATTGAAATCGGCAGATAGAAGCGCGAGAATCGACTGATCGACTGACGAAGTAGGACTGTCGTCCTGTAGCATGGATACGGCCGGACCAGTGTTCGCGAAGGTATCAGCCGCTACAGGCTCCAGTGGGCAAAGTGGTGTAGAGAATGCGTCCGCCCCACCCGGCTCAACTGACGAAGAGCCTGATCCACCAGTCCAGTCAAGAATAGGCGTAGACGACGTGAAACTACCCATAAGTTCGGCAAAGGAATCTATGTCAACTTGTTGCGTCGCGTCCCCTTCAGTCGCGAGGTTCTCAGGTTCGTGCGTTGAATGCACCGATGTGCGTCTCCTGCGGTGCTGTTGAGGGTCGTCGCCACTAGCGGTGCTTTGCACTTGCTTCCTCTTCCAACCCTGTTGTGGGCCGGACCGTTTGCGGGCATCAGCATATACGCATTCTGTTTCATGCAGCGAGCAATTGCTACAAGATGGCGTAGACCCATCACAGCGTAGTTTCCGTTGACGGCAGCTGTTGCACGCTATTATTGCTTTGGGACGGTCAGGTTTGGTCGACATTTTTCACTGTAAATATTAATGACACTTATTAGTACAGCCTCAGCACACGTCTCCAACAATGCCAAACCTTGGTGAGATGTAGAGCCCGCTTTGTCAGAGCTTTGTTAATATGCATCCACTGCACGGGAAGTGGCTCGCACAGCGTTTAATCCTACGGTGGAAGCAGGTGCTTGTGATTGCGACAGAGTTAATGCAAGAGAGTGTTTGAATGAACTGACTTCGTAAAGGCTAGGGCTATGCCTATCGGGACACGTCAAAGATGTATTGATAGAGGATCTGGTGTGGTAGGACCGGATGGCCCACTGGCGAGATCCGCGGAAAGTCGCGGGCCAGGCGTATCCTGCCCGATCGGGCGCTTTCTGGCTTCTCGCTCGTTTACTAGTTTTACGCATGAATTGCGAGCACTGGGGGCAAAGACAATTTGTTTCTCCAAAAGAGCAAACAAAAATTGAATCAAAAACTCGACCCTTGCGCCCATATGTAGATGATAAGTGAGCGTGCTGCAATGCGCGCTCGGATTACACCCCCGAATAAAGGAAAATGATCCCGATTTGTATGATTAGGTTGTGTCTATATATAAATGTCTGGAAAGTATCAGGGTTAGGGCTTGCCTTACCAAAGATGGTAGGAACGGCGTGGGATGACGCGCCCCCCACCCTCCACACCCATGCACCCATGTCCGTATTTTATCAGGATCACCCTCCCCTCTCCCCTTAGGTTGAGTTCATCGAGGTGGTGGCGCTAATATCATGGCTATCAGAGCCCAATTGAAACTGAACACAGGGATCTGAATATCTACATATCCAATCTTATATGCATTGCCAATTGGGATCGGGGCTTCCCGCATATATTCGGGGATGTTCCTCTAATGCATTCGTCCTACATACGGTACCCAAGTTCTGATTAGCATTTGCTGTTAGAAACATTGTGCATCGTCTCGGATACTGGCTTGTATACCATGTCTACCAGCTAACACTTTCAGTGTCCCCCGGGAAAACCTCCGCACACGATGCCACCTACGTGATCGCCACGGTATCGTCGCGATCCTCTCAATACGGTCGATGACGTGTCTTGTTTTATCGAAAGCTTTCGTGGAAGCTTACAATAACTGTACTTGCGATTGGCCAGGCCTGTCTCCACTGAGGCGGGCCTACATCAGCGATGAGGTCACCTCGTCGCCCCACCGACTGGGGCAGGCCAGGTTGCCCCGCCCATGACCATCTCCCGTGTCTCGATGAGTGACTTCTCAGCCCGTATATAAGTCAGGGGCATCTGCATGCCTTGCTCATGAACCAACCTCTGCGCTCCCGCCTCCTATCCTCGACCTTCCGACGCCGAAACACTTTTTTCCCGCCCACACTCGCCAGCCTCAGAGCCATGTCGCAGAAGACGCTCTTCCAAGCCGTCAAGGAGGACCACGAGGAGGTGCGTCTGCTCGCGCGAGCAATGTCTCGCCTTTCCTGACCCGCGCACAGATGTACCTCTACCACGACGAATTCAAGCGTGCGCGCGCCGCAGGCGACGTCGACGCGCAAGCGCGCTGGGCGCGTCAGCTCACATGGGAGGTCGCGCGCCACGCCGTCGGCGAGGAGCTCGTCGTATACCCGCTCATGGAGAAGCATCTCGGCGCGCAGGGCCGCGCACTCGCCGACCACGACCGCGCCGAGCACCAGCACGTCAAGGAACACCTCTACAAGCTTGAGTCGCTGCAGCCCGGCGCGGCGGACTACAGCGCGCTCATCGAGCAGATCATGGCGACGCTGCACCCCCACAACGACGACGAGGAGGTCAAGGACCTCCCGCTTCTCGAGGCCGCGATCGGGACGGACGCCAGCCGCTCCGCCGCAGCGAGCTTCAAGAGGACGAAGAAGCTCGTGCCGACGCGCGCGCACCCGTCTGCACCGAACAAGCCGCCGTTCGAGACTCTTGCGGGGCTGCTCGCGGCGCCGGTCGACAAGCTGAAGGATTGGTTTGCGGAATTCCCGAAGGAGGAGGAGATGGGCGCGGCGAAAGAGGAGCTGACGCACCGTGATCATGACGCCGCAGCAGACCGAGAACGCAAGGGCGAGCTATGATGTCATTCCCTC
This sequence comes from Postia placenta MAD-698-R-SB12, assembly GCF_002117355.1. Taxonomy (NCBI): domain Eukaryota; kingdom Fungi; phylum Basidiomycota; class Agaricomycetes; order Polyporales; family Adustoporiaceae; genus Rhodonia; species Rhodonia placenta. The sequence goes on along the minus strand of NW_020169838.1, from coordinate 275,909 downwards.
TGCTGTTGTAGTACTAGCTCTGTATATTGGACGCCCCGCAGAATCTGGAAGAATTCGCAGATGCAAACCGGACTGGAGTAGATCCGTTATGTTGGCCCGTGCCCTTTGGCAGAAGAAAAGCGCCCAGGGGTAGCCGTTGAATCAAGTGACGAACGAGGGGAAGGATGGATGAGGTAAGCAGAACGACCGTGTTCGAGCCAACGAGAAAAGAGCGGGGCTCGAAAACAACGCCGGAACGCTCAATCTGGCCTGCTCGGCAACAGCCGACTTCGAATCAGCCGCCTCAAGATATAGAAGGCAATTCTATTCTGCAACTATGTCTACAGCGACCTTGCAATGCGAACTAAAAAGGTTTTTGACAAAGACCACATTCAACCAGATCTGAACGACGTACCTACGCCAAGCATAATCACAAGGCCAATACGGTACCACAAGAATGATTCTTCAAACGCGTCCATTCGAACGCTTACGTCACTGATGATAGGACGGTGATCTCCGTACGTCCACTTAAAAGCAGGGTGGGAGGATTGCATTTCCTTATGTTCCCCAGGTGAGAGCGATCTTGAGCGATTCTTAAGACACGGAAAAGTCTCATAAATGCAGATCCAAGCATAGAAAGCAAGTAGGGTTTAATATGCTCGCGAGCCGCCGCCTTCGAGAGACCCACGCAAACAAGGGAATCAGCATCGGTCACGATGCATGGCGATGTACACGAACTGAGCGTGCTGATGTCGGTCGCGGGCCTTGAAAGCACCTTGTAGGCAAGACTGATTGGTCAGATATCTCAAGAAGTCCTCTTCTCGTCACTCTTCGAAGCCGATCGCAATTCATTCGACAGCACCCCGATGAGAGGTCTCTTACGTACGATCTGCGTCTCATCTCAGGGTTTTCCTCGTGAATAAGGTAGACGCAAAGAGCCTTTTTGCGAACCACCTCTAATCAGTGTCCGGGAATGGCGCGTTTGTAACATGATTAAGCATGCATGCCTATCCTTGAGGGCTTGTGAAACATGCGGCACGCCTCGTGCCTCGCATGTTATGTCGATGAGTAGGGAGCCTGTGCGAGCCTCTGCCGCGCTCTCTTTCCTTGTACCTTGCTACTGGTTGTCACCTTCGTCATAATCTTCGTCCTCGTGAAGATCGGCTCACTATGGAGATAGCCATACACCCAAGCACAGCTGGGCTGAGTGCTATATGGGACAATGCAGTGGCAAAGTTCAAGCTTAACACCGAGATAGACCTATACGATCCTCGCGCCATCGTTCAGCCGCATTCCACCACGCTCGAGGACGTCGAAGGTCCAAACAGTCTTCTAACGGCCTTCCAACATCGCCGAGAACACAGCGCAAAGCTGAAGTATCAGCGCGCGCTCCTGCTCGTGAAACTCATGCCAGTCTTGGGGGATGTAGAATGGCTGTTGAGAACAGAGGATCGTGACGAGGAAGATGTGAGTACGCGAATGTATATCCGATTATACCTCCGTATCAAATTCCTTCGAGAACAATCTTCGTCGAACTATAGTGCATCGTTCGATTTGCGCCTTGCTTCTTGTGAGTACGTTGCGTTTGAGATATCTTGCGTCGCTGACAGCATGCGGCGTATGCAGCTAGCAGATGAGGAACGAATATGCATCGCGATCAACGCTCTCTTCGATCGCTTGCCCACTATCCCTCGACCGGATGTGCAATTAACGCTCACCGCGAGGAACGCTTTGGACAACATCCTCATTTCATATATCGATCTGATGGGCGTGTCCCACCGACTCTTGTACGTATATCAAGAAAGTCAGTTTCATTTCCCATGGCCTTCAAAGTACTTGGTTAACACTGTCTAGAGGGTCGAAATGCGATTGCAAAACATGAGTCTGTAAGCATGCTGCTATCCGAAATGCAATGGAAGATCAATGATTTGTCCATGGCGGGCGGTACGCAGCCTCTTTCTGTGCATGCAATTTCAATCACTGACCGTCTATCTCAGAGCTCCTCCGGAAAAATCTTCGAGTCATGCTGGATCGCGTTCTGCAAGACCACACAGAAATCATCACCATGACCACCAATGCGACGGGCGAGCAGATGCTGATTTCCTCTCGCGAGGAGCTTCTATCACAACTTCGCGCGTACTGGAAAGAGGTGGAACCTCAACCGGACGAGAGAGCACGAATACAAAAACTCATCGTGGACCTCTCTGATCGTGTCATGAGGCTTCAAGAGAACCGTAGAATCGGCAAACAAGTGGTGCGTCGCGCTCATTATCTAGACTGGGCAGTCTGATGCGATCGTAACATTGTATGACAAGGACCTCGTCATTCTCAGGAGTTTCCTGTCGCTTGTAAAGGCATGTATTCATATCATATACCGGATTGATCGTGCTAACCATGGCCTGTAGGCCGCTCGAGGGAAACATGCGGCGCACGACATTGTGGTAGAACTCTTGGACGAACTCTCTTCTATCACCGGACGCATCAAGCCGAAGTTGACAACTTCGGTTGATACTCGCTCTATCATCCGTATCAAAGTCCAGATCTTAATGATTGTCGGCATCGGCGTCAAAGTTCTCCTCGCACATAAGACGGTCCTCCACATTACCACGATGATCCGCAGCGCCTCGTCGCTATTCGCGTGGCATGAAGGGCTTCAGTCCGCGATCGAAGAGCTAAAATGGCTGGTCGATCGCGCACTTCCGCGGGAACCGCTGCCTGGTGAGTCGTCCATGAACTCTATCTAAACAAAACTTCCTGACATACCTGGATTTGGTTAGACAGAGCTGAAGACCCGCATTTGAGATTCCAGAAACTCTGGCAGGACGCTCTGGAACGATATGCTGTCATCACTGAGTCGGACGTCCAGGTGCTGGAGGCATTTACGCGCGTTGATACACTTCCGTTGCTTGAGGCCGCTCTCGCTGAGAAGAATCATGTATATCGGCGGGGTGCCAACAAGACTAGGGAGGCCAGGCATGCTTTGAAGCAGATTGGCAAGTTTATCAAAATTTTCATGCGTCCAGCGGCTAAGCTTGCGGAACCGGTATGATGCTTACGGCACAATAAGAGACTCGAATTGACTGGTATTCTAGCACTTTGCGGGCGCCAAAGTGGTTGCGTCTGCACTAAGTAAAGTTGTCGAGGTAAACTTAATAGCTGTTCTCTCATACGAATGATATGAACAACGTGAACATTGGCAGGCAGTTGATAGGTCCGAACACATATACCAGCCGATGCTGGACTTACTCAACAAATTATCTTCCTTTGTTAACCGTCTACAAGTATTCTTGCGCAACGACATTCCGGAGGAGATGAACGAGCCCCTTGTCAGGATACTGTGTGAGATACTCGTGATCTTTGGCTTACTCACGAAGCATCTCAAGAAGGGTTTCATGGGTAAGTCTTCCATTACGAGACAGTTTGGTGAATGTGTTGAAGCTCCGTAGCCCGGATTTTTGCTGAGGATGAGGAGGTCAAGCGCGCGCTGCACTCCCTACAAGGCTTGATTGAAGACGAAGCGCTCATGACCGCTACTCTAGCGTTCTCTGAGACTCAGAAAATGCGCCAAAGGATGTCCATTTTCGTCAGCCGTGGCATGCGACCTGTCTGGGAAACGACGGATGCGATAGAGGGTCAAACTGAAGGTATGGCGAACTAGCTTACGAATAATCCTTCGACCAATAACATTTCAATAGAATCTGCTCCGAATGTCGATGAGACGTATAGACGACGAGGATTTCCCGAAAGACCATCCTTGTTTGTGGGGCGTGGACGCGACAAGAAGAAAATCATCGCAGCTATTCTAGAGTGTGTGCCAATAACCGTTCTCGGTGCTGCCGGAATAGGCAAGACGACCCTAGTTCTCGAGGCGCTTCACGACAACAGGGTCTGCGAATGCTTCACAGCACGCTACTTTGTGTCTTGTGATAACATCAAAACCGTCGAGGAGCTGCGAATCCAGATTGCCTCCGTTCTAGGCATTCCTGCGCAATTCGGGGACGAGCAATTGAGCAGGAGCATCCTGATAGAGCTGGGTCAAGAACCAGCAATCCTGTTCCTCGATAACTTCGAGGCCCTATTTGACATCCCGACATCACTCAAGAAGGTGACGCGGGAGCTCGATACGCTCGCCGGTGTGGAGACGCTTTCGCTTGTCGTTGCAATGCGTGGCACAGAAGCTCCTGCTGAGAGTCGACTGCGTTGGACCAGGCATCTGCTCCAGCCAATGACGCTCCCTGAGGGAGCACGGTTGTTCAGAAAAGTCGCAGGTATTGTCAACATCGATGATCCCAATGTCAATCCACTCGTCCGCCTGGTGGATAGTGTTCCATTGGCAGTCGTCTTGCTGGCCCACGAGGCGAACCAGAGTGGCCGGACAGATACGCAAGCTCTGTGGGACCGTCTGCAAGCGGATGGCATCGCAAGCTTACAGAAACATGACGATGCTCACGATGAGTCATTTGATCTATTCTCATCCATCGATGTTTCCGTCAACAGTCCCCGCATGAATCAGAACGCCAAAGTAGTGATGGCGCTACTTGCCATACTACCAAATGGATTGCCTCATTCTTCAGATCTATTAGAGGAGCTGCAAAGTGCAATTCCTCATCACATTGATCTTGTCGACTCTCTGACGACTCTCTGTCGTGTCGCGCTCGCTTACATCGATGACGCTGGAGGCCCGCAGCGCTATCGGATGCTTTCCCCGATTAGGGAGTATTGTCACGACAATCCTGAACTCCAGGTTTCCGGGGAATTGCAAAAAGGTCTTGTACAGTTCTACCTGAATTTCCTCAATGCGCGCGACGCCACAACCATTGCAGGCAGGGAGATTGTCCCTCCGGAACTGCCCAATATCGAGTACATCCTCCTTTCCAGCGTACCTAGCGCACCCGAAGCGGTTATCAACCTCTCCCCCCACTTCCCGAAACGCTCAGGAAACCCGCTCGCTCCATTGTCTAAGTTCTTCCGCCGTCTCTTCTCACCTGCGTCGCTCCGGCACACACGATCCACTAATATCGACTCCTCCATCATTCGCGCAGCAGTCTTGTACACGGATTGGATGCTTCATCTTGGTACGCCATCGCCTTCGATATTGGAGAAGTGGATTCCTCTGTTATCAGAAGAGAGTCTATCATACCAAAACGATCTGAGCTCGAGCTTGCTAGGAAACTGCTTAAGCACACTCGCGAAGACATACGTATTTCTCGATCGACGCAGTCAAGCAGAGTGGTACTTCCTGTTTGCTTCGAGGCTCCACGAGGCTCGTGGAGACTTGCGCGAGATGGGAAATGATATTAGCGCATTGGGAGTGCTGTGCCTCAGGACAGCTGTGGAGGCGAGAGCTGAGAAGTTCTTCCAGGAGGCACTACAACTCTACACGATGTGCGGAGACGAGCGCGGATGCGCCGGCGCTCTCCGAAGCCTTGCCGAAGTCTCTTTGATGAAGGGTGATGTGGACGACGCCGAGCAGAAGCTTTTTAAGGCCCTAAGGATCGATCACAATGCTCAAAGCTGCCTCGGTTTGGCGAGTGACCTTGTGTACCTCGGCGAGGTATCTCTACGCAGGGGAAGACTCGACGATGCAATGCAATCGTTCCAATCCTCGCTTACTTTCTTCCAGGCATCAGGGAGTGTGCTCGGCGAGGCAAGTGTCCACCAGCGTCTTGGATCTTTGTGGCAGAGAATGGACACGGTGGATGGCGCGATAACAGACGGGCTAACAAGAGGGCGTACGCCAGCAGACCTTGCAATGCAGTCGTTCAAGACAGCGTTATCTCTCCATAAGGCTGTACGGGACCGCCTTGGGGAAGCAGATGTCCATGTCGAAATTGGATATCTGCATCGAAGCGAAGGCCGTCTGAATCGAGCTGAGATTGCCTTCCTTAAAGCAGGGAAGCTCCATCACCAAGCACAGAAGAGGCTCGACGAGGCGCACGACATCCGAAATCTGGCACAGATATACATGGACATGGGTTCTTACGATACGAGAGCGGAGTGGCTGTTTCTTGAAGCACGCCAGATGTACCGCACCATCCGCATCTCCCGTACAGATGCAGATACATCAACACGCAGTAGATTGGATATACGGAGGGGATATCTATTCTCTGCTGAAACGTGCTTCCAGGTCTCAGCGTCGCGCCGCCGCATTCTCGAAGATCGCCTTGGAGAAATACGCACTTTATTTTGCCTTGGAGAATATTATACGCGTGAAGGACGCTTTGATGAGGCCGAGGAGAATCTTTCGGAGGCGATTGCGCTATGCGGCAGCGTTAATTCCCGCCACGCTGAAATGCGTGGCCAGCAGCTCATCTACAACCTCTGGGTGAAGGATGTGATGGCAGCTCAGGAAAATGATCCTGATCGTGCTACGGAGATTATTCTGCAGTTTGAAAATAGCTATAGCAGTAACGACGATGGAGATGCACACTTTTTGGACTATGGAAGGCTTTCTCACACTATCAGCATTGCAGGTGTGGACACCTACAACAACACCACAAACTCCTTCGAAAGCGGACATCGGTCGGATATCCGAAACCGAAGGGGTTGAATTACCGATCGACGTACGATGCCATGAGTAGGAGCAGAATACCTTGCGTAACTGATACATTTTGGGTTCGTGTATATACTTGATGGGCCACATTCCGTAATGACATTCCACGCTATTGAAGCCTGTGGTTGGATTTGACGTTCGCGCACCGCGGAAAGATTATATGATTTCTCAAAGTCTAGCACACCATATATTCGGGTTTTGCGATATGATCAACGTCAGCATATGCACGAGGCCATCTGCCGCGTTTTAAAATGCTTCAAACTCTTCGCTGGGAATCGGAGTCACATACCTGTAAGGAGAAAGGCCATTCCGAGAGCTAGTAGGGTATAATTGATCAACGTAAGTTGGGCTCGCGTCGCTAGACAGTGTGTCAGGTTACATTCCACTAGTAGCGCAGCACGAGCAGCATTGATAGGCACAACCGTTGAAAAAACGCGGGAGAAAGGGTGCAGGCAGTGAGGGCAAAAGGCACAGACAGAACGAGTATTATAATGAGCCACAGAGATGAACGCAGGAGCATACACGCACTGATTAGTTCATCTTCGAGTGCACCCAGCTCCCTAGGCACGTCTTTGGCAGAGAGGGCAGACGTGTCCGGCGGCAGGGCGCCAAGCTGTCGCAACTTCGGCACAAGCGCCTCCTCGCGTGCATGCAGCGCCGTAAGCTGCCTGCGGACATCCCAAAGCTCGCGGTTGAGCGCGTGGCTGTCAGGGTGGACTGCTCCGGGACGTGAACGCGCAAGAGATGCCGACGTCGGAGCCGGAGACACAGCGGCACCGCGCGAAGGGGCACGAGGAATACTCGCCAATGGCGCGTTGGAGGCGAATACATCGGTGGGATTAGAGACGTCGTTGTGGTGCAGGCCACGTATACGAAGAGATAGACTGGGGCGGTGTATTCGTCTTGGGCCGCGACATTCGAGCATCGCGCAACCGCTTCGGTGAGGCGGACAGTCTCGCACATCTCGGGAAGTTGAATCTCAGACGAGATGACTTGAATGGAGCAGAGCACTCTTTTCTGGATGCACTTGCGCTACACCGGATCGTCCAAAATTATATTGGATATGCCAATAACCTCAGCAATCTTGGAAAGGTGTACTTGCGGAAGGACGACGTGTATGGTGCGGAAAGAGCGTTCCTGGACGCATTACCCCTCCACCGTGCTATAAAAGATCGACTAGGCGAAGTCAACGATCTCCGCAATCTCGGCGAGTTACACTTGCGACAAGGGAATCTTGACAAGGCAGACCTTGCGCTCAATGATGTATCGTCTCTCTACCGCATTCTCGAGGACCGTTTCGGCCAAGCAAAAAATTGAGGGGCTTGGGAGAGGTTTACCTTCGCAGGGGCGATCATGATGGTGCTGAGCGTTTCCTTCGGGATGCCCGGGAGCTCCACTACGTTGTAGGTGAGCATATACAATATAATCAGATCTAGCTGAGGATCGTCGAAAGTCATATCAGTGGCTATGAATGCTCAAGATATTCTTCGGCGGCAAAATACAAGATCACCTTGACATCACTTACGCGCTGAGTAGGGATCAGTATGGGTTACCACCAACATTCATGCGCGTTAGTGGCCTGCTCGCGCATGCTGGAAGTGCAAGACATATGATTCATTTGATAACGATCAACTTTGCGTACCCTCTACCACCCCGATCCCACTGTCCCTGTCCCCATTAGCGCATCTTCCGTGAGTTGCGCCAGCTGCTTGAATGCATCTAATAGTGATGGCACGATGAACGGCTTCATGCACTCTCGCCGCGCGTCGTCTAACACGCCCTCGGTGTACACCCTGCGCAAGCGCTCCCCCTCCAGCGTTGCTTCAGCCACTTGTCGTGCCTCGGACTCCCGCTGTAACTGGGCCCGAGTTGCTAGACGGTATGTCAGGACATATTCCAACAAGGTCGAGGCGCAACCGCGGTGAATGGGAACAACCAATTAAGAGCGAGGGAGAGGAGACTAGTATAAACCATGTACGAAATACCGTAGCCAGCGTCAGACATGAACACAGAAGTGCACGCACCGATCAGCTCGTCCTCAAGTGCACCCAATTCCCTTGGTAGCTCTTTCGCAGACGGAACAGAAGCGTCCGACTGCGACTGCGGCAAGGCGCCAAGCTGTCGCAGCTTCTGCGCGATCGCCTCCTCACGTGCATGCAGCGCCGTCAGCTGCCTGCGGACATCCCAAAGCTCGCGGTTGAGCGCGTGGCTGTCAGGGTGGACTGCTCCAGGACGTGAACGTGTAAGGGACGCCGACGTCGGAGCCGGAGACGCGGCCGCACCGCGCGAAGGGGCACGAGGAATATTTGCCAATGGCGCATTGGAGGCGAACGCATCGGTGGGATCAGAGACTCGTCGTTGTGGTGCAGGCCGCGTATGCGAAGAATTAGATTGGGGCGGTGTATTCGCCTTGGGCCGCGAGGTCGAGGGAGATGCCGCCCCTGACTGCTGTGGCCGCCCTTCTTGGTGGCGGTATGCAGCTCGTGCTGACTCTTTATCTGTGCCAGATTCGCGGTGTCGGTACCCCCCGCGAGAGACATCGCTATCAAATGACGAATCTTGAAGACGGCGACTCAAGGCTCGAGGCCCGGATGGAGGCATATCGTGCATCTGGCGATATTGGGAGCTAGATTCAACAACGTGGTCTGAAGACGATTGGTTTAGCATTCTTGCCTGCTCGTATTTCCGGTAGGCCGAGGAGCGTGGCGCAGTGGGTGGCGCTGGTGCTGATTGCTGCGAAAGCTCGCGCTGCATATGTGATGCTGTTTGTGGAACAAACTCGTCACTGGAAGGACGAAATGCGGAATTTGGCGAGTGGTTGTATGTGTTTTGCACAACGTTGCGAGCTTGGGGTATTTCAAGTGGAGGAGGTTCAGGCACGGTATTCTAAAGCAGCCCGATAAACTGGTTAAACGTGAATGCGGTAGTACGTCGTAAGTGCCACGTACCTCTACCTTCATCTTTTGTAAGAGTGAAAGCACAGCCGACGACTGGCTCAATTGCTGAACAGCCTGCATGGCTGTCTCAGAGAGTTGCATTGCAGGCAGGACCTGCTGTGGGGGCGGGCTGTCCGACACAAGTGTAACCTCCATGGGCTCCGGTTTAATGTGCACGGGGTCTGTGTATGTTGCTGAACGCTGCAAAGCCCCATGCGGCGCACGATTGCCCGCCATCGGTGATGATAGCTCGCGTGCCTGCTTGATAGATGTCGGCGGGCGGGCAGCCTTGCCACCAGAAGGTGACTCGCCATACGGCAGATTCTCGGGGAATACCGCGGACATACGTGGCTTAAATTTCGTGGTCAGAGTTTGGGTCCTGTAGACAGCAGAACGTGTGAATTAGTGGGTATATGCGCATATAAAATACGATACGCACCCTGTAGAGAGCGACATGAATGAGCTGCAGCTCAGGACGGCATGAGGATCACGGTATAAGCGATCTTCTACAAAAGGCTTACATTGACATTTCGTGGAGGGATTGCTTCTCTTTCATGACGGTATTAAATGCAGCCCGAACGTTGTCATAGAGTTCCTGAGTAGAGCGTGAAGTTGAGTACAACTACGCGCAACTCGAGGTTCGTTGTAGCTGAAGAATAGTGTCTGATCCACCGGATACCCATAGCGCTTCCGGGCTGAATTCACGGCCACAAAGTCCGGCATGTACGCATGGATTATTTCCCATATGTCGAAAAGCCTCCGATAGAATGCCCGCGTGGTATCACAGCCCCAAACCTCAGGCAGTGACGCCAGCCGAGCATTCCAACCGTTGCCAAGTTGACTCCATCATGCGAACCCAGTATTTCTGGTTGACACGTTTAGCACGAAAGGTGCCTCAAGGGATCTGACAAGGTGCATTGTCGTGGAAGGATCATCTGTAAATGGGGGATACGTACCATACCCTGCTCTGTATTCCAGTTGCAGAAAGCGAATGCAGAGGCCCAGATGGATACGATGGAATCGGGCTCTGGGAATCGGAAATGTTCAAGATCTTTGCGAAGAAATGGGACAGCATCAAGCGCCTCCTGTTTGTTGGATGCGTCGTTCCGATGTTGATTGAATTCTCGGGCCTTTTCACCCTTGTATTGCACTTTCAATGAAACTCTCATTATGAGATTATTCGCGTGTATTGGCGGGATTGAGGACCTCTACGAAAAATAGACTGCATTTGTAGGTTCCAGTAGTGAATGACACACAACATACGGTTTGAATCTGTCCGTTTTTCACGAATGTGAACTTTGTACAGTAGTAAAACCGAAGTCACCAGGAGAGGTCCAGCTCTGGCGATAACCCGACCTAGCAGTAAGTGATAGTAGAAAGCGAAGTTAGGCGCGTTGTCTAAATGGGGAAACCGATCATTTTCACGAATCCGTGATCAAGACATGCCGCGTCTGCAATGCTCAGTTCCTTTGCATGACGACACTGTTTATTTGTTTTTGCTTTGGAGCTGATTGGGTATCCCGCGACCTGCAAATCAAGAATGAAATGTCGGAAAATGCCTCATTAGGTAGGCACGCCTAGACCTGACTAACGCCTTTCCGCGGGCTTTGCCAATGAACTATCTGGCTCTACTACAAACTCGTTACTCTCCAGCGTGCTCTCTGCTATGGCATCTGCTTCCTGCCACGGTTTTCAAGCTTGCAGGTTCTACGTGGCTCCAATGGTATCAACGCTCGCGTCAACGTCGCACGACGACCGCCTGGAAACCCACGAAATGACGGCGCAGTCGGACATCGTCTCGCTCTGCGCATAGGACGGTCGTGAAGAGTCCATTTCGATTGCACAAGAACCCGAGTATGTATGTACTTGTCCGTCTCGAGACGCGCCCTTTGCGAACGAACGCCTCGACGCGTTAAGCACACCTGGACGCCTCAACCTCGAGGTCAACGATGTCCTTTCGACGCGCGCAAGCCTAGACGGCGCGACATTGTCCAAGTCAAGCCTCACTCCACGCGACTTGACTCTTGCGGTCCCCTGAGACCGTCTCGCGAGACGTTTACATCGACTCTGACGTTGTCCTCGCACGTTGTGCAGTCCGGCGGAGAAGCCGGCTTCCTTGTTGCTCACGCGCAGGCGTCTACTATTTGCACGACATGTTGAAGGTTACACTGTTTTCCAGGGATTCAATACCATCTAGTAGCACTGCTAGCCACTTCTAAGCTCTTGTCAAGTCATCCGTAACCATATAGAAAGTAGTTCTCGACGATAGCTACCGCTATGCAACGCATGTACGGCGAACGCAATGAATTCGAACAGCACTGGTCTTTCCCGAGGATCCATCAGCAAGTATTATAAGCTAGGAATACACGACAGGAAGACATAGCCTGAGTCAGAACATTGTTAGTTGTCCTTGTAGGGACTGCGTCAACATTTACCACCACCCACCGCATGACGCAGAAGTCAATGCTAACCCTGAGGTTGCGCAATATAAGAGTCAGATACGGCATAGGAGGACCCACCCTTGTACTCGACAACTCTGTGACCCGGACTTGATTCCGACGCCCTCGCAGATGAGTGACCCCAGATCGATAAAATCGTGGTCTGGCCATCCGTAGATCAGTGGCATTGGGCGTAGCGGCTCTGACGGAGTCTGAGCAAGTCTGATGCACAACGTTCGCAAATCTCCAGGAATGCGTCGCTTCTGCACGGAGAATGACATGCGATTGCAGGCAATGGGTGCAGTGCATGACAGGTTCATCAGTCTGGAGGTTGGAGACCCGCAGAACCCCCGCGTCCGCGTCCCCACTGAACGTCTTCGAAATGGAAGGCACGAGGAGTACAGCCCATTCCGATATCTGCGTGTCCTGCCGGCATGAGATCATAGATCTGAATGCGCGCGGAATTGCCTCACCGCTGCTCAGTGGATCACGGTCTTCGTGATCTGGACACTTAGCCGGCCTGAGCGTGCTCACAGAGAGACCAAAGAATGGAACGCCCACTGCCTCTCGGTGTAGTCGGGCGCATCGCTTAGGACGACCGTACGGCCTTGCCCTTCGGAGCACTGCGCAGCATATTGACGGTGCGATTCCTTGAAGTACCGGTGTCCGAGATATCGAGTGATCAGCAAATGGGTTCGAGGGCCATTGCAGAATGCAATCAGTCAAATACGAGAGCCAGGGACCTTGCCAGAGAACATGCCGCGAGCAGCCTTCAGAGATCTGAGCGGAAAGACCGTCGGTTCCCACGTTCCCAACTCCGATCCTGCAAGGGCGCTACACATCTCGGAGAGCTGCCAGTCGCACTCCGCTCATAATAACCAAGATCTCTGCGTGTGTATTTGAGAAAGCAATATGTGTACAATCTGCACTCAGGCGAATGTTGAGAAGATGCTCCGTACCCGCAGACGTGGGCGCTGCAACAGTGCCCCAGATCCAAGACCGTCCTGGTGGCGGGACGCTTTGACCTCGCACGCCTCATGTCTGCGGCGAGGATCTGACAACCATAAGCATACTCACAGCATCATGACAGGCAGTGGTGGTGGCGCAGTCATCAATACCGAGGCCTGTCATTATCCCATGATAAGACCAGCATGAATTTGGGCATCCTTGTCCGAGCGTATCCGCATTAGGGGCCGCTGGTGCGCGCAAATGCCTATTTGGTCCCCTCGTCGGGTTCTGTAAGCCCTTCGAGAATCCACACCCATGAGAAGACGCTCTCCATCACTGGCCAGGGTGGTGATGCGAGTCCGTGCCGCTCCTCTCTGAGTCTGAACAGGACTTCTGCAGACGCCCGACGGGCGCTAACCCACTGGCTCTGTGGTGACTTAAGCGGTGGAAAACATCAGTCTCGCCCAACGCCTCCCTTCACATCCCACTCACCATACCAAGCATCAGCCGTTCCATTATGTCCCACATTATTGCCCACCTCACATTCCGTCTGAGGAATGCTCTGTTGTGCTCGGATCCGCATCTGGACCAACAAACGCTCTTCGTTGTTATCGACCGGCCTGCCAGCCTCAAAGCATCGTACGACGTCGGTAATCGCGCCTCTATGCCTTCGGTACCTCCCATCAGGATACGAGCTCCGGCAATTGCATCTGCTTTGTCCAAGTCAGTCACCACTCTGCTCCGTTGTCATAGCATTGTCTCACTATTGTTCTTCAGCTCCAAAGGTTGCACGCACATATACCTCGACCCAACGACCTATATACCCGTCGTCAACACCTTGGGGCAGGTGGCGACGATAGCAGACCCACTTAGCCCAGTCCTAGTGGTGAGCGCCCATGCCCCTGCGCATGTCGACGAGGAGCTGATGGCTCGTTCCTAGCGCAAGGACCGATCCCTGGTGTTCTGGCAGTATGAGCATCACTCCATCGCGCAAGATGTCGCAGAAACGTACCACAAGCTCAGGCACTATGCTCGCACGTACGACTGCGACAAGGTGACGCCACGATCCACTTCGCCATATACCCCTTTGGACGTAGGCGAACGGTATGCTACCGGCTCTCACACAAGGGCAGCCCGGAGACAGGTGCGCACATTCGCAATCTCTGCCTTGGATAGGTCCTTAACATCCCACGTGTGTAACCAGCCTCATGATGCGGTCATTCAGCAACACGGACCAGGTTACACAAGCGGGACTACGCGGGGATACAACCCCTCGTTCGCCGGCAACTCGGCGACCACAGTCCCACTCACGGTCTGGACGCTTCCGGTCGCGGTTACACCAGGGCCTGCTAGGGGAAGGAAGCGTCAGCACAGTCAACTGTCCATCTCGACCATTGACGCACCCACCGCCCCACCACTCGCAGACAGAGGGATGCTCCCACTCCCACGGCGGTCGGCATATTCCTCTGCTCGACTCCCCATCCAAACGACTCACAGTCTTGCCGAGACTGTGATGTCATCACATGTAGGTACGCCTAGCGTACCTCATGCAGCTGGTTCTGGCCCACACATAGTGGAACAGAACACAACTCCAAACAGGTACGGCATTGGTTACTCGAGCAACAACACCACAAGCGTGTCGAGCTCAGTATCCGCACAACACATAACACAGTTCGACAATGAGACTGTCGCGGTCGACGACGGCAGTCCACATCGAACCAAGCGCTCACGGACATCCGCCTCCGTGACGCCCTTCTCGACTCTATTCCGCTCCGCCACACTTCTTGCCACTTCACCGACTTCGACTTCGCCTCCCACTATCCCATCTGGGGCGTGGAAACCAGCTCCGCGCCCAGACAAGGGCAAGCAAAGAGCCATGCCTCGCGAAGACGAGTCGAACACCAGCTCTCTCAGTCCTTCCCTTCGCCGAAAGCCGCAGCACGTCCAGCCCTCGCGAGGGCGCAAGCGCAAGACACGCCACGACGATGACGCAGACACAAGTGGCCCCTCCCACAAGCGCATCGCTGTTTCCCTCTCCTACACAGAGAGCAGCGCCTCTCCGACGCCCTCACAGGAGAGCGCTGCTTCTCCGGCGGCCTCACAGGGGAGTGCCGCTTCTTCGACGTCCTCGCAGGGGAGCATTGCCGACGACCTGATGTGCTCAGCATGCTCTAAAACCTTCGGGCGGAAAGACACTAAGACACGACATCTGAAGAGGGTTCTGTCATGCCCCCTCTCTCAGAAGCTAACAGTACCCTGCCCTCACTGCGGGACGCACTTGACGCGGGACTTGCCACGGCACCACTGTGACGAAAAGAAGGCGTACATGGAGCACCAATTGCAGCACAAGCGAGCGTGACAGCGGCAACAGCGACTGGATCTACGGTGAAAGGGAGGAATCTCAAATCAGCACGTTGCACTCGCAATACTTCAAGTATTACCTTCACTGCGTCTTTCCCCTCCTCATCTCCTTAGTGTGTTTGGCCTCGATGTTCTCTTTTCGCCCTCCTAGACTTAGCGTGCACCCATCAGTATACCCCTTGCTCTATACCCCCACATCCGAGATACCCAATTCGCATATACCTTTCATGGCGTTGCACGCAATCCAAAATTTATCCTTTCACCTACGAGTCTATTTGCTTTGTGATACTCGCAAGTTCTCGAGCGTTGGTCAATTCTTCCTGTTTGAGGTGCAATATACTTGATGTTCGATCTGGGTTTTACTGTGAGCCGTCTGCACACCCTCTAAGTTCCCGGCACAATGCATATGAGCACGACAGTGCAACATCATGGTATACTGGCGCAAATAACGATATGCCAGGATCCACGCAAAAGTCAATTGTGTTAACGAGCACCTCAGACGCGCGAACGTCACCGTGTGATCAAGGTAACGAAGCCCGGTCACATCACGCATCCGCACGATAACGCGCGGAAGTGACGACACTGGAGAGCCACTGGGGAGCAAGATAACTGGGGGCTTTTGGCGATGACAGTGACAAATCACTGCAGAGGCTAGAATAACACGTAGCCAAGGTACCACTTGCTTCTGTGTATTTTAACACCCGGTAAGGCCGCCTGGCATTATCGAGAGCCAAAATTGCAGGCTCAGCGCGTTCACGAAGAAGTAGCGCAGATAGCATACCGTCGGAACATGACGAAAGATCGGAGACTTACCGATGCGAAGAAGAAAGTGATCGTAGATTCGGGTCTGAAAGCGACATGTGACGATAGCGATACGGTCGGGCCATCACAGGCGGGGTCCAGCTTTCCTCAACTGTCCCGTCTTGGTTTAGCTTGTGTCCGACTTCTCGTCCTCGACCATCTAGATTGAGGACGTGCTGACTCGGCGGCAAAATCTTCACTGTAAAACGCTATTCAATGATCAGACACCTTCGCGTGAAGTGTTAACCCAAAGCATTCGTCAAAGTTAGCATCGAATGTGCACATGCGAGGTAATATGTCGAAGAGCAAGTCCATTACGCACCTGACGAGAAATGGATCCGAAAGGCGATTAGACAAACAATACAGGAGCAGATTCCCATCATTTCTGCAACACGCCCAGCTAGGCGACACTCTCTGTCATCAAAGAGCCCCAAACATGGATCTACAGAGTAGGTTCAGATCTAACAATTCTACGATCCAATGTCCAAGCTTGGCCGTCCTTTAACGCGAAAATGAGGGAATCCATGCCAATTTAGGACTGTTCCTGCTTTCATCCTTGTCAGTTGCCCGTACAGTTGTCCTTCTGGTCAGGAGCCATACTATGAGAATAAAAGACTGGAGAGAGACGATGGCAGCGAAAATGAACTCGTAGGTCAGACAGAGGGATTCAAGGAGGAAAAATCTGCGAAGTCACGATATCCGATGGATATCGTGCACGTGCGGTGTCGGCCTGCGCCGATGGCATTTTTGAGCGACAATCCTAGAGTCTTCGACTATATTTAGTTCATTTCTTCGTAGGCAGCCGTTTCAAAGCAAGTAACCACTAGACGATGATCCGGTCGTCTCAAAAGGTGGGGATCCTGAGGTTCTTGCAACAGCGACGGCGAATGGGGGAATACCATTTGCATCATTCAACAACTTTCAAGTCACGCTTATGCCACCATTTGGTCTCTCACATAAACACGCCCCTCATTTGATCGCCATTGAATAGCTGCAGTAATCCTCAATCTCATCTCTTGTTAACATTTTGACGAGCGGAACTGGTGCGGCAGTCTCGTGTGAAGCGATGTAACGTTGCGGACTCCCAAGGTGCGACGGCCAGCCATGCCCAGTCGCATAAGCGACAAGAAATTACAAGTGACAATGATAGCATAATGTCATGGCGTGGAGGCATGCTATACCCATACATTTTGCGCGGAGGATGCAATCGAAAAATAGCATAGCATGGCGAAGACACGAGAAGGGAGAATCCACAACAGCAGCTTAACGGCCGCCCTTGCCACCCTTCATCTGCTGCTTCGATACCCGGGGACCACCCGCCGGCGCACGAGTTGCAGGCTGCACACCGCACAACACGTCAGCATGCGCAGGACGTTGTGCCATTATATGTCGCGTACCTTGGTGGTCTTCTCCTTCTTGCTCTCCTTGTCCTTCTTCTCCGCCTTCGCCTTCTGGATGGCGGCGGTCCGTGCGGCAGCGCGGACCTGGGCGGTCTGGTTTCGTCGTGCTGCGATGGCCGCGAGGTCGGCGCCAACGATGCCACGCTGGTGCTTTACGGTGCGGCGGGAGCGCTTCTTTGCGACCTCCTCCGTGATGCCCTTCTTGTGCATGCGGCGGTACACCTGCGTCCAGGCGATCTTGCGCGGGTTCTTGCGTTGCAGGAAGAGCGACTCATTCTTGCTCGTCGCGAAGCGGAAGACCTATGCAGCTGGGTTGGATGCCCGCAATCATGGCAGCAGACAGGAGTGCAGACGTGCCTTGTTGTCGCCTCGGACGAAGAGGCGCCCCTTGCTGGGGTAGATACGGTAGCCGGAGAACGAGTCGATCTCAACCTTCTACACTCCATTGCATACCGTCAGCGAACGCATAACTCTGACAGACACCCGGCCGTACGCACCATCTATGCGACACGCAACGCGAAAAGCAAGCGGGATCAGCATTTTACTTTGGGAAGACACCAAGCCAGAATGCGACATCAGCCACCTCCACCCGCCATCCATCCCCATCCTCAGCTTTTTGGCCCTCGTTTGACACCACCTCTCCAGTCTGACCTCCTAGAGGTCTCCCGTACGCTATTTGAACATAGTTTCGATACTCACCTTGCTGATTGGCCGGGTATGTTGTCGGGGACGGTGCGGGCGACGCTATCCTTGCCTGTCTGAGCGCTAGCGTCGGCATTTGCCGCATCTGCGCCGAAAATGCCGAGCGCCCCAATCCAGGCTTGCGCACGTGATACCTGCCTGCGTCACGCGCTCTCACGCGGCGCAGGCGCGTCGACTTCAGAGCATTTTTCCTCCAATTGTGAATCCGTTTCACTCTACAAGCGTTGGCTGTGGCCACTGGCTATTTATACAGCGTACAGCTTATGTCTATTGTTTCTTACTTCAGTGTGGAACTATTGTGTGTTGCACCGACCCAGACACTGCACCCAATCTGCAACATGAACGGACGCGAACGGAGTGGCCTCACGGGTACCTCTTGATGGCATCCATGCAGGCTGCCTCGACTGTGCGTTCACCTCTGCATACCCTTATGTCCATGAAAGGACCGCGCAATCACAGCCCATACCCTTATGTCCATGAAAGAATAGCAACCACAACCGCAACCGCAACCCAGTCAGCAGAGTGGGCTGACGAGGCTGCCAGGCAAGCGCTTCCCGGCAATGCCCCAGGCCCGATCAACATCGCGTACCGCGACGCCAGTGGCAGCAGATTTCCACCCGCCCTTCGTGAAGCCGGCCGTGGGACCTCAGGCTCACATTAGCGCAGCCTCATCAATATTGCTGCCACCCTGTTCTGACCGAACGCCCTCCCTCTCTGATGCATCCCGTACGTCCGAGTCTCACAGCGGACTGAGGCTCGCGAGAATTCTGGCCCCAGGATGCGCATTTGCTGCAGTCTGGCCGCGGCCGGCATACCAACGCGGAAGCCCTCTTCGTTCTGACGTTCTGTGCTTTCTGACGGTGACCGCTGTTCTCTCATAAACTCCCGGGCTCAGGGTCGTCGCTGTCACATTGCGCGATGCACCCTCCAGGTCTTCGCCGCACAACATGGATCTTCTCACCAATTTGCTCGGACTCTAGCTGGGCTTCCTGGGCGCAGCGCCGTACGCTATCTCAGCATCTGACCGTTGCCCATACCGTGCTCTCGTGCGCAATGTCCGTCCGGCGGGTCCACCGCGGTGGAGCAGAACGCACCCCGATATGGGTGTTGCCTTGTACTCTGGCCCAGCATGTTGCGTCTTCCTTGCAGTTCGCGACACTATCTCCAGTCCCTGACGCTTCTGTTCGCACCTCAGGCTCTGCTTGCGTCCCTGACCATGTCATGGCGCATCTCGTATAGGTCCGATTGGCATCGCGGGGTGGTCACGCAACAACGGACGTTCTGCAGCTCCAGATCTCGAATTCATGGCCTAGTTCTAGCGTGCTCGTCGGATCTCGACACCTGTGACGACTCTGAGTTCCTCGGGGAATTGGCAAACGGTCGAGGACACACCCGACTCCGCGCGCGCCTCGGGGACCCGCAGAAGCCGTCCTCTGCATTCCTGGAACGTAAGTCACCAAGTCCTCGGGCAGCGTTCGCCCGCCGCGTCTGCCTGCTGGGCCTCGGTCCTGCATCGTGCAGGTCATACGCACCAGCCTCGCTCCGGCTACAACGCTGCAATTCGCAATGCGCCGCGTGCGCGCCTTCGCCCCCCCAAACCAAGCAGGACACTGACCATGCTCGTCGCGGTACCGTAGCGCAGCCGAGGCGAATCCTCCTTCGCTGAGGCGCGCCCCGGCACACTCTTGCAGCGGTCGTCGCTAGCGCGACGAGGCACGTATTTCTCCAGGAGCGAAGGAAGTCCCTTGCGCTCAGCTCACGCCGTGGGTCCTGATCGGAGGTGATTGCGCGGGCGAAGTAGGGTGCGAAGCTGATAGGCCCTGCGCGTGGCTGATGCCGTCCGCGCGTGAGATCTCTGTGCGGCCGCCCCATCTGCCTGCGGCAAGTCGAGTTGAGAAGATTTGGAGCCGGCGCTGTGGTGTGCGTGTGCAGGGTGCGAGATTGAGATTGGCCTGAGCCAGCGGGGCGAGCGGGATGCCGTATGCGGGGGGAGAACAGTGAAGGCCGGAGGAAAAAGATGGAAGCCTTGGAGGTGCGTGATGCCCAGATGCGGGGGCATGGCGGCGCACTCCGAGAAGCTCGCGCTGAGAAGACGGCGCGAAGGGGCGAGTCGGAAGCCCGGGGACGCGCTGGCGTCATATTGGTCCGATGCATGTTGACGGTGCAATTGTGCGTGTCGCAGCCATCCACGCTGTCGAATGAATCAATTGTGTGGATGGCGACGGGATTTTGGAGCGGGCTGTGCGTTCAAAACGTTGTGTGTACACAATGGACCTACACAATAATACATTTGTCGTGGACTCGCGGTCATTTACCCAGGGTCAAGCTCCAGGGTGTGAATCTGGGTAAATCTGGACGATCAGCGTTACAGGAGCGCAGGATGTCAGCAAACATCGTGAATTGGGGGAAGCTTACTTAGATGACCTGGGATACTTGACAGTGAATGTCGCTCCAGATTATTTACGCTAATTACGTTTAGGCGCCAGGGAATGAATTAACCGTGAATTACAGGACCCCCTTAGGCCGACTGCTAATTTACGGGCTAATTGGGAAACAATTCCTGATTCACCGCGTCTTACGTGGACAGACAGGAGTAGCGAGGCGTGGATCGCAATGCTGTTCAGACAGCGGCACAGCATGGCATGTAACTGACCCGAGCAGTGACCTCACTCCTAGCAAATTCGGACTGCGGGAGGCGGGCCCAAGCTTCATCGGGCAGGCACTGCATGGATCAAAGGATAGGGGTAAACGCTGACAGTGTCGGACGTTGTGTCGGGGGCTGAGACACGGGTCCTGTGTGGCATTTCGTATAGAGTTGGTCGTGCCAGTATAGGCTTTGTTGTCATTGCGCAGGCGCCCAAAGCGAGTAGCAACGGAGAAGCGAGAGCATTTGAGCCGGCATAGAAACGGCAGAAACTGGCAGCGAAATAGACATGGGAGGCATACGTTGTCGTCCCGCGAGCTCGACTCGGGAACGTGGTTGCCATCGCGTAGGCAATCTAACAGACTGTCTGATCGCGGTCTCGCCTCCGGGGACGCGAGCCAGGGCGGCTCTGTGCGCCGGGGCAGAGTGGCCGCATTAGGCGACCGCCCATCGGAGGCCGGGCGCGGGGCGGGGACCCTTTGAGGTGGGCCGGAGATAGGAAGTGCCTGGCCGGCGAGTCTGCAGCCATTCCTGGACGGCGCCTGGAGCTGTGGACACCGCTGCGCGCTGCTCCCTGATTTGCTGTCGACTTTCTCACCGCTTCACCGACGAATTTGACAGGTCGTTTGTTGTCCCTTGCGCACGTCCAGATGCGGCACCGTCCATCATACATAAAGGGTCCTTGCGTCGTTCCTGCTTTGAACGAACCCCCCACATTGACCCCCCGCATCGACCCACCGCATCGGCCTACCACACCGCCACTCGACGCGCCTCCTCGAAACACCTCGTATAATAGACCCTAGGCTCGACCCTGACATCGACGACCCGCGCTGCAACGCTTAGCCTAACGTAGTCATTTGCCTCCTCGAACCCTCGATCGTCTGCCATCACTAGTCGCCGGTTGATCTCGCTGCCGGTACGTGTATATAACCAGCTCACCCACCGATCTGCGTCCACACGTGTCTCTCTA
The DNA here is from genome assembly GCF_002117355.1 of Postia placenta MAD-698-R-SB12. NCBI lineage: Eukaryota > Fungi > Basidiomycota > Agaricomycetes > Polyporales > Adustoporiaceae > Rhodonia > Rhodonia placenta. Next base: position 254,177 of record NW_020169838.1, on the reverse strand, counting down.
CCTCAGACGCTCACACCGTCCTAATACCCTTTTCGATACCCTGCAGGTTTCCGCTGCGTATTTAACCAGCTCCCGCTCGAGCCAACCTCCGTTCGTTTGACTTCATCGCCCATCGCTCGCCACACACCGTCCGTCAACCGCCAGCAAACATGCCCGCGACCCTTTCTACTATGCCCGAGGAGATCCTCGAGCGCATCCTCGAGCTCATTGTTACCCCCGCTACCCTTGGCACAAACTACCGACCCGCCTGGCACCCAGCCCCCGCTGCCCCATCCAGCAGCACGCACCTGGCGCCGCTGCTCGTCTCGCACACATGGCTGCGCATCGCAACGCCTCTGCACTACCGGCACATCGTCCTCCGCTCTGCTCAACACACGGTGCTGCTCGCACGCACGCTCCGCGCGAACCCGGAGCTCGGCCGCTGGGTGCGCAGCGTGCGCGTCGAGGGCACCTTCGCGGCGCTCCCGGACGTCGTGCGCTGCTGCCCGCAGCTCGAGGGCTTCGACATGACCGTCGACAATGGGTCGGACAGCGACGCCGACTCTGCTGATGAGGCCGAGGCGCGCATTGCGGACGCCAAGGTTGTGCGGTTCTGCAGCGCATTCGCGCACATGCGTCAGATCAAGCACCTCGTCATCCGCAAGAACGCGTATCTGACGCAGGCGCGGCCCACGCTCATCTTCGAGGAGCTGGGAAAGGCGATCAGCCGCTGGACGCACTTGGTGAGTGTCGTCGAGCACCCTGAGCCGCTTCTTAGTCCCGCGAATGCTTCTCCCGCCGTGCGCGCTGTCGCAGGCCCTGTGTGACTGCTGTACACACGGCCACCGGAGTGTGGGGACATGATGCACCCACTGCGCCCGATTAGTGCCGTGTCGTGCTAGTCTGCTGACTAAGCCGCGTACGGCCTTCCATGCAGTGGGACCCTGTGGCGGGAGCTTCGAGGGACCATTCAAGATCCCAACTACTTGTGATGTCGGTTGTATGATGCTGTGATGCTAACTATGTGCTAAACCCCACAGGAGACCGTGAACATCGCATTCCGATTCTCGCCCTCACCTGCGTCCGCATCGTTCGCTGCGTCGCTGGCCGTCGCACCCCGCCTGCGACACGTCCGGGCACTACTGCCCGCGGTGTGGAACAACACTCTACTCGAGATCTCGGCGAACCCGGCGCTGGAGCGCATCCAGCTCACGCCCGACACCGAGCTCATCGGGGCGCACCTGTTCCTGTCGGAGGCGCGCAAGCACGCGCGGCTGATAGAGCTGATCCGCGCAGGGACGCCCATCATGCGTATGCGGGCGCGCACGACGACCGCGGTGCCTATGTCCGCGCCAGTCTCCGTCTCGCCGACGTCGCAGGCACCGTATCAGCAGCGCACGAACGCGCGACGCACGAAGGCCGAGCAAACGTACGTGGGTCAGCGCGACGGGGTGCCGCTGCTGGTGTCGCCGGCAGTGCGGAGCGCGCCTGCTGGGCGCAGGATGAGCGCCGTGTAGATGGTGCGACGCGCTGTTACTGCAGCTCCGCAGGAGACACTAGCCGCCATTCAGTCGCTCCAAAGCGTGAAAACGCCTGACAGATGTATCATAGCAGCCAATCTAAGCAAAACCACCATGGCACAGCGACGATCACCTCGAAGCTGCCCGACCGCGCCAGATACCCCGTGCCCCGCGCATGCCACATACCCGCTCTCTGATATCCCTTGCTCTTCACGGACCTGCGACGCGTTTACGTTTCTGTTTATCTGCCTAATGCTGGCTTCTGCTTGTTTGGGTTATACGGACGATTTGGGCATGTGGCGTTCCTTCCTCTCTTCTGGTGACTGTCGCTTCTCGTGTGTACAAACTAATGAGCCTTGTAATGTCTTCTGCGTCGCTTTGTCGCCTGCTTCGGACTTGGCCCTGCGCCTTTGCGAACTCGTATAGAATCTATCCCCCTGTCCTACCGCCCCGTGCGTCGGATCGTAGTGTACATAATCTGTGTTTATTCGTATATAGAGCCTAATCATCATTCTGCATCGTGCCCGAAGAGGCCGCTTCTTTGATTTCTGGGGGCGAGCGAACGAGTGAACAAGCGGATATCAGATGGGGGCGTGTATCACTTCTAACTCAGACCGAAAGTACGTTGCACCAATCTATGTGCAAGTACCGTGGTTGAAGATGTTCCGTCGCGATCGCGCGGTAACTATATCGCGTGTACCCGTATTGACTACTTATATTATATGATAGTGATTATTTGGTCCGTTGCGTAATGTGCTACGTTACAGGGCGAGTCAAATTGCGGGGCGGATGTGCGGCGGAGGTGAGCAGAGATGACGAATTGAGGAAATGGAAGCTGGGCTGCCCTAGCGCACAATTTGTAGAGATGGGAAGATATGTGCGGCGGGGACGGCAGGATCTCTGCAGGGCGACAGCGGGTCTGGGGAGATGTGCCATGATGGGCTGGCTGATGCTCGGAAGCAGATCGCATCGAGAAGGGGCGTCGCTGCTGTCTCCCCGGCATCACTGGACTCGACCGTCTGCATCACCCACGCTACGATCGTGAACCTTGTCCTGGGGGTGCCGGCGGCAGAGACTAGGTTTGGGCAAATTAGGTTCGCTGCGCGAACGTGCCCGCGGTGATCGAGGCGAGATAGCGTTCAAGTTCGTCGTCGACCGACAACGTTGTTTGGCAGCTGTCACACGGGGGGGCACATCACCTGTGTCGTTTCGTTTTCATGCTGGCGCGAGGGCGGTGCGTTGCAAATACCGCTCAGACAGGTTTGGTGGCCGGTGCAGCTGTTGCTCGAGGGCTCGCAGCGCACAGCTTGCCAATTGAGGCAGCGACCGTGATGGGAGGTCAATCGGACAGCGCTAATGATGCCTGATGGCAGGCGTAGGATCGGGCAGACAGGTTGCCACTTGGAGTCGATGGGTGGACTTAGGGTCATCGGTGTCCTCGGTGCCCATCAGGCCAGGGCAAGCCGGAGTGCGTCGCTGCGGTGGTGACCGCTTAGCCCGGATGCCATGCAGCTGCCGTACAAGCCCAGGCAGCAAAGCAAATTGATGAAACGAGGGGCATAGAAAACGCAACACGACTCGGATCGCAGCTTCAGCATGCATTTTGCGTTTCCATATCGCTACCAGAGGCCGCGTCAGGATGTGGCGTGCACGATGTCAAGCTCAGATCGGCCGTGCATGGATCGCACTCCTTCTGGCTTGGCACAGATCCGATGCACAGATGGGCCGCCGGCACGACAGAAGCCTCCTTTTCCTCTCTTTCTAGAAATCGCCGACGCCGGGGACGACGCTCGGGAGACGAAGACGCGCTAGAACAAAGAGGGCAATTATGCCGGAGCATCGCGGCGCGGGTTACTAACGGCGGGCAAAGTTCCTTGCTCGCCGCTCGGAGGTTCCCTGATGCTGCCGACCGTAGTTGCATTGTCTAATTTGCAGTCACCGCCGCGGGCGACCGGCGAACCATACGAACGCCGGCGTAGAAAGCGTGTTGCGATGGGAAAGCCGCACGGGCCTGTGCGGTGAGCTGATGCCTATTTGCAAGCAAAGACACCGACACCTCGCGTGCCTCTGAGAATGCAGTCTCTTGAATCCGTGGGAGCGATGTGCAGGCCAAAGACGTACGTGCCATGTGTATGATGGCCTTCGCCTTCGGGAGCTGGCACCGACACACGTAAACGGACCGTCGTATAACACATTGGCTGTATATAGCAATCAGAGACGCGTTCGCGCAATCAAATGAAGGAAAGTTACCATATGTTCCTCCGATTGCTCGGAATGAATGGAATCTTGTTGGGGCTTCGTGAGAAAACCTGCAGTGACAGCTGTTATGTTTCTCAGGAGTGGATCAGCTACACGACAGGGTCCAAATGCCGCGGTAGAGGCCTTCCTCTACGATTTGCCAATAATTGCCCACTCTGCCCTGCCCGAGTCCTGTCTACATCACGACGCAGGATGCCGGCAACATTATATTATGTGAAAGAACAGCGACGGCTGCTCCGGGGGATTTGATTGTATAGGTTCTAGTGCAAATCATAAGAGTGCGGTATAAGCACACGCGCAACAGCGCGCTGGATTGTGCTCAGCACACGCCGCGCAGGCCGGCGGATCTGCTGGCCCCTGAAGTTTGGAGATGGAAGGATAAAGAAAAGGTATACGTTCCACTCACAGGGAGTAGTGATCTGACGCTCATAGACCAGCAGGAGCAGAAGGTGGCGTCCATGCTGGTCGCTGATTCCAGATGTTTATCAGACGGATACCCGAGGCCTGCGGAGGTCTCAAGAGATTATCGACGTCTGCAAGTCTCAGCAGACTAAACGCCCAGCTGTCCAGCACTTCGGGCTCTCAGGGTGCTGGCGTCGAGTGAAGTTTTACCATGGTGACCAGGCCATTACCGTCTGAGCAGAGCAATGCGCGAGTCGTATGAGTGATCCGTGCATTCGCAGAGCCGCCAAATGACTCTTTGGAAGAATGGTAATTACTTCGCCAACTGTGACCTACCATAGGACCCGCTGAACTTGAACTCGCCCGTGTCTGACCAGCGGATGTTGACGTCGGCACTCGTGATGCCCAGGGTGTCGTACCTATCCAGATCATACCAGCAGACGTGAGCCTGCACGCTTCGTCAGGCATAAGTCGCTCGTGCGCCGCACCTGACAGACGCCTCGCAGCTCCCGATGTGGCCCTCAAATTCCTCCCTGCTCATCTTCTTCTGCTTGAACTTGGGCGGCCCGCCAAGGCCCAGGAGCGCGCCGAACACCTCCGGGTCGGGACAGATCCCGTCGTACGCCCACTTCGCGGCACCGGTCTTGCAGGAGAGCTTCCACTGCATCGAGTCCTGCGTCAGCGCGCATACCAGCCACACACAGCTGTCAAAGAACGCACAGTCATCTGCTTCCTGATGCCGCTGTGCGCGGCCTTGCGGATCTTCTCTGCAGCAGCCTCGAGCTCCTCCTGTGTCTTTGCCCTCACCGTGCTAGACCCGGCATTAGAGATCGCCGCCGCGCCTGCGCCCTCCAGGGACCGCGCATATTCTGCGAGCGCCGCGAAAGAGGCACGGACCGCCACGGCGTCGTCGGGGATCGGAAACGCGTCCGGGTCCGCGAGGATTGTATGCACAAGCGCGGCGGCAGACGCGTGCGCGGTGCTGGCGCGCGCCTTTTTCGCTGGCGCCGAGGAATCCGCGTCGGATTTGCGTTTGGGAGGCATGCTGTGCAGGCTGGGAGAACGGAGTGGGACGGAGTGGGTGTGGTGGGCGGTGAGGGGCGAGGGACGAAAAACGTCGAGTGGCATCCCGCGACGCGTCGGGTCACGGTCGCGGAGATGACGCGTGACGTAACGCGCCTTGGCCTGTCTCGGACGCGTCACGCTCTCCCTTGAGATTTCCACTCTTTCAACGTGCAAGTGTTGCGGATATTTCTTAGTAAGCGATACGAGAATGTGAAGCTGAAATTCTAGCATCTCGTCGCTGTGCACGAGAACTAGCTGGCCCATATTGACTTGTGGCTCCACATTTGACCTTGAGTTTGACTTGCTGACGCGCCGCACGGTGGTGCAGTGCTGCTTGTCAGAGGTGAAGCCGACACCGTCAGACATAGCCTCTGCGACATTATCTCATACGCTGTATAGGGGGTGGTCTAGTATGCAAGATGCAGTGGTACCTGGCCTGACACTCGGCCGAGATACCACCGGGCCGATCCTTAGCGTCAGCCACACCGGTGCGTTGTGTACTCACGTCTTGACCGCTGACGTTCTGCTTTTGTTGTCCATGTCAGGCCAATGCTTGACACACCTCCACTGGACAGGCCGTCCCTGCAAGTGTCAGCGATAGGGAAAGATGGCAGAAGTGGTAGATGGCACTCGGGCCAACCACCACTCAGAACTCTAACAATAGACTCCACGGCTCGGCTGTGGCCCCAACCTGCCGTTTGTGGCACAAATTTGTGGCTCCCAGGCTGCGTTCCCCGACAAAACGCTGACATCCCTCTACCCACACATGAAATTTTTAAGCCACTGGCGCAGGGTGTTCCCTATACTGCCTGTCAGGATCGGAGCGCCGAGTGCCGCGGCAGACCGCTATCGTATTGTCTCAGGTCGGTGTATTTCTTCTCTTGCCCGTACGGCAGATTCCGATGGACCGTGCTGTATTGTGTTCGTGCACTGCCTTGTTCACAACTAAACTAAAAGCTGCGGATTCCATCTCGATGGTTGCGCCAAGAATCATTGAGGCAGCATTTAGGTGTTCTCGCACGAGCGTGTTGATGCAGTTGAATTATTGCACGTTATGAGCACTTATCCGGATGATAACCCTGACTTAGGTTGTCCGGTCAACATGGACCTAACTTACCGGGTAATCAGCCGGTAATTTACCCCCAGTCGAAATCCAGAGTTTAAATCTGTAAATCTGAGTGGCTCAGTGGAGCGAAGTAGTGTCCTGCCGGATTCCGACAAGATGTCCTGGCTGTGTCTTCGAAGGACAACAGGAGCGCGGAGTGTCAGTAAACATCGCGAACTCGGGCAAAGTTTGAGGACCTGGTCAATGTCGATACTTACTTACTTTGGACTGTTGATTTATGCTAATCAACAGGGGGTGGTTAATTAACCGTGTACATTTGCCCCCATCCCAGGCTGACTGCTAATTTAGGAATCAACGAGCAAATCCTAATCCACCGCCCCTAGCTGGCTGACCCACTGCCACTGAACAAGCTGCAACACCCTGAAGCAACAATTTTTATGCTCCGGAGGAGCTGAAAGTACTGGAACCGACCAACACGAGTTGTTCGCAAGTTGTGCCATTAGAAGAGCGGCTGGAGGCGACGGTTTAGGCAGGGACTTCAGGCTCAGCGGCCGGCGCTCAGAACTTGCTCGACGACGACCACGACGTTTCCGACATCGATGGACCCATTGAGCGTAGGCACTGAAGCAAGTGTCGCCCGACAATCGATCCTAGGCAGCCTTCTACGCACTCGACCGCGGGGCACATCGCAATCGCACCCCTCTCCCCCTGCCCACGAGTCAGCCGCGACAACAAGAGACTCTCCACCACCCACCGACCCTGCAACCGGCCACCGACGGCGTGCTGCAGCCCCCAACATCCAGAACTCGATATCGCAATCCAACTCGACCCCAGGATTCTCCCAGATGCTCCGCCGGCGACGCTCCGCAGGCACACTCGCCGCCAGCGCCACCCCACAGGTGCCCGTTGTCGCGCAGGCGCGCACGACCGTCGGCGCACTGTCTGCGAGCGCACCCAGCGGCGGGCAGGCGTTCCGTATCCGCCTCGTGCCGCACCTCGCCTCCCGCACCTCGCTGCGCTTCGACCCCATCTGTCGGGACGTGCGCGAGGGCGACCCAGCGCTCCGTATCGGGCGGTTCACAGATCGGTCAGGGCTGGGGCTCGCGGCGGCGAACGCACTCGGGTCGCACAAGCTGGCGTTCAAGAGCAAAGTCGTCTCGCGGGCGCACGCGGAGATTTGGGTAGAAGCGGGCGGGCGATTCTTCATCAAGGACACCAAGTCGAGCAGCGGGACGTTCCTGAACCATGTGCGGCTGTCGGCGGCGGGGACGGAGTCGTCCCCAAGCGAGCTGCGCGATGGCGACCTGCTCCAGCTGGGTGTGGACTACCAGGGCGGAAACGAGGACATTTACAAGTGCGTGAAAATCAAGATTGAGATGGGGCGGGAATGGCAGGCGCACGCAAATCCGTTCAAGTGAGTGCAGTCCCGCTGTGCATCGCGATGGAGGAGAAGGCTCATGTTCCTCCAGCGCCAACGCTCTTAAGCAGCTGAAGGCAATCGCTATACCACATGCAAGCCCTCTGGAGAAGAAGACGGCACCCAAATCCGCATTGCCAGATTGCTGTATTTGTAAGTCCATATCCTACATGGATATCCTCATATACCGACATTGCCTCCCTCCAGGCCTGTTCGGCGTCACCATCAACCAGGCGCTCTTCATCGCCCCCTGCTCGCATGCCTTCCACTACAAGTGCATCCGACCACTCCTCGAGACACATCATCCGGCTTTCTCCTGTCCTCTTTGTCGGACATTCGCAAATCTCGAGGAAGACGTAGAGGTCGAGATCGAGGGCGAGGTCGACACGGAGTCTATTGCGGACGTCTCCGCAGCTATCGCCTCTGTTGTGGCCGTAGAGCGGCCAAACACCGGGGACGGAAGCAGCCGTGAGCGTGAGCGCGACCGAGACGCAGGCGCCGAGACCGAGGTTGAGGCCGACACTGGCATGTCCCGGCGCGGGCGACGGATGCCTGGCAACGGCGCGGCGCCAGCATATATGCTCGAGCCCGACGTACACGTGATGGCGGAGGACGTGGATGAGGAGATGGACGACGCGGCGGTGCTGCCGCCGCTGCCGGAAGGCTCGCCCCTGCTTACGGCGCAGGAGTGGGCACACGATATAGTGCGCGAGGCGTCGGCGTCGCCGATACTGGTGCCCCCGCCGGCACACGCGCAGGGCGAGTACAGCGAGGGTGAGGGCGAAGGCAGTGGCGAGGGCGGGAGCGAGGGGAGTACTGGCGGGCTAGTAGGCGGCGAGGCGGCGCATGGGAAGCGCAAGCGATGAGCCGCGGCCCCTGGTCTGCTAGCGATGTGCCTGGTATGTGCTCGCCTTGCATCCCATCCTACACTTTCCTTTTGCGCGGTTTCTGCGCGGCTCCTCCCCTTCTGCCTCGCTCAAGCCCATCTATTTCACCTTTATGTTTGGTCATTCGCGTCGCTCATTGTACACCTCCGCATTAGATGATACCTGGTGCTTGTATTATATGCTCTTGGCCTTCCACGCATTCTCTATTCACCGTAACGATACTTAACCGGGCCTGGCACATATCTCTACCATCGCGACAGACGGCCGACCTGCCCTATAAGATGCGTACACTCATACACCACGGATATTACGACCTTTATTTCCTTCCCGCCTCCTTTCCTCTTCTCGGTACTAAATCGTAATCATGTTATGTTATGGCCTCGTTTCTCCTGCGTCTGTCTGCATAGTCCGAGTCAAGCATTCTTGTAGGATACATTATGTTCACGCTAGTTAGACCCGTATTATATGTCTTGAGCACTGCTTGCACGGATGCACTCTTAGGACGTCAACTGCATATCGAGTGGGAGCGCGGCCGCTCATCATATCGTCGATGCTGTGTATATGTCTGGATCGTGGGCAGAGTTTGGCAGATGATGGTTTCGGCTGGGGATATCAGGTCAGTCGTGTTCTTGCCTCTGTTCTCGCCTGAGACTGAATACAACTTGCTGTCATGAAGTTCGCAGCGTGATAAACAAACGCAGCAAAGGACGTCTTCATGGACACCCTCGCTGAGATAGAGCTTCAAGCTTCAAGGCGTTATCTCCACGCTTTGGTTGTAGGGGATGTGCCAGAGGAAAGAGCAAGTTCTAAAATTTACGATAAAATCTGCATCATGATGAATCAATTCCACGGAGTAGCCAACAAGCTGATCTTACTCACCCAATCCTGCCCTGACAAGATCAAGCCATACATCCAGGTTAACCGCACTGCATGATGATGCTAACTTATGGTCTGGATCACAAGCCTGCGCTCGGTAGTAGATTCTGATACCCATACTGCGGGTTCAATGCAAGTCTCTGGATGCCTTACGCTGTCATCGGTTCACGTTTCTCATACGTGATATGAATATAAAAGGACTCTGTGAACAATGTGTAGCTGATGCGCCAGAGGGACATTGCCGACGGAGGCGCTGGAGGGCCAGTCACTGGGCGCTGAGGCGCATCGACAGGTTTCCCTTTGCTCTGTTCTTTCTGCTCTGCCTGGCCAGCGTCCCTCCTCCTCCTCCCAGACTCGCCTCACCGAGTGTGAGCCCTGTACACGCTGCGCCGAGTGGTCCAGCGCGACCAGAACGCGTCCTTCATTCACGTCTCTTCCCTTTCTCGATTCCACTTTCTCCCTCCCCGACCCGGTAACCCGCCGCAATCCCCGCCGTGCGCGCGGATAATCGTTCTTCAGATCCCTTCCTACCCCACCCCGTGAGCCCCGCCAGAGCGCGTGCATCATGTCTGCGTCGGCGTCGTCATCATCGTCTCCGCCGTCGACCTCGGGCGGCGCGGGGCCCAGCTCGCAGGGCGTACGGCCATCCCTCGAGAACGGGAACGAGCAGAACAGGTGAGCCGCGCAGCCTCTGCCGTGCGAGTGAGTGCTGAGGCGTGCGGCAGCGTGGTGATCAAGGTCGGCATGCTGGGCGACTCGCAGATCGGCAAGACCAGTCTGATGGTCAAGTACGTCGAGGGGCACTTTGACGAGGACTACATCCAGACGCTAGGTGCGTCTGCTGCGGTTGGCTGGTGGTACTTGTCCTTGCTCACGCTCAAGGGACCCTGACCACGCACAGGCGTCAACTTCATGGAGAAGACGATCACTGTGCGCCGTACATCGATCACGTTCTCGCTGTGGGATCTCGGCGGGCAGCGCGAGTTCGTGAACATGCTTCCGCTCGTGTGCAACGATGCGGTCGCAATCCTGTTCATGTTCGACCTCTCGCGCAAATCGACGCTTAACTCGGTCAAGGAGTGGTATCGGCAAGCGCGCGGGTTCAACAAGGTGCGTGCGTGCCTCTTGTTCGGTTTAGGTCGTGCGCTCGGGCAGCGGACTATGGCGGTTGCGACGGGGAGGTATTCTGGGAGCAGCTGAAGACGGAAGGGGAGGCTCGTGTGTCGTCTGCGGGCAAAGGTCATTATACCCGCGTCGAAATGACATCACTAGCTGTTCTTCGGACGCAACGATACAAAAGGGCTATATTGTTCTTTTGCGCCGCGTATCCGCTCGCCACCGGAGTACATCGACGTCTTGTTCCGTGATACTGGGCGGCGCATCATCCGGATTCCGCCACCGCTCGTTCCCGTCGCTGCGCCCTCGACTGCAACATGCGGCGCGCGCAATGACTGATGATGTATTAAACAGACCGCGATACCATTCCTGATCGGCACCAAGTTCGACACCTTCTCGACATTTCCGCGGGACGAACAGGAGGAGATCACGAAGCAGGTACGTCCGCCATTGCTCTCTTCCGCTATTTGTTTCTTGCGTCCGGCTCTTCCCAATGGCGTGTGACTCATGCACTTGTTGTGGCGCAGGCGAAACGCTTCGCGAAGGCGATGCACGCGTCGGTCATCTTCTGCTCGACGTCGGCGTCGATCAACGTGCAGAAGATATTCAAGATCGTGCTCGCGAAGGCGTTTGATCTCAAATGCGTCATCCCCGAGATCGACGGCGTCGGCGAGCCGATCCTCATGTACGTCGATGTATAGCCCCGCAGGCGATGGGCGCGGGACGGGAGAGCAAGCGGGCAGGCGGGCGGGGGAGTGGGAGACGTGAAAAGACAGAAAGAAAGAAAGCGGGCACGAGGTGGGCGGCCGCGGTCCTGTCATTGTTATACGGTGTGTGCTGAATACGGACTCTGGAATGGCACGCTGCTGCGGTTGGTGTGTATGCTATGTCGGCAGGTCGTACCTCTGCCCGGAGTGCCCGCCCTAGGCCCGCCGGCCTGCGCGGGAGGCGATATGGACATTGCGCGAATCTCTCACCTCTCCCCCTAACTCTACATCCGTCGCCCGTTTCCCGTGTGCGCCTCGTTCTCCTCCTCTCCTCTCCTCTAATCCTGTATGTCGCTGTGGCTGGTCTGTCTTGTCTGCCCACTGCGCCTATCTCTGTTTACGTTCGGCATGCTCATACCCGCCGCCCACTGTACCGCCTACACGTACCGCATCCCCCCTGTTCCCCGTACTCGTACCTACACCCCGTATCCCCCGTCGCGCGCCTTCGTCCCCGTTATCGTATCGATCATGTTCTGCTGTTGGTTCCCGTCGCGTGCTCACTGTTGTCGCTTGTCCACTAGTCCGCTAGTCCGCTGTCCATTATCCACCACTGCTGTCGCACCTTATCCTATGCTCGTCGCCTGCATCTGCATACCTATATAATGTCACACTGCTCTGCTTGTGCTGCATTGGCGCTATTTCTGTGTTGTGTTGCGGATGTGTGGGCCGAGCCTTTGGCGCTTCTGTTTAGCGTAGCTAGCAGCGGGGACCTTGAGATGGCCCCTTAAGGCCTTATGGCCGGCACGGATGCTAACGCAGCATTAATGAGCCCAGTAGAGCGCAAGTCGACGCGCACGCGCGTCTTACTAGACGCGGTCACATGTTCCGTGTAGGCGCCGAATGCCCATTCACTTTGCTTAGCGCTGCTCTCTGATAGCGCGCATCATCACGATCATATGCATCGACCATGCGGGGGCCTCTCTGCCCGTCTCCTGCGCCGTCTTGCACAACCGTAAAGATATGTACGGTGCATGCATAGCTGCCTGACTGGGCATCCTGGCCGCAGTCGGGGCGTTCTCGCTCAGGTGAGGCAAGCTTGCGCACTTATCTCGTCTGCGGCGTGCGCGGCCACACGGACCCTTCTCGGTGCGAATAGCGCTGATATATGCGCGGTATCTCGGGAAGGCGAAAGGGGCACTACTGGCCTTGAGGCTCAGCGCTCATGCTCGTTGACGTCAAGATAGGCTGCGAAGTCCTGCGTCTGCGCCAAGACAGACATGGGTGGTTGGACGGTGAGTGCGAGGTCTCACGCCGGAGCTATCCCAGCGTACATCCGCGTTTTTGCTCGTCCCGGCGTTCACTGGCTGTCGTGTATCATCGGACCGGATGGGAGGTGAGCAGAACGCCGTTTGCGCCATCACTGTTGGGTTTGATCGCACGCGTGCGTATTGGATCCGGGCCAAGTGGGGGTTTATAGCGATCGGACGACGATCATGGTTGCTCGTGGCCGGGAATGCCACGCCTTATATGTGCTCCTGGGGTAGTGTGCCTGCCTCGCGCCGTGGTCGTCGTCCTCGCCAGCGCGCGCGCTCTCTCACAGCAGTTCAATAGGCAGGTCTATCGCAGGATTCCGCTTATCGTGTGACCCGCCGTAGCTGCTCTGCGAGACTCGCTCTCAGTAAACGGGCGTCGCGCTCGATACTCATCGCTGTGGGCATGCTCATTGCGCACGCGATCAGGCATTTTCGATATCGTCCATACGTGCCGCAGACGCTGTCACTCATTCGTATTCACAGATCGCCTATCTATATGACTATGTATGGCGAGAGGATTCTCGCGGCGGCGCTGCCTCCATGTGCTCTTGCCATCAACTGATCAAGTATCACGGTGCGCTTTCAGGGCACCAGCGTCCCCCTATGGCACACGACGCCCGGCCTTCAGCTTTGTTTACCTGGTTTTGAAGTCGCAAGCTTGCGCGTCGGTGCTGCTAAAAACGACGTGTGAAGGCGCTGGCGTGCATTTATGGGTCCTGGGCGCGGCGTACGCCACGTCTGCTTCGAACCTGTCTTTCCGGCGATGCTAACGCTATCCGAGCTGGGTTGCTTCGGGCATGTGCTCAGATAGAGTGCCTTCAGGTCGCCATGGGTGGTCGTCGCTCACCAGAATCATTGCATCCGGCCTTATCACTGATATTCATGGCTTGTCTTCCTCGATAGTCTATTCCCAGAGACTCCCAGCCGTGTGCTCTCGCCAGCCGCACGCCACCCGATAGGCCCGCGGCTCGCTGCCTCTGCCAGACGTCCTGTGGTCGCTCGATTAGTGTGTTGTGCGGCGGGCGTGCAGGCACCCTCGAGGAGCTCCGTCTGTCCAAATGCAACGCTAATTGCGTGCCCTCCCTCCGTCCTACCCTGCCGGAGCGCACGTCCACCTTCCACACCGCGTTTACCCAGACCGGATTGTCCGTCCACCGTGCGGATCCCCCAGTCTCATGCACGCGCGAGCACGCTGTGCGTGCCTTTTCCGGCCCTGAGCGCCCTCTCGTGCGCGTGGTCGTCTGCTCGCCCGCTTCTGCATCTGTATCTCTGTTGCGCCGGGCCTTGCCTCGCGGTTCGCGAGATCACGCCGTGGCAGAAAGACCACCCGCGCGAACGCGGTACAAATAGCTCGTGCACGCAGCTTTGGGCTCCTCAGCCTCTGCCCCCGCCTCTGAGCGTCCTGCGCCTGCGCCCGAGCCCGACCACTGCCCCTGCGCCGTCTATTGTCGAGCCATGGCATCCCGCACGTCCCTCGGCCGCCTCTTCGTCATCGCAGGCGCGGCGCTCTGCGCGCTCGTGCTCGCCCCGACCGCGCACGCGACGCAGGTGATGCAGCGCCCCGCGGACTACAAGGAGCCGCCGCGCGAGTTCGCAACGGGAGACCCGACGCCGAATGTCGTGCGCAAGCGGGCAGACGACGGCTACATCCAGGCAGCATACTTCACGAACTGGTAAGTACCATAAGCATGTGCGAGCCCCGGAGCGGGGAACGAGCGAGTGAGTGATCGGCATCTGATCGTGCATCGAAATCGCAGGGGAATCTACGGCGCCAACTTCCGTGAGTGCCTCTGCTGGCGCTTCACTGATCGAGCCCCGCTGAATGGTGGCTGCTGCAATTAGAGCCGTCGAACATCACGCCGTCTGACCTGACGCACATTCTCTACGCGTTCGCGGACGTGTCCCCAGATACTGGCAACATCTCTCTCACCGACACGTATGCCGATGAGCAGGTATGGCGGAAACATCCTCGCCTGGGTTTGAATCGCTCACAGCCTTCGTCTATAAGAAACACTTCCCCGGAGACTCGTGGGACGAGACAGGCAACAACCTCTTCGGGTGTCTCAAGCAGGTAATCCTTGTCACCTCATTCCAATTTGTCGCGATTGCCTGAGCACGCGCTCGCCAGATGTACCTCCTCAAGCTCGCGAACCGCAACCTCAAGGTGCTCCTCTCCGTCGGCGGCTACACCTACTCGCAAGACGGGCACTTCTCGTTCGTGACCGACTCGAGCTTGCGCGCGACGTTCGTCACCAGCGCGGTGAGCTACATCGAGAACTTCGGGCTCGACGGGATCGACATCGACTTTGAGTACCCGGACACGCCCGCCCTCGCACAGGGCTTCGCGGACCTCCTCACGGAGCTGCGCACCGCGTTCGACGCGCTCGCGACGAGCAAGGGCGACACGGTGCCGTACCAGCTCACGGTGAGGGCGTTGTTGTCTGCGTCCCAGTCGTCCCACGTGGTTAACGAGGGTTGTGCAGGCGGCTGTATCGGCTGGATGGGACAACTATCAGTACATGCTCGTCCCGCAGATGGATGCCGCGCTGTCGTACTGGAACCTCATGGTCCGTCCCTGTTCATTTCTCTACATCGCGGAGATCATAAATAAGCACCTTTCGCAGGCATACGACTACGCCGGCTCTTGGCTGAACTATGTGAGTGGTACCCACCCTACGTCGTCATACGCGCCCTGACGGATCTCTTCTGTAGACTGCGAACCAAGGTGAATGAGACATGCGGATTCTACTACGGGACGAAGCGTATCTGACAGATGGGCACGTCAGCGAACTTGTACGACGCGTCACTGACGAACGTGTCTACGGACAAGGCGATCAAGTGGTACCTCGGGCAGGGCGCGACCCCCAGCAAGATCAACATGGGTACGTGCACCGTGCCGGGCTACCGCATTTGTATATGCGAGTATGCTATGAGCTAACGCGGAACGTTTTCACGTATAGGTATACCTCTCTATGGTCGTGCATTTGAGGAGACGCTGGGCATTGGTGACTCTTATGACGGCGTGAGTACCTTCACGGGCGCTGGGTTGTAGACATGCCGCTCACAGTGGCGCCTCGCAGGTCGGCCCGGGCACCACACAGGCGGGCATCTACTCGTACAGCGACCTCCCGCTCTCCGGGGCACAGGTCTACGAGAACTACACAGACGTCGCGAGCTACTCGTACGACTCGAGCAAGGAGGAGCTCGTGTCGTACGACACGCCAGACATTGTCGCCAAGAAGGCGCAGTACGTGATCAGCAACGGGCTTGCGGGCTCGATGTTCTGGGATGTGAGTGCCAGATTCGCGTAGAAATGAGTGGAGAGCACGACGTTGATGATAGTCGTGATAGCTCTCGACAGACAAGACCGGCTCCGAGTCGCTCGTGTACACCACCTCGCAGACGTACGGTAGCCTTGACCAGACGCAGAACCACATCGAGTAAGCCCTGAACGTCCATGTAGGCTGATGTAGGTAACTGTGTGCTGACGCCCATACGTGTGCATAGCTACCCGGACAGTGAATGGAACAACATCGCGAACAACATGGGTGAGAGCTCCAGCACCACGACCACGACCACGGCGACAGCGACCGCAACGGCGACGAGCTCGGCAGCGAGCGCGACTGGATCGTCGGCTGCGTGCGGCACCGCGAGTGCATGGAGCGCATCGGTGAGTGCCCTGTTAACTATCGTAAATACCCAGTGTTGACGGGTATTCAGGCGACGTACGTCGATGGCGATGACGTCTCATATAGTGAGTGTGGGCTCTGCTCTGGACGATGTCCACGAAGATTCTGATGTCACGCTGCACAGACGGCGACCTGTGGACGGCGAAGTGGTGGACTAACGGCGACACGCCGGGAGGCTCTGGTGAGTACCCGTTACTTCCGTTCCCGTGCATCGCAGGCTCAAGCAGATTGATAGCCGGTGTCTGGACGGATGACGGGGCGTGCTAAACCCGTTTCTTGACCCGCTCGCGCGAGTGGGAACGAGGCGTGGGGCGTTCACGCATCCACGAAAACTACGCTATGTATAAGTTATGTGCAAAGGGCAAGAATAGCTGGGAATATATCGAGTGTACAAATAACCCAACGTATCGTGCGAGTGTGAGCGTGCAGGACCCCCGGATGCTTGGGGGAAGAAATAGAACGGCAGAACGCGGGGCGCGAGCTGGGCGACGAAGCAGAGATGGCTTATGCATTACCCGGGCACCGGAGGGGCCTAGAGGTACAGCGACGAGCAGAATATGACCGAGTTGGGTCGCTCGAGCATCTCCGAGGCCTTCTCGAACTTCTCCTGCAGCTCGTTGTTCCCGATGACCTTCGCCGCCTGACTCATTTGCCGGATGAGCTCTTGCAGCCGGCGGAACACACGGATGAGGCTGCCTTCGAACTGATCCGTGAGCTGTGGGCGGCCGAGGGGGCGTGGGGTCAGACAAGACGTAGAAGGACGAAGGACAGAGGAACAAAGGGCGGACCTTGCAAATTTCAGCGAACGAAGCACCGCGGCACCATTGCACAACGGCGTCCATGAGCTCGACCTTGAACGACTTGACGTAGTCGTCTTCGCTGATGTCAAGTTTAGACTCCTTCGAAACCTTCGCTATCCGACGTGCCATTTCTTGCATGACACGCAGCGGGGCGGCGAGCTCCTCTTTGAGTTTCGTTACTTGCTCGCTCTACAGTGGAGGCGTATGAGTGACAGGTCATTTACGACTGTAATCACGCACCTTTTCCGTGAAGACGAAGCAGCTGAGCAGCCCAGCACATTGTTCAGGCGATAGTGGGTTGAAGACACCGTTGAAAATGAGCTCGGTCAGAAGTAGCTCGTCTCCGGTGCTGATCTCACAAGCGACTCGGCCCTTCATGTCGACAATATCCGCGGAAGTTGTAAACCCGAGACGGCGAAGGACGCGTTTTCGATTCTTCAGCTCTTCCATCTGAAGCACGTCGTTTGTCGCCTGTATCCGTTTCTTGAGTTCGCGTATCCGCGTCTGACATTCCTGCTTGTGCTTGTACTGCGTGTAGAGCTGCGGGAGTCGTGGGTCCTTGTGCATGGGGCTCGAGTGTAGCTTGCCTTCCATGACATCCATTTTCTACAGAAATAATTCTAGGTCAGTTGTCACAGAAGGCTTGATGAGTTGTACGAACCTTGACAAGGTCTCTGAACTTGTCGTCTTTGATGCCCATGTCCGTGATGGGATCCAGCAGGGGAATGCCTTCTGGTAGTCTGCGTTGGACTTCTTGTATACTCTTGTGCACCGTCTCTCTCGCCTGTGTAGAGCGCAGGTCTTTAGGCATATGTATCCGCAGTTTACTGATAGCCTCAAGAGTCGACAGCAGCACGGGGACCGCCAGAGCTTCTCCCTTCTGCCCTGAGGGACAAGGCTGCACACCGTCCGGAGTCGCGGTCGTCACATTACGGTCTTTTGGCAGGGCAGAATCCTTGGTGCAGTAAAGCACAACGTCGACGATGTACTGCTCATGCGGAGGGATATCCGAATAGTCCGCAATGGGGGCGTTCTGCGATAACAAAGACGTGAGTATGAGGGCACGTTGCCGCAGGGAAGAAAAGGCCGTGCCTTCGGTGGGAGCCGCTTCTGATAGTTGGCGATAACGCCCCAACCAAAATCCAACTCCTTGTATTTGACCCTGACCAGGCGGCCGGTCTGCATGAACGGCAGGCTGTAGTTCGGGTGTGTGATGACGTCCTTGAAGTCAGCGGCCATTTGGTCAAGCTGCTGCCGGTAGCCGTAATACTCCGCGACAAGCTCTTCGTCAGGGACCACCATTGATAGCTTCCGTTCCTCCTCGCGGAGCAGTTCTGACAGAATTCGTGTCAGCACGTCAGGGGGCCACAGGGACTAGGACAACAGCGGTAAAGGCACGCACCATCTTCTAGTAGAGGAACCCCCGCGCTGCTCTGGAACTGGAAGAAACACCGCTCCAGCATGAATTCCGGACTGATCCCCTCAACCTTCATTAGGTTCAGAACCATATTGTATCCGAGGTGGAACGCGGAGTCCAGACGGTCCGCCTCGCCCTTGATCATCTCCTTGGCGCCGCTCGGCTCAAGCTTCTCGTCGCACATCATGATGACGACGCCACGGTCATCTAGCCCACGACGTCCGGCACGTCCTGACATCTGGATGTACTCACCAGAGGAGAGATTACGGAACTCGCGGCCGTCATATTTGCGCGCAGCAGTAAAGACGACAGTCTTCGCGGGCATGTTCAAGCCGATGGAGAACGTCTCGGTTGCAAAAAGCACCTTGATAAGACCCTCCTGAAAGAGGATCTCAATGACCTCCTTGAGGATGGGGAGCAAACCGCCGTGGTGGATACCGATGCCACGCTTTAGGAGGGGTAGAAGGTTGGATATCTGTGGCAACTTGCGGTCGTCGGGGGAGAGGTTGTCGATGGCGTTGTTAAAGATATTTGTGACGAGGTCTTGCTCATCCGTAGAGTTGAACTCGAATTTGGACAGGGTGAGAGCAAGCGACTCGCACTCCCGCTTGCTGAACGCAAAAATGATCACCGGGTTGTAATTCTTGAGCATGATCATCTTCACAATTTTCTGGATGTCAGACGGGCCTACATGCAGTCAGCATGAGCGGCTCTATCGTCTTCAAATCGACCTACCTTTCTTTTCTCCGCCCTTTTTCGACTTCCCTTTCCTGCCCTTGCCGCTCTTTGGGTCGGCAGGGTCGTCGCCCATTTTGTCCTGCAACATGCCCATCGCCTTGCTGAAGTTGTCCTCCCGGAACTCGCCCTTCTCATTAACAACTAGGTATATGCCCTCGCCGCCTGCGGGGAAGAGATAATGCTGTAGCGGCGTCGGACGGAAGTCGGTATACACAACATGGCATGGTTGTTCGTGGGACTTGCAGATCCACTCAGCGAACTGCATCGCGTTGGGAATGGTGGCGGACAGGAACACATAGCGCACGGTATGTGGGAGGAGAATGATCGTCTCCTCCCATACAACGCCACGCTCCTTGTCCCGCATATAATGAATCTCGTCGAAGATCACCCAAGCGACTTCACGCATGATTTCGGATCCGCGATACAACATGGACCGAAGAATCTGTCAACTATCAGTGGGTGATGCGCGCACACACAACAAACAGACACACTTCGGTGGTCATAACTAGACATGTTGCAGACGGATTGATAGTAACATCTCCGGTCATCAGACCGACGTCTCCGAATTCGGCCAGCATTTCACGATATTTTTGATTGCTCAATGCCTATGGTAGATTTTCATTGGCAATCTGCACTGCATTCCAAAGACGCATAGTACTAGCCTTGATGGGACTCGTGTAAATCACACGCTGTTTGTTCTGCAGACATTGAGCAATGGCGTACTCTGCTACTACCGTCTTTCCAGCACTGGTATGCGCAGACACCAACACACTCTCATTCCTCTGGATGGCGTGAACAGACACTTGTTGGAACGGGTCCAAGGTAAACTTGTACTCCCTGGCTGGTTTTGCCGGAGGTACATGATTTGAAATCGGCACATAAGGATACCCTGGCGGCACCGCTACTTGGTGGCGCACCTTTGTGGGACTGCGTTAGGGTGTAGTAGAATGCCGTGGTATTCTGCAAACCCTCACCTGATGCTTGAGCTCAAGCCGAGAGCCAGCCTCTACTGCTCCTGTCAATCCCGCGCTTGCTGCAACTTCACGTTTCGCTTCGATCTCGACTTCATCCACGACCATGGGCTTGGGTGATCCTACGCGCGGCCTTTTTGAAGATGGACCTGCTTCCGGCTCGCCATTTTTTGCACTGCCATTTGTATGTGTAGCATCATTATTTATCCGTGGAGAGTTCTCTCTTTCCGGCGACGCAACTTTGCGCTTTCTTGTACTCTCCGAGGGAGGCTCACGGTCCATAGCATCGTCCTGGACGACTTCGTTCTCCTGGGGACCATCCTCTAGAAAGGAGAAGAGATCCATGCTGGAAAAGAAGAATAGTCGGTGCACTAGCCCAAGCTCAGAGAAGAGGTAAGCAAGTATGCAGCAAAGACACTTGTACAAGTGGTCTGCAAAATGACGGATGCGGCAAGTAATCCACGTGACGTAAGTATGCTGCGTCTAAAGAGTTATCGCCGCTGGTCCGCTGCTCGATCCCTCTAACCTTTTTCACGATGTATTTTCTGCCTTCGCGCCTATAATTCAAACAATGGATACTCGCGATATTCAGATTTCAAGGAAACATAGTACGAGGCCAGGTATAGTGCGTTCACGTTCAAATTCCTTCAGTGCAAGCCATCGCAATCAGTCGACTAGGTCTCTGGCGTGTACCTGCGGAGGTGGTGTACCAAAGGTTCATTCCAATAAAGATATACCCTTCACCAGAACAACAACCGTGCTACGTCAAAGAGCCACATGTTTTGGCGCACGTCGGCTCCCCGTCTCCCCAAGCTCGTCCGAGGCTTTCTTGCCGTGTTCTTTACAGACCCATCCGTGTGCTTCCATGGTGAGTGGATTGCTTCAAAGTCAAGCGCGATTTAACACGTTTCTGGACTGTATCAAAGGCTGACAGCATGTGGTCCTATTTCACAGTTGCGCAACCCGTTGTGTGACGTTTGTGTCTTAGAGTAGATGTACTGCGGCGGTCCCGCGCAGGATTCCCCCGAATGAATTGTGCTATGTAGGCTCGACATGTCCAGAGCCACCAAGAATGGCCGATTGTCTGCCCTGGGCAAATCCCATGCTTCACACGATCTCCCTTCTGGCCAGCATTAGATTCTGCCGAAAACGGAGTACCTCTTTCCCGGTTCCGACACCGTGTGTGTGGGGAGCATGCGTCGAACAAATGTTGCGGTCGAACGATCTGGCATCGTTACTTTTTGGGATGCCATGCGTCAGTACCGCACAGCCTATGTCTTCTCTTCTCACCGCTGACCCCGTTCCACCCGCTCTAAGCTCCGGTTGCAAATCTGTTCGTCACCGCAATTGTGATAGTAGGCGATGGGTCAGTGCAGGAGCTGCGCATGGCTAGCGTGCTTACGGGGGTGCGTACTGTTGTTCACATGTCCGTCCAGCGGACCTTGTGATCAGCTAGAGATATTGATGCAGATGTCAATAGCAAATGAGAATCCGACAAGGCACTTGCGGACGCCGTCTAGACTGACAAGCGCTCGTCTAGATTCCTATGGGCGAGACGAAGCGTAGCACTATCGATGCAGAATGGCGTTATTCCTGCAAAGTTGTGCTCCATCCACACGTTCCGTGAAGCTTCGTACTTGCACCAATTTACTCCAATGACCCGCCTAGACGTCTTAGCGATCACAGGCATCTCGATTGTTGGACCCATGACCAAAATAGCCCCTGTCAATTTCATGGTCTGTCTGATGCCTACGCATTCCTCACTTCCCTGCGCGTAACGCGATCTCACGCATGCGACCAATACCGGCTGCGGTGGACCGGGGCTGTTCTGCATTATCTGTTCATCTACAGTGAAGCTTAGAGCAAGTAGTCCGCGTGGGTCCTTTGTTCTTCATGGCAATGACTTACTTCAGCCAGAGAATCTTTGATTGTTCAGCTACGCATTCGCGAGCTCCGAGACAATGCTCCCGACGACGTCCACGAATCATGAGAAACGTGTTCCAGACGTGCTTCCTATCTCTATCATTGGCGTGGGGATCGGGTCAGCTTGGCAGTGTGTGCCTCGGTTTCTCGGGTGCGGCACATCGTTCAGGGCGGCCGTGAACCGCACAGGAGGCGTAGGTGACCCGCTTGGTCACGATTACTGGGGTTGCTCAGGTGAGCCATCTGCAATCTGTCGTGATGGACAAGGGCGCCTTCTGACCCAGCAATTGGTCCTCGACGCCCCAGCGGCAGTGGACAACAGGTCACGTCGATATCCAAACCGACGGATGCAAGCGTTTACAATTCCGTGAGCCAGGAGAGGCTGCTGACACAGGACCACGTGACCGTACAGTAGGGGCTCACAGTTGCACTTAGTAAATGGGTACGAGGAAGACAGAACGCGTCTCCGTGACCAGCTGACACGGTGCTTCCTGGACACTCCTAGGAAGAGATCACAATCGCTGTGAAGAATGTGGGAGAAGGCCGCCGCAATACAAATAGCTTCCCACCGCAGTCCCACAAGTTCCTCGTCTTCCCCTCTTCCGTATCGACCCTCTCCCTCCATCCACTTGAGAAGAGAATCTTTGCGTGATGCCTTCTAAGCAGGTCTTCAGCACCCAGGACAACGCTGTCTACACCACCTCCGTTGGTGCGCCCGTAGCCCAGCCGTACGCCGCCCAGCGTATCGGGAGCGTCGGTCCTCTACTCATCCAGGGTGCGTTGTCTATCTTCGCGCATCAAGCATGGACTAACGCGAGACCTTGCAGACTTCCACCACATTGACCTCCTTGCGCACTTTGACCGCGAGCGTATCCCCGGTATGCGCAACGCCCCTGTCTTATGCAGTGCGGAGCAATGTATTCACTGTTCTCTCTCCAGAGCGTGTCGTACATGCGAAGGGTGCCGGTGCTCACGGCTACTTCGAGGTGACCCACGACATCACGGACTTGTCCTGTGCGTCGATCTTCTCCAAGGTCGGTAACAAGGCGAGGGCAACTGTTCGGTTCTCGACTGTTGGTGGTGAATCTGGGTCGCCAGACACTGCCCGCGACCCAAGAGGTACAGCTCAGTCCAATTGTGTGTGGAGCAAGTCGCTCATGCTATCGCTGCACAGGATTCGCGATCAAGATCAAGACTGATGAGGGGAACCTCGACTGGGTGTTCAACAACACGCCCGTCTTCTTCATCAGGGATCCAGCAAAATTCCCCCACTTCATCCACACACAGAAGCGCGACCCACAGACGCACCTCAAGGATGCGGACATGTTTTGGGTGCGCTTTATTTATGTAAGATCCTGTAATGCCAGGCTAAACCCTGTCGCCTGCAGGACTATCTCTCCCTCAACCCGGAGTCGATCCACCAAGTCATGATTCTCTTCTCCGACCGCGGGCACCCGGACGGTTACCACAACATGCATGCTTACTCCGGCCACACGTTTAAGTTCGTCAACAAGGATGGCAAATTCCACTACGTTCAAATCCATTTCCTGAAGGATGGCGGTGCTAAGTCTCTGACGGAGCCCGAGGCTGGTCGTCTTGCGGGTGAGAACCCCGACTACGGTATTCAGTCCCTGTTCGAGGCTATTGAAGAGGGCAACTACCCATCCTGGACGGGCTATGTGGTACGTAGCAAGTGAATACTGTGCCATATTGACTTAAACTGAGTGTATGTTTTAGCAAACGATGACTGCGGAGCAGGCGGAGAAATTCCGCTACAACATTCTCGACCTGACGAAGGTCTGGTCGCACAAGGAATTCCCGCTCCGTCCCTTCGGCAAGCTCGTCTTGAATGAGAATCCGCAGAACTACTTCGCCGAGATCGAGCAGGCTGCCTTCTCGCCATCGCATACTGTTCCCGGTATCGAGCCCTCCGCCGATCCCGTTCTCCAATCTCGTCTCTTCTCTTACCCCGACACCCACAGGTGTGCATTTTCTTTCTTCAGCAGATCGTCACTTGATTCTAATTGATCTACGACAGACACCGTCTGGGTACGAACTACAACCAGCTGCCAGTCAACGCACCCGTTGCACCTGTCGCGAACTTCCAGCGTGACGGTGCCATGACGTTCGTCAGCCAGGGTGCGCGCCCGAACTATCAGAGCAGCTTGGTTCCCCTCAAGTACAAGCCGAAGGCGTACGAGGAGGTTAAGCACGAGACGTGGCTCGGCCATGCGAACGCCGATCTCAGCTTCGTCACAGAGCGTACGTCATAATCGATGAGATCTTCATGAGACGGCAGCTGACGCTCTCGCGTGCAGTTGACTTCGAGCAGCCCCGTGCACTCTACCAGAAAGTGTTCAGTGAGACCGACCGCGAGCACCTTGTGCACAACATCAAGGTGCACCTGCGCAATGCGAAGAGCATCGAGGTCAAGAACCGGACGAGTATGATTGATCCTTACAATTTTCTGTTGTACGATGCTGACCATAAACTCGTACTATAGTCTCTGTATGGGCTGCCGTCGACCAGTCGCTCGGCGACCGCATCGCGGCTGCGATCGGCGTGGCGCCCGTCCCTGCCCTGAAGGTTGCGCCCGCGTCCGAGGCGATCCGCTTCAAGACCTTCGCTTGAGCTGTGAGTGCCTGGGTCCTGTGGTCGTAGAAGTTCACACTTTGTCTTTGTATCGCATTCCCGTGTGCAATTGTTCTGTAAACCAGGGAGAATTGTCAATAAATCATTGTATTGCTCGCATGTTAGGCCTGAGCTTTGAGCTCCTTGTCCGGCGAATACATCGTCGGTCTGTTTATGAAATAAAACGAGGAACTGTATCATCGTTGTCTGATGACTTCCGCGATGTGACACGGCCCGCAAGTGGAATATCGTGAGCACTAACTGCTACGACCGGTGGATATGGCCCCCAATGATTTCAAGACCCACAATGTGAATTTGCACTTCAGGTATACTCGTGTATACCGAGTGTGTACAGTACGTGCTCAATTGAGCTACCCATGGTTGGAACACTCGTGGTCGCTCAGACGACTTCATGCTACACGGACATATACCCAGACTTGCAAGCCCAATTGTCAACACAATCTAGACTACTAGTCACGTTCCGCGACGGTGTGTAAAACTTACTATTACTAGTTCTGATCCTACCTTCTAGGGCCACTAACGTCGCACGCTGGGCGTGTTCTACTTCATGTAAGCAAAGGGCCACAGTTCAGCAGACCTTCATGTTGTGTGGCTGATCAGAAATAGGCTATCGTCGAATCTGACACAACACTTTCTCATTTGCATCCGCAAAGCTGCGGAACGATCTACCCATGGTTTCGGCAGCATATCGCTGTCCTTTGTTGATACCTCACAATCGTGGCTTAACAGCATAGACATTTGCTGTGGACCTCATGACTGGCATCGAGCATGCTCACAATATTGATGGACTCTTCGACTGTGAAACCGACCCGTATGATGCAGGATACGCAGGCACACCGTCTGACGAAGACAAAATAGGACTAGGGGACTCCAGGCCGGCTGAACAGTAGCTTGATATTCGTGGTAGCGCAAATGCATGATCTTCTTAGGTCGCAAACATAGGTACTTGACACCGGTGAGCACGTTGAAACGCTAGGGAGTGATTTCGATGGTCCTCAAGTCGCCACCTGTAATGTCAAGGAGAAGTCAACGGGTAAGGGTATGTCTGCCAGTCCCAATCCGTGTACCCCATGTCGCCTTGGGGGTGATACGCCACTCACTCGAGCACGGCGGGGGCGAAGTAAGACCAATATGTAGACCATGAGAAAGCGAGAGCATGTAATTGCCGTCATAGTCGTCATATGCGATACAGTGCGAGGAAAGGATAGTGTAAACAACGATCATACGACAGTACCCGCGTTAGATGCAATACGCGGCCAGAGATCCGCCTATGAGCAGCACAAACCACGTCAATTTCAGTGCACTGATGGAGAGATCTAGTCAGCACGTACACATTCTTTTGCTACTGGTCCTGTGATGGCTGAGCCCTTCATCTCACCCTTGGGGTTGACGATCACACCCGCGTTGTCCTAAACAGGCGTCAGCTGTTGCTACTATGTGAAAAATGGAATGTTGAACATACCTCGAAGTAGAGGACGAGACCCTCTCTCCGTCGCCACGCCTTGCGCTGGCGGACAACCACAACAGGCATCGCTGCACAGTTCGCCGTCAGATATTCTTCCATGGACCTCGCTTGAGTGCATATACGCACTCTTCTTCCTGAGCTCAGGCTTTCCCTTCTTGACGGACGCGACGACCATGTCGCCTACACCGGCATCAGGGAGACGGTTAAGGTGCGAGCCAGTGCCGAACGCCTCAATGACGAAGAGCGACTTGGCACCGCTGTTGTCCGCGCAGTTGAGTACGGCGCCCGTGGGCAGACCGAGAGTCAGACGGAACTTGTTTCCAGATGCACCCGAGCCTGGTCAGCGACCGTCAAAAGGTCGGGAGTGCGTGGGTGGTATAACAGGAAGTTTAGAGATCATTGGCATAAGACGAAGTCCAATCGTTGAGCATAACGAGAAAGTCGTCCAGGTAGCAAGGTAGTGCAAAGAGCGACATAGGTCCGACGATGCGTGAGATGGCGAGCACGACGAGTATGCGAGGGCACTCACCGCGCTTAGACATTTTGCTTGAAGACTTGCTGAAGTTGCTGGTGCCGCGCCGCTGCGTACAATCACTTGCTGCAAGGTTTCCTGCCGAGCCTTGCCGAAGCTATCTGTACAGTTCTTCGGTAGTCGCCGCAATGAGGCAATTACCTTTTACGGGCTGCTACAAGCGCCCGTAGCTCTTCTGCAAGAAGCCCAATATTAATGTATGATCGCAGATTCAGTATTCGCTCTATGCCCACCACAAAATACTTCACCCGGAGAAGACGGTAACTATGAACATCCTGTTCTAGGTACAATTTGAATTACGGGTGTAGAAACCTGTAATTCGCAATGTCTTGACTTCGTTCTCGATACAACTCTGTCTCCTCTCAACCATAGGGGCTTCCATTTTGACACGTATCAGTGGTAACTGCACCGTGTGGTATGTCATGGTGGACCGGAGAGATTCCAATGTAACCGAGTAGTGGCGAGCTAAAGATCATCGGTACCGCCGACAGTTAATCTTGGCATTTCCTGGTGACAGGGTGTGCGCCCCCCCTCCTCTATGTGAACACCTGCTACTTGCCCATGCGTATTGCTCGTCAAGCTCGAGATTCGCGAGGTCTGCCTTTCGTTGTCAGCTGTCACAGCAGTTGTACCCCAACCAGGGGGAGGGGTCAGTCACATCGTTCCCATTCATGAGTGAATTGTAGGTGTTAGTGGGCGCGTTATAGATCGTTCCGATCTGCAGATGTAGCGTGATACATAATTCGCCAAGGTTAAAGTAGGTTAAAGTGTGCACTATGTCACAACTTTGACGTTGTGAGTGTGTCGTTGAACTGAGAAGACTTGATTCCTTTCTCTCTGGGACAAAATGCTGAAGAGACTCTCGAGCTCCCTGGCGGGGAGTCGAACCCCGCTTTCGCGCGGCCCAATGACAGGCGCGTGTACTAACCGATATACTACCAGGGATTGGGTTACGTCACGGATATTGATACAGAAAGAACATAACTCAAGGTCCCGTCCATCCATCAGATAATTGCGCGTTCGCGCCTGTTCGCGCTCTCTCTTGATCTTCATCCACCCCGCACCGTAGACTACCTTGACGGAGGTGCAACCTACACTGCATTAGACCCTGTAAGTACTGATCATTCGTCGATATTCTACCCAGAGGGAGATCATGAACATCTCTCAGGCGGGTAGCGCTCCGTCTCGAAATTGAAGTCAATGACGTTGGCACTGTCCCTCACCTTTTCTGGGCTGACCGCAAGCATCCCGTTCTTACAATCGTAAGTTTATCGTTTCGACACCCTGTTCTCAGCTGGCGCATAGAATCCTATGTCGAAAGGCATATGACTCTCGCAAACGATTTGCCATCAGCTTCGCTGGGCGACGTTGTTCTCCAGATGGCATATACCTGTTTGATCTGAGCCGATCTCTGAACGTCATCGTACTTGTTTGCAGTCCGATGTATCTCAGACGCATGCACTTCTGCATCGTGCCTTAGGATCTCCTTGTGGTATCGGAATTACCATCAGACAATGAATCTCTATTGGTTTACAGCGAAGCGTTAACTGGCAAGCAAGTCGAAAGCAACACATAACTACGTCAACAGAGCTCGGGGCCGCGTGCAACGCTACTGGGGCATTCCCAGCGGGGTATATGGGTATCTTGTATGCAGGGTATCGGGTATATGCACGAAGCGGGTATACTGACGTGCGCGCGAGCAGACTGTGAAGAACTAATGGTGAGAATGATGAATGGTGGAGTTCAAGGCGGACGAAGGGGACTTACAGCAAGGGAACCAGAAAGCGAGTGGATGGGCACGAGGATTGATGATTGAAAATGAAGACGTGGAAAAACCCGGACGAGGAGACCACGCATCAAACAGCAATCTGGAACTCCTCGGTGAGCATTCCTGATGTCCTGCGAAACAGTCTCTCTTACCGGCTTCAGGTCCGGCCTATTTGGGAGCTCCTTTACGCTTGCGACCATTGCTGCGGCTGTGGTCTTGGTGTTCTACTGACGTTCCACCTACGGGCTCCTCCACCGGCTCGTGTTGCAGGACCTCGGCGCCCACGAACGCGACGTACCTGTCGAGTTGCCAGTTCTCAAGATCTCGGGCGTCAAGGAGGATGTCAATGCCGTCTACTGTGCGTGCACGTTTTCGGGAGGGAGTTCCATTGCACTTCCTTTCATGGCGCATAAGAGCGTCTGGTCGCGAGTACGTATCTCCACACAGACCACAGAGAGGTCCCGCATGGAGTGTTTTGCGACAGACGTACTTCACGTGTCGCCTGCCGTCGGCGGAGCGCTTACTTGTATTGCCGCACAAGGTGCACTGCCACGGATTTGACCGTCGCGGTGCCGTAGTTGTGGTGGTCATCCCGTGAACGAGAGACTTATCGGGCTGCTTGTCTCTGCGTTGCCGACGGGCGGATGGACCAGGGTTGGCGGTGTCGCGATCACCGTCTTCATCCTCGCTCTCGCCAGGATGGGCCTTTCGCTTGACCCCTCGTGTGGGTTGTACCCGCTGCTTGCCTTTGTTCTTACGCAAGGCAGAGTTGCTGTACGTTGAGTCGCGTTCTTCGTCGTCCTCGTCGTCCCCATCATCGTCGTCGTCCTCGTCATCGTCGTCGTCCTCGTCATCGTCGTCGTCCTCGCCATCCTCGCCATCCTCATCGTCCTCATTGTTCTCGTCATCCTTGTCGTCCTTGTTGGCCTCTTCGGAATCTTTTTGGGACCCGGTGTGATCTCCACGCGCCGCCTCCCTCTGCTTCCCCTTCTCGCTCCACGGGATGCGGGAAGGCAGCGGTAGGCGGCTGTCCTTTGTAGGTCTGCACGGGGAAGAGCAAGATTGAGCAGAAGCAGAAGACCGTGCGCGTTTGCAAGGACGGGCGTCGAAAGAGTCGGCGGCATCGTCCAGATCAGGAGTAGCGGTTGTATTGACGGTCGTGGCCGAAGTGATGCTGGAAGCATCGTCCTCTTCGAAGACATCGTCGTGGTTCGAGTCCTTGTCTGACTCGCTTTGAGCCTCTGTATGTCATATTGACGTACGATTGCTCGATCAGTTGCTACTACTCGATACAATTCCGCTCTGCGTACCTGGGAGACCCGCCGCCAACTCTGTGGGCGGCACCAGCAATGTGTCGGAGGGCGAAATCGTCGTGATCTCGCGCTTTCGCTTCACCCCACGAGGCGTCGACGGGACCACCGGAGTAGCTACTTCTGCGGTGGATGTGGTCAGCTTGGACATCCGTTCTGCATAGAATGGCGTACCATAGGCTAGATCCGACGAGTCCGTTTTCACGTTTGTCCATACTAATGTTTCTGCGCTCTCCGACGGGGTTGTCGAAGTCCGGACCGAACCGCTCATCCAGTTGACGCTGTCATCCAACGTTACGGGCTTAACGGGGGCACGGCGATCTTAGTTCACGTAGCCAGTAGGTCAAGGATGGGCGTACCATTTGACCTGCTGCGAGCCATGCATCAAGTATATCGGAAGATGGTTCGAGACTGTCGGTGAACTGCGATGCCAGCCCTGGTGCGGATACCGACTGCTCCTGAAGAAGGTCTTGACTATCCAGAATTAGCGTTGCCGTGTGACCTGGCACATCGTGTTCGAGATAACCATAGGGGTCCCATGGAACTGTTTCAGAGCCATGGAACTCGCTCGGCCAGTGCTGTTGAAGGAAGGATTGGATCTTGTGGTCGAGCTCGCAGAACGTATCGAAGACCGAATGCTCAGACTCGGCCCACACAACCAGGGCGGCTTCCTCGCGCTGGAGGTACTTGGTCAGTGGACGCTTACTCATCGTGGGATGCCCCGTGTCGACGCTCACCACTAATGCCGCGCTTGCTAGGCCTCGGATCGCCGCCAGACTTTCAAAGTTTCGCACCACGGGTATATGCAGGCATGGATCGATGGAGATGTGTGTCATGCAAGTCGGGCTGAAGTCTCCACGTAAGCTGTTTGACGCGCCTGCACCGAGCAAAGCCACTCACACACACGCCAGGATGGTTTGGGTCGCGAGCGTGCTGGTCTTAACAGCGACTTGGGCACCCATCGTCGCCAGAGCGTATCCAAACGAAGGATTTTCGCTTGGTGGGTATACGTAGCAGCCAGTGATACCTCGAAGGTAGACGGCGGCGGTGAATCCAGTGTTTACATTGGAAAGCGTGTGCGCGAGCTGTACATGCAGCTTACTGAGAAGCTGAGTCTCGCGATTCAATTGTTCCTGGAACTTCATTGCGGAAGACCCGCTGTGAGGTTCTTGCGGAATATGGAGGGGTTTGAACCAGACAGAGTTTTTTGTTCTGCTTAAATACCGCCACAGACCGAGTTTCCCAGCGCCAAGGCAGTTCCGCTTGTGGGAAGTGGTGGAGGACATCAAGATCCAAGCGTAACATCACTCGCTTTGACAAATTCTAGTGAGTAGCTTCTGGCCCTTAC
Organism: Postia placenta MAD-698-R-SB12; assembly: GCF_002117355.1. Taxonomy (NCBI): domain Eukaryota; kingdom Fungi; phylum Basidiomycota; class Agaricomycetes; order Polyporales; family Adustoporiaceae; genus Rhodonia; species Rhodonia placenta. The sequence goes on along the minus strand of NW_020169838.1, from coordinate 222,957 downwards.
GAAGTCCAGCATGATTGACAGCAACCCAGAAGGATACTTGATTGACATGTAGCTAGGCAGTACAACCGCTATTGTGACTACACATCGACGAAGACGGCCAGGTCCATCCTAGTACTTTCATAGGACTTACGGAGGTCTCGCCCATGTATCTGCGCTTCTAGTACTGCATGTCATGATGCTGTGTCTATATGCGCGCTTGACAGTCCCTCAAAGCGGCGTCAAGAGATTAGAGATCCAAGCGTTCTGCCACCGCCACTGCCGCCACCACCACCACCACCACCACCACCATTACCTAATATACGGATTCAAGGCACCGCCGTGGTTTACACCTGTAATCAGCTTCGAATCAACGTCAAATTGATTAGAGCGAGAGAACACATACTGCGCTCCCTGTCGCATGATCGCAGTCTGGGGACAGTTGAAAGTGTGCACCGTGCTGCACCGTGCAGCTGTTCGTAGCCGGAGTTGGTAGCGTGAGAACCGAGTGATCCCGCTTTGAAAGACAGCGGTTATCCACGGGTCCAACTTCTCCGTCCATCCACCCGGGCGACCGCCGCTATGCATCGCAAATGGCAGAGCCAAAGGCCTTGATATGCGCAACTGTTCTTTCCACTTCAAGTCTTGTAGTAAGACGTAGCCTGCAGATCCCTGCAGCAGATATTCTCGGTCCGCTGTCGTCAAGCTCATGGTCCAAATAGTATCCTATGCCGGGATTATACACTACTCGTGCGACTACATTTGTTTTTCAAAAAGCTCAAGAAGGATAAGAAATCTTCTAGCCTAGCTCCCCCTACATTCTGTATTTTCATAATCCTGCGCCCACGACGAGGCGATGCACAGCTTGTCGTCAACTAAGCGATAGCGAACGCTCGATTGGAACGAACGAGTGACATACTACGCTGTGTCTTATGTTGCCACTGTCCCACTTATTGTCAGTACAGGTGGGTCTTTGATTGCACACGCTACCGGGCGGCGCATGGGTGAGTGATAGATCAACGCTAGGTTTGAGCCATCTACCTCGTAATTCGCTTGTGCTGGGGAGATATAGCATCTACTCATGCGCAATCACCAGGGAAGGCTCCACCGGTACGTACGCTGACGACAATCCTTTCGAATAGGGTGCCCGGTTTCATGCTGTTCGCAGTTTGTGATGCAATGGTGTAGTTTCTGGTGATTTGCCATATATTTGGGTCTGTTGCAAGGAGGCCTCCGACAAACCCATGCATCGTATGAAGCGTATCCCGTTAGTCAGACTGAGTGGTCACTGCACAAAGCGCATCAGGCCCGTTGTAGCTGTGATTGGAAAATTAGGGTGATCTGCTGCTGCGCTAGTGCCGCTCCAGAACCCTAAACACTTCGTGTTTACTGACGATCTCGGGACTTGCTACTCGCTGTGCTTGACGAACCTGGATGCCGCGTGCTCATGTCTCGCACAAACCAGACGTCTGCATTCGACGCCGTTCAGGTTCATGACTAGGCGACCGACAAGGACGTACGGATGAACTTCTACTCCCACAGGACGGTCTCGGGCCGATGTCGTGCCTCAGATGTCTCGCAGGCAGTATGACTCTTCAATGTCGGACGGCCTTCACGGCACCAAGCAGACACCTTGAAAATTCCCGATTTCATCGATAAAACCAAATGTCGTAACATAGCTCTGCGCACTAAGCTCACACGATCCTGCTAGTTTTGACACATCCATTGAAGCACTTCTGATTCATTCAGACGAATGTCTCGGGGTGAAGGGACATAACTACGCTCCTTGAGAGACGGTAGGTCTCTGATCAGGTCTTCTTCTTGACAATGCGCACACCAGTCAGGGGGTTGGTCGTCCTCCGCGGTGGGTCTGTGCGAAGCGAGGTGGCAGAGGACGGTGAAATCGAGGACGGCGCCGCATTTGTTTGTGGTAGCAACGGCAGTGAAGGGAGAGGAGTATGCGGCTTCTTCATTGCGGATTGTTGTCGTGGTGTTGGCACCCGTGAAGATTGTGCAGAGGAGAAGAAAGTAGGAACTGGCTTTGGAGGAAGGGAGGGGTGCATCTTATTGGCTGCTGTGCCTGAGCCCGCGGATACCTGCTCCATCTGGCGTAGCTTCGCCTCCATCTTGGCAATCTTTGCTTGGGTGCTGCTAAGTGGACGTAGAATATGTTTATATTGGTCATCGAGCACAAGGAAAGCGGCACACGCACGCTTCCGCACGTCCTGATGACGCGCTCTTGAGGAGACTAAGTGTCGTAGGCTTTCCGGCATCGTTGACGACCCTGCGTGGTCGCGAGCCGAATCCGGCATGGTCGAGCGGCGCCTGGTGCGCGTGAGTGATGACAAGCTTGCGGCCACGGAGGAGCTTGTCGTGAGCGGAAACAAGGGCACGCTCGGCGTCCTACGTTACAGATCAACAAAAGGCCGTCAGTTAGCACTGCTCGCACGCGGTGCATGTGCCAGCAGCCGATCTGTCCCCGGGTCATGATCACTGTGATATGTAGACCGTGTAGACCGGCGTGTGTGGTTGATATGAAGAAAACCCGGGGTCAGCGAACGGCGCTGGCTAGAAAGACAAGAATGGACGTACATTGGCATTTGAATACTCGATGAACGCGTAGCCGCGTGGCTTGCCCTTCAGCGGGCCGCTCTTGTGGAAGAGAAAGTCGAGCTTGGCGACCTTGCCATATTTGATGAACAGCTGGAGGAGCGTATACCTGAGTTTGTCAGGCGGTGTACCAGTAGGAGATGTGTAGAGTACGTACTCATCCACGCTCGGGTGTAGGTTCCCGACATATAAACGTTCTCGTAGAAGGGGTCGTGGCTGCTCAGAACTTGGTGGAGGAGTGGTTGCATGAGGAGTAGGAGCGGGATATGAGAGATGACTATCCGCAGAGACTGCAGATGTTGAGGCGACTGGCGATTCTGCTTGCATAGTCTCCGGATAAACAGGATGATGCGATACTTTGGGTTTGGGGTCCGGTGGTCGGGGTCAAGAGGAAGGATTGGAATTTCAGTCAACGGGCTCGACTCGAGGGGGGCATGCCACCGGCGCAGGCCGAGAGCGCACGTGCGCGATATCCATCGGATATCGTGACTTTGCAGATTTTCTCTCTGCATCCTTCGAGTCCGCACATCCACCATCGCCCTCTCGTTCTTGTTTTGACTCTCAAAGCGTGTAGCAATGAAGAAGACAACACCGCAGCTGATTCCTCAATGAGGTAGCAGGAGAAGGTCTAAAATGGCAGAGCTTCCCTCGGTTTCGTCGAGGACTGCGTAATCATAGGCATTGGCACCCGGCAGGAGTTATGGTCTTAACTTATTTTGTAGAGACACATTTCGACCTGTTGATGACGCAGTACGGCAGCTAGCCGAGCCTGCAGCGAGGATGATCGAATTCTACTCGTTTATTGTCCGTTCATCCGCTTGGCGGTGGGACTGTTTCTCATTAGGTGCGTACTGGAAATTTATGTCAGGATTCTCGTTCACGGATGCGGACGTGGGGGTGCACATCGACGTCTAGCACAAACGAATCTAATACTTAAACCGTGTTTTCATAGACCCTATCCTGCGCTCGGTACTCTATGTTCTGAATCTCGATGTCCGAAGACCATGACTTCGACGCAAGCTAAACTAATATAGGAAAGCCGAGTATCGCTGCGGGCCGTCTGTGATGACCTGGACCGTATCGCTATCGTCACATGTCGCGCTCAGACCCAAATCTACGATCACTTTCTTCTTCGCATCGGTAAGTCTCCGATCTTTCGTCGTGTTCTGAAGGTTATACTGTGTGTGATGCTTCGTGAATACACTGAGCCGAGCGAATGCCGCCCCTGATAGTGTACGCCCCTAGGCAGCGTTATCGGGAGTTTGAACTGGCCAGTGATATGGGCTTGTGATGCTAGCTTCGGCAGTGTCTGCCACTGTTATCACTTAAAATATCGGGCTTATATAGCACTCGAACGTCATCATATTCAACTTTTGATCCAGAGGTGCGATACCGTCGAACTTTGCTACACCGATTGAATAATAAAGTTCGCGCGTTCAGAAAGGCCCACGACGTTATGAAATTGTTTATGAATAAACATAATCGCGTCTATATGGATGTCATGTTAATATCTTATTGTGCTCGTGTGGATCGCACAAGGAATTTAGAGGCTTATAGTCAAATTTCAGACCGATACCGAGATGTATTGGATTCAAGTCAGGAACAGCGAACATGCACCGGGGAACATGCAGAATATCTCGAAGACTAATACACTGAAGGGAAAGAACTCGGACCGCGTGCACAGCCACAGTGGTATATGCGAAAACAGTATTTCGACTGCTGGGTATCTCGAAAGGGGGTATATGACACGGGTATATTGACAGATGCATGTTAGGCCCGCAAGACGAAGGGAGGAGATTAAGGGTGAGGAATGAGAGAAGGAGGACGTGGCGAGAATTAGAGGTGATGTTTGATGTGCTCTCTGAACTCCAGATATCGTGTTGAATGTGTATTGATGCTGCAGATTCAGTGGCCACTGTCGTCGCTTGTCGTCTTCGCTTCAGGTTTGACCGGCAGCCTCCTGCTGCGCCTTCAAGACTCGGCAGGTATTGAAATGACGCGTCAACGATGTCTCCCGCGTATGCTGCGAGCCGCAGTGGAGGCATTTAAAAACTACTGGCTTAGCAAGGGGGCAGACCGTGCTCTCGCGCAAGTGGCGTGGGATACTGTCAGAGCGTGCAAAAGATTGTCCGCATCCCTTGCAACAGACACCTCCTTCGGCAGGAGGTGCCAGAGAAATGCCCGCTGAGGGTTGAATGAACTGTGGTCCCGCGATAGCGGAAGTGCCAGAAGAACTGCTATCGGAGTCGCCATCGTAAGGAAGGGCCCTTTGTTTGCCCTTGTTGCGTCGCGTCGCCGGGTGCGGCGCGCTCGCCGGGGTAGAGGGGGGCGAAGTGGAAGGTGTAGAAGTGGGCGAGAGCGAGGTGGAGTAGCGCGAAGCGGAAGAGGGCGCAGTGGAGCCAGATGATCGTGCGCGTTTGATGGGACGTGGGCTATAGCCGTCGATGTCGTCGACTGCAGTAGCCTCGTCCAATCGTGTTATGTGTTGTGTGGATGCTGAGCTCGACACACTTGTGGTGTTTTTGCTCGAGTAACCACTGCCGTATCTTATCGTAGCCGTGTTCTGCCCCACCATTGGCGGGCCAGAACCGGTTGCATGAGATACGCTAAGCGTACCTACATGCAGTGACGTCACAGTCTCGGCAAGACTGCGCGTCGTTGGAATATGGGGTCGAGTAGAAGAATATGCTGACCGCCTCGGGAGCGGAAGCATATCTCTGTTTGCAAGCGGTGGGGCGGCAGGTGCGTCGGTGGTGGATATGGATAGTTGACCGCGCTGATGCTTCCTTTCCCTTGCAGGCTGAGCTGTGACCGCGACTGATGGCGCCCAGACCGTGAATGGGACAGCGGTCGCCATGTTCCCGGCGAACTGGATGTTGCGCACCGGCGTGGTCCCGCTAGCATACTTTGCTCTCTGCGGCTGCAAGGGTGCCGTAACATCGCGGCGCTGATTACATGCGAGAGATGTCAGTTAGCTATTCGAGGTAGATATTGTGGACAGGCGCACCTGTCTCCGGGCAGCCCGAGTGTTGGAGCTGGCAGCATACTCTTCGCCTATGAAGAGGGTATATGGCGAAGTCGCGGATCGCGGCGTCACCTTGTCGCAGTCATACGTGCGAGCGTAGTGCCTGATCTTGTGGTACGTTTCTGCGACATCTTGCGCGATGGAGTGATGCTCATACTGCCAGAACACCAGGGATCGGTCCTTGCGCTAGGAACGAGCCATCAGCTCCTCGTCGACATGCGCAGGGTTATGGGCGCTCACCACTAGGACTGGGCTAAGTGGGTCTGTTATCGTCGCCACCTGCCCCAAGGTGTTGACGACGGGTATATAGGTCGTTGGGTCGAGGTATATGTGCGTGCAATTCTTGGAGCTGGAGAACAATAGTGAGACAATGCTATGACAACAGAGCAGAGTGGTGACTGACTTGGACAAAGCAGATGCAATTGCCGGAGCTCGTATCCTGATGGGAGGTACCGAAGGCATAGAGGGGTGATTATCGACGTCGTATGATGCTTTGAGGCTGGCAGGCCGGTCGATAATAACGAAGAGCGTTTGTTGGTCCAGATGCGGATCCGAGCACAACAGAGCATTCCTCAGACGGGTCGTGAGGTGGGAAATAATGTGGGACATAATGGAACGGCTGATGCTTGGTATGGTGAGTGGGATGTGAAGGGAGGCGTTGGGCGAGACTGACATGTTCCACCGCTTAAGTCGCCACAGAGCCAGTGGGTTAGCGCCCGTCGGGCGTCTGCAGAAGTCCTGTTCAGACTCAGAGAGGAGCGACACGGACTCGCATCACCACCCCGGCCAGTGATGGAGAGCGTCTTCTCATGGGTGTGGATTCTCGAAGGGCTTACAGAACCCGACGAGGGGACCAAATAGGCATTTGCGCGCACCAGCGGCCCCTAATGCGGATACGCTCGGACAAGGATGCCCAAATTCATGCTGGTCTTATCATGGGATAATGACAGGCCTCGGTATTGATGACTGCGCCACCACCACTGCCTGTCATGATGCTGTGAGTATGCATACGGTTGTCATATCTTCGCCGCAGACATGAGGCGTGCGAGGTCAAAGCGTCCCGCCACCAGGACGGTCTTGGATCTGGGGCACTGTTGCGGTGCTCGCGTCCGCGGGGACGGGGCATCTTCTCGACATTCACCTGGGGCCGATTGTACACATAATGCTTTCTCAAAAAGACGCGCAGAGATCTTGGTTATTGTGAGCGGAGTGCGACTGGCAGCTCTCCGAGATGTGCAGGCGCCTGGCCGGATCGGAGTTGGAACGTGGGAACCGACGGTCTTTCCGCTCAGATCACTGAAGGCGGCTCGCAGCATGTTCTCTGGCAAGGGCCCTGGCTCTCGTATTTGACTGATTGCACTCTGCAATGGCCCTCCAACCCACTTACTGATCCTCAGTTTCCGGACCCCGGTACTCCACACCCTCAATATGCTGCGCAGTGCTCCGAAGGGCAAGACTGCACGGTCGTCCTAAGCGATGCGCCCGACTACACCGAGAAGGCAGTGGGCGTTCCATTCTTCGGTCTCTCTGTGAGCACGTTTAGGCCGGCTAAGTATCCAGATCACGAAGACCGTGATCCACTGAGCATCGGTGAGGCAATTCAGCCCGTGTTCAGATCTATGATCTCATGCCGGCAGGACACGCAGATATCGGAGTGGGCTGTACTCCTCGTGCCTTCCATTCCGAAGATCATCATCGGGGTCGTGAATGTGGGGGTTCTGCAGGTCAGCAACGTCCAGACTGAAGGACTTATCATGCGTTGCTCCTTGTGTTCGCGATTGCGTGGGATGTCTGGCGCGACATCTTTATCACAGAAAACGATGCTTGAATGTGCGCTCGCAGATGTATCGCATCGCACTCAGCCAGATCTCTCACACCTGATGACGCCACATTTTCACTTATCTACGTGCTGGGTGCTCAGACCGCGGACCAGGACACCTCCATCGATCGCTCTGGTCCATATCACCAGTGGTATGCATCAGAATCAAGGCCGAATAGCCGGGATTGTAGGGCCCTCGGGGGATGTGAGACATAGCTGGCACATGTGCATCGTGCACTGTTTTGCATGCCACTCATTCGATGTTCCTGAGCCTTCCAACACAACGCACATGGTAAACTCACGGTGAGACCCGTACCCGGCAGCTCGCCAGATCTCGAGCTGGCGTGGGAAGTTGATATAGAGCGTCTACCGAGTCGCCACAAGTTCTGCTCATCAACTCCTTCCTTCATCATCGCCATTTTTGTGTTCAACCTCACTGTATCGAACTAAGAAAGCGTAATGGGCTGAACGTCATGGATACCGCGCATGCGTCAGTGTCTCACCTTCTGCCATGCTACTGGACTCTAATCCTTGAATCTATGCAGGTGTCATGGAAAAACGGACGTAGCTCGCCGCACGTCCCTTTACCCCAAAGGGTACCGGTCACCGAAATCCATCCACGACCTGCCAGTGGAAATACTACTGCTCATATTCTATCAAGTCTTCTACGAATCCCAAGTCCCTAAGCGGCGTAGGCCCAGGTCGGCGCCCTCCCATCCACCGGACGACAATGAATCATTACTATCGACGTCGTTTCCAGAAGCCGTCGCTGCTGTTTGCCCTAGATGGAGAAGTATATTGATGATGAAATCCGTCTTCTCGACTTCGATAGTCGCCTTCATTGACCAGGAGCCGACGCCTCTCGAAATTGTGACGCAATACTTGACCTCCTCGAAGAACCGCAAGTTGCACGTCATTATATCCCGACGGCCACACAACTATGATGCTCCTGACGCTGGCGAGAGAGAGCGCGTCGCTGCAGTCCTGGCTCTGCTTCCTCACCGTGCTCGCTGGAAAACGTTCCAGCTCCATGTATTGCACGAGAATTCTTTCCCGAGCCCGTGCCTCAATGACTGGCTCGGTGGAAAATACCCCAATCTGGTACAGCTACATTTGACCTCGAGGACACTCGAGAGTCCATCGACACGATATGGCGAACACACTTCCTCTCTGGAGTTCGACGCTCCAGAACTACATAGCCTCACTCTCCCTGGGCTATCATTTATGGAAACATATAAGGCAGACGCGAAGGTGTCGACTCCTAATTTGACCTCACTATGCATAGCCGGATACGGAGGGCCCCATCCACCGCTCTCCATGTATGATTTCGTTGCTTGCCTACAAGATCATATTGACATCGATATGGATGCGCTGCGCCTCAGGGATCTCGATCTCACTGTCGCTGACATGCCTGAGGATCTCGCGTGGCTGGTGAACACCTTCGTTCTCGAGTTTCGGGGCATGAAAGGTGTAGTCATCGAAGCGCTCCTTTCTTACCTTCGAGCTCCGTCGTCGCAGTACCTCATCGTGGAGCGTTGCAGTCAATCCCAAAGTCACCCTCGTATGGCATGGACCCATACTCTTCAACTCACCGGCATGGAACGGCCAGAGGACGCGAACGCCGTGCTGCTGTCCACAGGCCTCGTTAGCGAGCATTGCGAGCGTCTCTACGTCGATAACTGTGCCGGATTCAATGATTCTGTTCTCGCCATACTCTGCAGGGTATACGATCGCCCTAGGTCCTGGGTCTGTCCCTATCTTCAAACTGTCGAAATCAAGAACACCCCCGACGTTTCCAGTGATGCGCTAGCTATGTAATGTGGTGGGTTTCAGCGCGTCTGCCGCGTTCGGCAACCTAGTCTTTTACCATATCTTTTCGATGTTTATGCTGTAGGTTGTGCTATGTCGTAGAAGATATGTATTTCTCCGCGCGGTCTCCTGATTCATGTGTGATGCCTGTCAGTTTATTAGGAGTTTCAAGTCCAGCAATATCAACTGATACCAGGGAACATCAACGCAATATAATGACATCTGTCTGTTCATTTCTCGGTGAACCGACTTTTTTTTCGGAAAATTCTTTGAGACCCTAATGTAACGAACGGCATGAGCCGAAGCCAATGCTGAGAATCTGACGTGGGCGCTATTGTCCGATGACTTGCCTACACACCAGTACTGTTCTACTCGTCTCTGCCCTCAGCTCATGCTCCAACCTCTTATTGCTGTGAGCATTCCGACTTGAACAACTTGCAGATGTCGCGTCAGACACAAATCACCAGAAAGTCTCGGCTAATGCCATTTCAGTTTCGCCGTCCATCGGTTCGGTTTATACCCTTTCAAAGCGACGGCAAGCAGCGACACCGTCACAACTCAGCAAGCAGACATGGCCACATCCTATTTCGTTTCCTAGCTTACAAAATCTCGCCAGATCGAGACAACTGCAAGCGTCGCATTCACTAAAGCTTTGGTGACCTGGTAAGTGTGGGTATTTCGACGACACTGACCTCTGATGACGACGCTCAAGTGGGTGATATATGATGCCAATTTGGACGCTGGAAATCAAAAATGTCAGTGACTTCAAAGCCCATGGCATGTATGGCGTCATTGTAGGTTTGATCCGTGGTGTTTGTCCGTTGTAGGATTTTAACTTTCCTGCACAAGGCATCAGGCCCAATTTTGAGACACACAGGCCTGCGCGATTGTCTGAATTATATGCAGGAACCCTGAATAGACTTCTATGCACCTCTATGCATTTGTATATGTCATAAGTTCAGGTCAACAAGGTTTGCCTCCACTTCAAGTTGCAATGAGCCGCGGTCTTAAGGAGCTAAAATGCATTTTCACAGATTCCAATGAAAACTTTCTCATCGTGGCGCGGACATGCAAATACATTGACAAGTAGCACAAAGATAATAATCAACATCACATGCAACTTTGCAGAGATATATCTAACGGTGTATATGGTGCGTCGCTGACACAGTATATGTACTGAATGGGTATCCTGATAAGTGCATGGGCAAGGATTGAAGAACCAAGATACCAAGTCAGGTACGAGGCTTCGAGAAAGCTGCGGAAGTCGAATACGAGAATACGAGAATACGAAACCCAGATAATAGTATATCGCCTAGGTCAACACAAACCAAAACGATCTGATGAGCTCGTGCTTTCGATGACCTGTATATTCAATAATACTCACACGCTACGGTTGTACCTAGCCGATCAAGTCGATAAACCTGTCAAGTTCATCATCTGATCGCCCACGGGCATCGAAGCTATCGTCACCAACGCCACTGTCGCGCTTGTCGTGTCCCCGTTTCTTGCTGGGAATCCCGGTGCAAATGGGTGCGTGCCGCTGTACCGAATCATTCCGTGACAGTGTGTCACCGCATCGGGGGCATTGGTCCACCTTGTGAATCGAACGCTTGCAGCTCTTCCTGATGTGTCGCCTGGCATCACCGCGGCGGGTGAACGTTCTGTGAGTATGACACAAGGTGCATCGATAGCGCTTCTTCTCGTTCATTTCTTTATGCTGCCTAGAAGAGGATTTAGGCCTGCAACGACGTACACGAGTTGGCTGTTTTCCCTCTGGCGGTCGGCCGAAGGGAATATGGCCAGCTAAGTCGAGATCGTCTCCCTCATGCTCGTGGTGAACTGCGTGTGCGTTGCATTTCACCTTATGTAGTGGCTGCACTCGTCGCTCTTCTCTGCGCTTGGAAGGGCTGAGACTATTGGGATCGTTATCCTTGCCGTCGTCGTTTTCTTGAGGCTCAAGAATTGAACTTAGTATCAGCCTCATTTCCCCCTCGTCGGCGCAGGGAACGCAACGAGATGTGGACATGCGTGGTTGGCATACAGTAGGAGCACAGGAAGGCTCTGTATACGTGACGAGCCGAGCCTGCTTGCAGAGAGGCGCATACATGTCGTTGTGAGTGTTCGAATTGTGATGATATCCCGTATTGGGGGTGGTGTCAGTGCCCATAGCGAAGGGACCTGCCGTTTGGACATCCAGAGATCCTTGATGCACAGACATGTCCGGGGCAGTAGTCACCGATGTCTCAATTTTGCGCTTCAGAGTGTGAAGCGGAAAGAGAGAGATATCTGCGACCCCTCTCTCAAAACATTCTTCTCCGTCTAGGGCAACGAGCGTCGATGAAGCAGCAGCGACCCAGGGATTGTGGGTCATCTCTGGGAAGTTATTCTGAACATATAGGGTCGGCAGTTGGCTATCACTCAAGGCTGAGGCTGAATCGGTAGACCAGCTGTCGCTGAACTAAGTGAGGTTGAAAGGCTGTTAGCTCAAGTGCTCATAGGACATATATGAACGCACAAGTTGTTTTGGAGACCGTGCGTCAGCCAATGCCGACTGCGACCAGATGTCCTCAAATGGGGGTGCTGATGGCCAATAACGATTACTGGGCACCGATTTTACACTGAACCTAGGTTGCTGGTACTCTGCACCAAGATAGCCGAGTGTATCCCATAATTCTGTGGGTCCAGGTAAGTTACAAGGCCACTGCCCCTGCAGGGCATTTTTAATCTTGAGCTCTATACCGCAGAAGGTGTCTACGACCGAGAGCTCTGTATCAGCCCAGACAACCAATGCCGCCTCCTCGCGCTAGGGCATATCAATCAGCGTTTCCTGCACAGCCGTCGTGAAAGCCACACACACCACCAGGGCTGCGTTTCCGAGGTACGCCACCGTAGTAAGATCCTCAAGCCTGCGGACGATATGTATATTAGTTGAGCCGTCGACAGCTATGGTCTCTGCGCTCGTATCGCTGTTTTATGACAATAAGAGTGCGTTGCTTCACAGATACGGATGGGATAACTCACATACTTGACAAGATAGATTCTGTTGCTCGCGTACGAGTCATTACGGCAATGCGAGGACCTAATGCTGCGAGCACAGCTGCAAACGAAGAATGGCAAGGTCTAGGCAAGACATGACAGCTGGTCGCGCCTCGCAGATACACCGCGGTCGAGTCATAAAGGTGTTCTGGAAAGGCTTCATGGAACAACCGCTGCAGGTTACGGAGGGTATGGATTTCGTTCTCGAGGTTGCTCATGGTGTGTGGACAATTGGGGTAAGGAAAGGGATGCGGGATCCAGTCCGTTGCACCGCTTAAATCATCACAGGGATAAGATCCACTGGGGCTAGTCGAGTGGCCCTGGGCTTGCCTTGCAAGATTTCTATCAAAGAAGAATGGATCGGTTATTGTATCGCCACACTGAATGATGCTGGTGGGTATCTTCTGATGTGTTGAAGTTCTTGTACTTTCTGTACCTTCTACCAGATAGACTGAATAGGCGTGTACCCATGCAGAGCAGTGTTTCTCTTACCGCGGGAAGATGACTGTACACGTCCTCTCATTGGCTTATCTATCTAGTAGCCCCCACCACTCCATATCGTATTGCGCGACTGTGTACATCCATCTCGGATCACAGGATTGCGACGCCACCGAGCCGCCTTAGAATTAGGGCCATGCGCAGTAATATCTGCGTTGATGCCCCAGTATCAACGCCACTCAGAATAGAGACTAGTTCGTGGTCCATGAGAAATCATTCTGGAGCGTGGGGTTCGAATGAATGGTTCTAGCTCTCAAAGTTGCACAGGTGCTCGCATACTCAGATTTTGGCAACTATGGCTAGTGCTACGATCAATCGTTTGGCAGTTTTCAGACTTCTCACAAACGCTTGCACCTGTATTCGATGGTTTCTGCCTTACATCAAGATCCATCAAACGTGCAAACAGTCCACGTCACAACATTCATTGGATGCGCCACCGCAAGTGGTATTGCTTATATCTAGCTTCTTGGGTTATATAATGAAATGAGAAGTTTCGTACGTGATCCGTGCCCTCCACTTAAACAGCATTTGACTCTTCTCTCGGAACGACAATGCTCAGATTATAGTCGAATCTCAGTGTCTCTTAAAAATCACACAGGCACCCCTGGTAGCGGGTGGGGATGGTACGTCTGGAGAAAGTTATTTGCTCTCCAGAGACTAGATCGCGACCTCCCCATGTAGACGCGCTAAGGATAGCTTAACGCTCACCTCAACCAATCTTACACCCAGCCATCCTTTTATGCAGTACATGTCATTCACATTCGCATCGTGCAGATATATAACTCAATATCGCCTCCGATGAGAGAATGGTGTCCGCTGCCGTGAACATTAGCCAATCGCAGAGACCGCGAGTACGTCGCGGCTACGCTCTGTATTGGCGGAGCGGTCTCACAACACGATATATGAGGTGGGGCTTTCAGGGTTTCAGGCCTCAGGCTTGAGGTCTATGATGATGACTCTCGCCTTGAGCTCAAATTCCGGACATGTAAAGGACAAATTGAGCTCATGATTCGACGTGTGCCATACTATCGACCCTAAAAATCGAGTAAGATCGAGGAAAACAACGGATTCTACATCTCGACTAAGCTTGGCAGTACATGTGCTGAGTTATGAATTCTTCGCTTGGCGGAATGGATCATAAATGGCCGCTGGTGAGCAGCTCGAGTCTGCATAATTGAGTTCGGCGGCTGCCGGGGACACTCTTTGCGCCGCATTTGTTCACCACTCCATATCCCTTCCGTTTGCTTGCGCTACATGTTTTCCTCACTGCCACATCTGTCGAGCTCTCAGGAAAATATATAATGAGGTCGTACGGGACCGGGGCGATTCATGTTTTGCATAAGCCAAAAGTGCTGGCAGCGGGCGGCTGACGCCGCAATGACGTGCGGGGACTCTTCGGGATCTCGGGAGAAGGTATTCCAACAACTCCTCAGAGCATACGCGCATAATATTCAAATAGCTTCTCCTGTAACCGTACCTCGTGTACCACTATGACAGACCACAGAAAGCTTGTCCTCGCGCTGGACATCTACGGAACGATTCTGGATACTGGGAACATCACTTCCGGGATCAGGACGCACATGCAATGCTCTGACGAAACCGCGACTCAACTCAGCCAAATGTGGCGGAGGTATCAACTTGAGTGCGTACGCCACCCAGTCAACTGGTCAACAATCAAAAGCTATAAGCTTTCCTTGATTTCATTCCAGGTATACGTGGCGGCTCAACTCCATAGGTTGATGAGGACCGAAAGTGCACTTGCACCGCTCACGCTGACGCACGCCATTCAGGTTTCTATGAGCCTTTTGATGTCGTCACAAGGAACAGCCTCAAGCATGCTTCTGCTGAGACTGGACTAGCTCTTTCGGATGATACAATCGAGATGTTGATGAACGAATATAATCATCTCTCTCCGTATGTCCACTCCGCAGTGCCTCTGCACGAGCGCTGATCTTGGTCACTGTTCATATCTTTGCGGTGAATTTTATTTCAGATATGGAGATGCTGTACAGGCACTCGAGGAGCTGAACCGCCTGGAAAATGTCGAACTAATGATTTTCAGTAACGGTGAGCTTCTGGTGCCGGATCACCTTCTGCTCTATTATCTTGTAGAATGATGATTTTATTGACCTGTTTGCAGGCACTGAAAAGGTATGTTCGTTCCTACAGCCCGTGTACATTTATTTCACTCGCTGACATCCCATAGATGGTATCCACGGCCCTTCATGCATCCTTGCCGCAAGCACTCCTCCCTCTCCCGTTGTACCTCGTCGATGAAGTTAAACGTTACAAGCCAGCAACTGAGGTTTACGACGGCCTTGCCAACAAGGTCAAAAGTCTCTCTTCCTCGGATGGCGACCGAGCCGACATTTGGCTTGTCAGCGGGTATGTGCCGTACCCTGATGAAATTTTGATTTCATGAGACGTATGCCATACCATAGGAATCCGTTTGACGTGACCGGGGCCCGTGCGGCAGGGCTTGGTGCGTTTTGGGTCGACCGAGCTGCGAAGGGCTGGACAGATCAGCTCCCGCTCCCTCTGAACGGCACCGGTCCGCTCAAAATCGTTCACAGCTTGAGTGATCTTGCAGCCGTCGTGGAAAGCATGTCGTAGATCACGTCAGCTATCAAGCAGAGAGGAGTCGATGTGCCTTCTCGCGCCGGCTGTACATGTTATGTTCTACATTGGTACGAGCAACAACGGAAACGTTGAACTGTGTGTGCTATACCAAAGCTTAAAGGGCTTCACTGTGTGAGATGGCCTCAGTATCAATGCACAATCTGTGATGCCAAGTCGTTGGAGAGAAATCTCGCTAGAATCCGCCTCAATTTGCGAGCAGATGCTAGCCATGAAATTGGGCGATGATGTCTCGTTTCCCCGTGAACAATGCCTCGGCATGTCGTACATACAAGATTTTGTGCCGGGCAAGGTACGTCCTTCGCACATCGAGGGATATATTCCTGCGGCTGCGCATGGTGGGGATTCGAAATTTAATGAGGTCCATCCAATCCGGGCATTAGCCTGTCCCAGTCAACAGAATATTCTGAAAACTGACGCATGATCACCACCTGCGAATGCTCAGGGACAGGTATAGCGCCGGCCTCTCATGCATACCGCGCGTTGCCTTCAGTTGCTTGTATCTTCTCACCGGTGGCTGATCATTGCTTCGCGTCTTCGCGGAGCCTTTATGTGCGTGCCTTCCTGTGGGAACGTAGCTACGATGTGTGTGACCCGTGGCCGACAGCGCCAACTCTACAGATGTTAGTGACGATCTGTTGTATGGGCGCTGGTGGGCGGTACATGCCCATTGCGCTCCGATACGAATCACAAACTCATCGCCGTACATTCGTGCTTTCTAACCCACGTCTCATGCGCCTTCCTCTATTGGCCTGGTTGATCGGCACCGTCCGTGTGGTCCAACCTTCGCCCTGCGGGATCACCGCTCGCTTGATAGGGCAGATCTGACTCGACTCAGGAATCTCTGGACGCATTGGGGTCTATGGGAACTCACGAAGAGCGCTCCGACACCCTGCGGAACATCTGCGCAGGGTAGATCTGTGGGAGGATCTAGTGTCCACAGAATAGATTTTATGTGGTCCGCGTAGTCTCACCAGTCGGGGTCGTTGCGTACAGGGTCGATTACCTTCACATATGCTCTTCTTTGTTCCGCCGCCTAGAATGGAGGATTGAGCTGGCTCGATAACGTTATCATTAGCAAGAATGCAGAACCACGGATAAGAGCCATTTTGAAATCGTGCAGATTTCGGAAGTGGACTAAATCAAAAAGGTGAGCAAATGATCAGGATTGCTCATGGTACATCCTGTGCAGAGACACGACTGAGATGTATAAGTAACAGCCGAGATTTAACTGACTTCAGACGGAAGTGGTTTATAACAGTCATGCTATATTCTCGGCATGTCTGTATCGTCACTGCTCGAGGAGCCGAGTAGTACTCCGATGTCCGATGTCCGCTTTACATCCCCGCTGTCCAAAATGAAAAGCATACTCCACTGCACAAAACACGCGTATAGTAAAGACGGCCAGGATTGGGACTGGTGATCCGGCTACAGCCAGAGCGGAGATGGTGCTTAGGATCTACCCAGCCCTGCTCAACGCAATTGTTCCATTGTACAGTGGTCCATCACTGCCCTGTTGTGCGTCTCGAAGTCTGCCTCAACGATTACATAGTGGACTATTACGGCTTTGTCAGGCCCGCAGCTAGCCCGGACTGCTACCGGTGAGCTTCTGGCTGAGATTTGCCACTCCGATGTTATATGACTTGACCTGGAAGTGCACCGAATAGGCAAACATTTACCGAGCTTGTTGAAAGCAGCGTACAGTCATTTCGAAGTCGTATCGCCGGCGCCCTTGATGGTCAGGAAGGGCGGTACTCTGCACGCCAGTGGCTTGCTCCATGCTCGCGGGAGGCAGGCCGCCGAGCGTCGCATCCTCATTGTGCGCGGAAAATCATACAATCGCCCTTCAGATGGTGTATTCTTCCCCTGTGCCTGTCTTTGGGTTCTTCTGCTTCGATAAAACGAAGGAACTCAGTCTTCCCTTGAATATACCATATCCGGCTGTTGCAATAATCTACGCAATTCACCGTAGTGTTCGGCCTTAGGGCTCGGTTTACGTCTACTTCAAATCTGACCTTCGCTGATCAATAAGCCACAAGTAGCGTGAATACAGAGAAATCAGCCTTGGATTACGAGGACGAGTCGCCATCTCAATATCTTGTAGGCCGATTGTTGGAACAACCGGTGCGATGGCGCGGCGAGCGCGTTTGTCCACGAGCTAGCGATGCCCGTAAGGGACAATCGCGTGCGGTACGTACATCGCGCAGGGTCGTTATATACTACAATAGGGGCCTCCGGCCCCCGGCTACTCGCGCGCCCGAGCTTGCGAGCTCGTTCCTGACCGCGCGGGTCAGCGCGTTTCAACACCGATCTCCGACGACTTCCCTAAAATACAAGCATCAGCCAATTTTTCCGATCTGTCGTTGCCAGAACGTCGCATTTGGAGAGGGGCCGAGAGGCTGAATGTATGCAAAGCATTTATTTCTTACAGCCGTATGCCATCTGATATTGGGATAAGCGGCTTGCCGTCAAATCGGACGACTATATGAGCAGTGCGTTTTGGTCCGTTGGCTAAGAGAGCATTCTCATTGCGCTATCTGTAAGTACAACATATATATCGGGTCTATAAACGAGTCGAACGAACGATCTAGCTGGTAGGCAAGCATAATTTACTATATAAACGTTGTCTGATTCCTAAGGGAGCGCAAGTGCGAGCTCAGACCTTGCGCGCAAATGAGAAGGAATATGAAACTAAGAACGACTACGGCTACTATGGCGCGAGATGTTGAGGGTCGTCCACTATCGAAGAGCATTTGACAAGCGCGCAGTGTCAGAAAGTGCGCAGGCTTCCACACGCATCGCTGCATCACCAGAGGGGCCTTTCACCCCGAAACCGATAGCCGGGGGTTGTACATGATGCGGATAATCCCTGTCTCCTCATCGTAGGCGCGGTCGTCATCTTCTGGCGTCGGGAGTACGTCGGCAAGTGATAAACCGCCGAACTTCACAAGGTAAGAGTCGCAATGACCTGGCAGCGTGCGACTGATCTCGTTCCAGGGGCCAGTGTTCGGATTATTTGGGTCCACTAGCCGCAGTTGGGGGAAGGTAGCATGCATATGTTGCGCAACGGCCACAGCGCGAGCAACTTCCGTCTGGGAATGGGTATGAAGCTCAAGGATGTGGCCGTTCGGGAAAGACTTCTCATTGAGAAGACGACGCAGGTTGCGGTAGTCTACGTGTAGGGCTACGCACTGGAGAGAAACAGTCGCTTGAGCGAGTGGCGTTGATGGGTCGGAGATCGACGTGTACACTGTAACTTCTAAATCAGCTATGAGAGACAAGAATAGAAGACGCGGCCAAGCATCGTGCATATCTTGAAGAGTATCCTCATCTAGCCATAAGCACGGAGCGTCGAGCTGGATGAACATGATAGTAGGTGTCTTTAGCAAAGTCTTCAGGATATGGCATGGCACGATTTTATCTCCAGGGAATTCATCATCGTCGTCGAAGGATTGTGAATCTAGACTGAGCTTGAAGAATTTGAGAGGAAAACGTGCCAGGACGACAAGGTGAGCATAGACCGTATCGATAGTATAGTCGCTGTCCACCAGCAACTGGATGCCAACGAGCACAGTCGAAGGGATGGACTTGAAAAGTCTCAGCGTCGACTCGTCCATCTCATCTAGACTGAGATTGAGGACTTCCAGCGAGGGGAAGGAGTCAGATTGGAATTTGACTCCGGCGAGCGATTTACAATTTAGACTGAGCTCCAAAGCTTTTAGATTGTGCATCTGTGCGAGTAGGAGAACTCCTTCGCCATCGATCTCCATTGTTGACGAGAATGTGGTGAGGTTGAACCGGCCAGGAGGATTGAGGAACTGTGTCAAGGAAGCTGTCGGCGTAGTATTGTCGCGAAGGCCCATTAGGCGGAGAGACTGACAGCGTTGTTGAGCCACGGCAAGTACACCAGTAAAATCGCCAGAGTCCGCTTCAATCACCAGTTCACAGAGGCTCTGTGCCAGCAACGGAATGAGGCAATGAACCGAGTTGCTCGTACCATTGAGCCAAAAAATCTTCCGCAGCGAGGGAAGCAGCATTGCCGATGACTGCGCAAGAGTAGACAGCCAGAATCGCATACCTATGCCGAGACGCTCTTCGTCCTCCTTTCTCCAGAAGAGGTTCTTGACAAAGGATGTATAGGCCACGAAGCGTGGCAGATGGGCGTTCAGTGGCACATCTGTGACAAGCTCCTGCATCGGAAAATTGTTAGCCTGAAAACTCTGGAATGCGGTCTTCATCTTACTAGGATTTTCTTTCCATCTGGAGTCGCAGTGTCGCGCCAGGTGTCGCACGGAAGGAGCCTTAGTATGTTGTCCAGGCCATGTTGCGTTTCCCATAGAATAGATAGTGAAGGCTCAAGGAATGTGCTGCATGTTACTGCGAATTGGAGGACCGAGCATGTGTCTGGCTTCTTCGGATGTCCATGGAGGAAAGCAACAACCATGCGAAGTATTTCATCTATACGAAGTGCACGACGGGATGCGCTTTCTACCTGCGGTTGGTTTAGTCCCTTGCGAGACGGTGCATGAGACAGAACGTGGCTTACTGGGTTCGAGACGCAGTCCGACGCGGCAGGATATCGAAGCGGAGCACGAAGCTTCCTGAATTGCTTTCCACCGGAGTAAAGCAGTCCCATGAGGTCTGAAGACAATGCAGGCACTGTGGAGGTCGTGGAGCGGCTTGATCGTATCAGATAGATGCTCGCCAGCCAGCCCTGAGTATGAGGTTCAGTCAAACAGCAGAGCAGCACTGTAGCCTAAAGAACAAGCACAAGCTGAGAAGTATTATGTAGATGAAGTATAAGCTTGTTGATCCAGTCTCAAGCTTGTCGTCGGAAAGTACAAGTTGGAAGAGCGAGGAAGAGCGTGGCGCGTCGCCACTCGCCGCCACTCACAGCGGAGGAAGCCGAATTTCCACGTGGACCGCTCTGCGCAGTGATTCCGCGTGGTAAGTCTTCTACGTTTGCTCACCGTCTCATCGTCGACTTATATCATGACCGTAGGGTCCTTGAAGGTGTTGCCAAATAGCAATCGTGTACGATGGCAGCTCTTCTCTAATCGAGGACAAGGACAGTCTAGACAAGTGGGGACCTCGATTCTTCTAACTGTGACATTGCCTTGCCGTTAGCAAACACGCTGTTGTGCGCACTTGCTGCCCCTCTGTCAAAAGTTGCAGGCATTCATGTGCCATCACAGCTTGGCCAGGTACGCAGCCTACTTGGTTCTCGCACAGCCTCGAGACCGAGGGTACCCGGCCGCGGACGCGCGCGTACTAGTGCCGACCTGCTATATTGGCAGCGACCGGTCCTTTCCAGCTGCATGAGTTGTACACGCCACCTTGACGCTTGATCGCGTTGGCCTGCATGCCCGATCATACCACGATGGGATGCTTGATTTCTTATGCCGATGGTTTCGCAACGCCAGTGTGCCACGTTGTATTCGGCCTCGCATTATCACGACCAGTGCGTATTCCTCTCTAACTGATCCTGTGATTGTTTCCTGATTCCCGTAGGACATCCCCCGTGGTGCGCTATGTTCTGCCGAGTGGCAATGTGTACAACTTCCTGTGGGAGTGCGGCGAGCCGCGGGCGTTATGGACTGCGTTAGTCCTCATATCCCAGCGCTGTTGAGAAGCACACCCGCTTCTCTTTGTAGCTATGCCTAGAGTGCGTCCTTTGTGCCAGCGCCCGTTATTGCGTGCACTCCTGAGGGTATGTATAATCGGCGTTGGCCGTGTGGATCTTCGCTCCATCGGCTAAGCAGTCCGTGAAGCACGGGAGAACGCCCGTTCGTATTCTCGAATGCTCACGATGCCACCCGGCTTCTGAGCCTCCCTCTGCAGCACCCCCGGACGGGTCTTGTGCAATGTGCGCATGACATGATGTCATTCAAGCGTGAGGTCGGCTTGGGCGAGAACAATGAAACCAGTGCGAGGCTCACTTCCAGCGCACGAGCCAACGTATTGAAGACGCCTTTTGACACCTAGGAATGTATGCGGAGCAAATGAAGAAGGGCAATGTCCCTGTAGTGTACTATTGCATGCGGAAGCAATGGGGTATCGATGGTGATGTATGTAAGGTATACCAGCGCGCAAACAGTCCAGCCAGAAACAAGGGCAGAGAGGTAGGCAGCGATGTAGACATCGTGGACCCAGTGATCAAGACCAAGGCATAGATGATGCAACGCGGAGATGAAACAACTATTCGTGCATGCTCATTCATCCTCGTCTGCAGGATTGTCCTAGTCCTCGTCCTCCGTGTCAGTGTCGCTGTCGGTCTCGCTGTCGGTCTCGCTGTCGTCATCTTCGATCTCGTCCCAATCGACCACTTGTCGACTACTACCGCCTCGACTCCCACTTGCAACGCTGCTGGTGCCAACCTCGTCGTCGTCCCGAAGCCCCGCTCGCTTACGCTTCGACGCCTGCTTCTTCAGCCTGCGCCGATACTTGTTGCATCCGTTCTCGCTCCTGCTGTGCCGCATCATCGCATCCTTGCGAAGGAAGCCCTTCCCGCAAGTGTCGCAGAAGTACGCCGGCTTGGGCTTCTTGCCGCAACCATCTCGGTGGCGTTTCATGTCACCTCTCCGAGTGTAGGTTCTGGTGCATCCTGGGCGCGTGCATGCGTACTTTTTCGTCGCCTTGGTACTCCGAGTCTTCTTGTGCCCTCGCTTGCTTTTCTTGGCGGGCAGCGCATCGTCGAGGTATTCGTCGTCAGAGGCCTTGCGCTTCTGCTCTCGTGGCGGCTGAGCTCGCGGGTTGCTCTTTCGGGGAGAACGACTGGACTCGCCGCCATAGGTACTCCCGTCGTCGTCGAGACTGTCAGCTGCGTGATCATCGTCACTTAGACGGGCGTGTCGGTGGGATCGGGACGTGCCAGGCCCCTGAGGATGCGCTGTCTTTCTTGCCTTGGTGTCGCGCGACGTTGGCCCACGAGAACGAGTGGCTGAGGGACTTGTCGACCTCGCACGCTTAGTCCGAGACCTTTTGGCACCGCTCACACAACCCTCGTCTGCACCATCGTCGCCGTCGTCATCGTCACCCTTGCTTCCGTCTATGTCCTCGTCGAAGAGGCCACCGTCTTCATGCAGCCTGCATTCCTGTTTCTTATCTGCCAGGAGCAGATGAGCGGGGAACACGGGCGGCACGCGTGATGGGCGTGCTCTGGACGTGGACACCGACGCAGCCTCGGTGTCGCTGCCTTCAGCTACTGTGGACGCTGGAGAAGGGTTACGCAACCTCGATGGACCAGCGAATGGACGGGAGCGCGACGCAGGTGTCGGCGCGGCGGGCATCAGCGAGCACAACTCGCGTGTGGTGGGTGAGGAGCCTGGGACCTGAGGCCGACTGCGCTTGCCCTTCAAGACCTCGATTGGCGAGTTCGCGAGCGGCGGCGTTGTAGTGACGGAGGTGACGGAGGTGATTGACTTGGGCGATGTTGACTGGTGTGGTTCTAATGGGGCCGGCTCCCCGACCTCTGCGTCGCTGGACAACACCTCAGCAACGCCATCGCTGTCGACTTCTGGTAAACTTCGGGCTGTCGAAGCTGTCGACGCGTTGGTGAGTGCCGGAGTGCCGGTCCAGTCCAATGTCAATCCTAATGTTGATGTGGTCGCAGAGGATGGATCAGTGTAGCGCCTCCATGTGGTGCCGTCCCAGAACGGCAACCCAGGGTCGAGGAGGGTTTGTATTGGGCATATTGTGGCGGGTAGCGTAGATGGCTACATGAAGGTATGTACGTTGTTCGTTATCATGAACTACTCGACATACCTGCATGTAGTCCTCCAGCAAGAAGCTTGTAGCGTCCGGCGCGCCAAGCAGACCTTTGTATTCCGTCTGTTTGGAGCTCTCCACATCAAACGACATGAAGGATGATCCAAGCTCCGGCGACTGAAGACCCGTCGGGGTACTTGCTGCCCCTTTGATACCGTGCGATGGCGATGTCGACACATCACCGCAAGTACACGTCCGCGCAAAGTGACGGAGCTGATGTTCTACGTCTCGGAAGTCGTCGATGATGTCGTGCTCCCTCTCGGACCACATCACGAGGACCTGCTCTTGCCGCTATACCAGCCGATCAACACCTCGATCACGTCGCATGATCGGTCCTACCCACCACAAGTGCGGCAGAGTGAAACCTTGCCATCTTCAGGTCGGCAAAGGTATCGAGGACTGGAACTCGAAGGTATCCACTGGCATACACTGTCGTCTGTACGGAGCTGTCGACACTGCGTGAGTCTGGATGCGAGTCAACGGTCAACACCACTCACGGCATGTTTAGGATCCTTCGTACAGCGGTGCTGGTCGCTTTGACAGTGAAGCGGTAACCCAACCTAGCGGCGCCATCCGGGAACGTAGGGTCACAAGTGCGAGGTAAGACATAAACGGCGTCATGGGTGAGCATCGAGGCAGCTGAGACGGTACTGTCGAGCTCAGAGCAAGAGTCCAGGAGGGAGTCTACGATGTCCCCGAGAATCTTCTGTTCTAGAGCACTCATGTGGGATGTAATGGCAGGGGGAGGGAAGTATTCGGGGGATCAAGTGCTGCAATCGTTGCTTAAAGCGCGAACGGCTGTAGGTCCACAGCGCCCGTCGCGCGGCTTTCTTGTCGCCTCAAGGCCCGTATGTTATTGAATGCCCAAATCGGACATCGGACCTAGAACACGGTTCGGAGTGGTAAGATTCTTCTGACCGAGATCGATCTCAGATAGCTGATCACAATCGGCGCACGAAATGAGCATGCCGGTGTACGCCGTCCCGTCAGAACAACAGCCTCAAAGACAAGGACAGCCGGCTCACCGACTGATCAGACGGCCATAGCATTCTCAACCGCCAACAACGTAGCAACGTCCTGGCATTCAGCATGGCACACCGATTTATGTGTCTATTGTCCACAATGCTACTCGGTTACCCCAACGGCCCAAGCTCACGGCCTTATCCACCTTCTTGAAATGTAAAGTAGTGCCATGCTGCCTTATGCCGCCATTCTGTTTGCGATTATGTTTGACAACCGGTCGCCTTGTGTCTTTGGACCTCACTGATTTCTGGTAATGTTCTACTTGTCCAATGTTTCCGCTTGGGGGGAGTCACTATGCCCGAAGCGTACCCGCTACGGGAGTCCGACCGATTGCGATCGTGGGAACAAATTGCTGTTCGATCGACGTCGGCTGTCCGCCCATTGTTCGCGGCAAGACACCGAGACAGATGGTCTTCTCTCCAAAGCTCGCACATGAGGGCTGTATTCCGCTCTCCATTTGGTTAGTTTGTCCGTTGGCCTCAGCGCTCACGGCACATATCCACAGCAGGCATTGGAGCAGGATACATTCCATCATCCCAGACCCGAGCAGCGACGACAGCACCAGAAAATAAATGTGGGTATCTGTTGTCTCTCGGATACGCCGTCTCGTCTCAGGGACGCGTTGGCGCACAGGATATCAACGCCGAGAGTAGCATGAGTCTGGCGCAGGTGCACGGGTCTCACAGAAAGCGCCGTCAAGTTGCAATGCACTGTGGCTACCTCAAAACCTGCCTACCCTCCCACACGATATGATCAGATGTACAAAGGGTTCCAGAGAGAACAGGGTACGTTTGCCGTGTGATGCTCAATGCAATGCGGCTGACATGCCCTTTGTCGACCCGTGACATTAGTGCGGACCCACAGGGACCCACGACACACCTTTTATGGTCTGCTTATCATCCATATTTGTCGATCCCAGGTGAAAACCGCGAGATTTGGACCTCGTGTGTGACACTGCCCTCATGCGCCCCTTCTTCATCCGGCCTACTGCGCACCCACGAACACCGCCCGTAGGCCGCCTGAACCGGACACAGGGCACTTCATTGGGAAAGTCACCCCATTTACATCACATCGTTTGTACCCTGTTTCCGCATGTGCTATTATAGCACATCAGCACTGGACCGCCTCAGGCGTTGCCATAATCATGAGTCTCGGTCTGCGTCCTGGCGGAAACGTCCCCCATGCTGCCCCAGATACCGCTAGGCCTTATCCTCTCCCCAAGCTACAAAAATACACATTCGTCATACATTATCTCATCATCCTCTCGCCTGAGCCTGGGGGGGGGGGGCTGCAGGGTCCGTTGTACGCCAATGTCAGCCTGATTCGTTTTACCATGTGCAACCAACCTCTTGCGCTATGAGCTGGGAAACCGCCGTCCCACATCCTCACTACAGTATAACGGTATGTCCCTCTCAAATACACGGGAGTCTCCTACAGCGCCCAGCATCTGTTGCTCGACTTGGTGAGCTGCTTCACTTTCCGACTCTGGAAACGATTGAGGGAATTTGAACTCACTTCGAATGGGTCTACCTGTGACTCCCAAATCAGACGACTAATTACAGGATCCATAGAAGGATAGCGGTCAGCACGGCTGAAACGGAAGATGCTTTATACCTTGTACGCCTTCCCTATTCCGATGACAGCCTTGTTACTCTAGGACAAATAGCCATTTCCATGAGCTGCTACCTCCAAAGATGTCAGTCCCATCTACGCTGAACTAGCTTTATAATCACTTCATGCACGCTATCAAGACTTGGGACGCATCACTCCACTCCCACGCTGCGTCACCACGTATAACGAAGATCTCTAGTCAGACTCTTGTGACCCGCCGGATAAACTCTACAAGTGGCAGATGTCTCCGCAGTTATCTCATTGGGTGATCTCCCGTACTCAATATATACATCGTTGACTGATGGTGCGGAAGGTAGCGTCCTATTTGATTCCGTGGACTAGGCTGAGTCATAGCTTGCAATCATATCTTTCTTCCACAAGTAAACATGCTTATGGCCAACTTCCAACAAGGAAGTATAGGTAATAGATACATTACCCTTCTGTTCGATAAACACACAAACGCTCCACGCAACGACTTAGGCCGCTCAGCTTGCCTGAGGCATGCTCGCAACATTATTGGATGTACTTTTTTCATAGTCAACAGCGCCTGCTTCAGCTGGCAATCATGTCTCGTCTCCGTAAATCGCGTTGCTGGCTCGGTCGAATGCGTGAACGAGTACATATATTGGCCCTTGTATTCGCCGAAGTAATGTGCCTTCAGAGCATAAATCCCAGTAGTTGTCAAGGGCACTACGCTCATCCGATCACGGCCGGACATGATTTGTTACTCGACGAGTGAACGTTCAACTGTCAAAATCGCGATCATTCTGAGGGCTGGACATCAGTGCATTTGAAATGCCCCCTCCCGCGTGTGCTCATCTACAGCCCCTGGATAATTCACTTCGTTTGGCCGAGCGCTGATCACTGATCATTTGAATGATAGAAGCGTTGTACGTTACGTACGCGGGGTCCTTGCCGGCGACATCACCCAATAAGAGTGTTCTTGCGCCCGGTAGACTCTTGGAGCCCATCAGTGTCTCGGGTATCATGATACGCCTGCACTGCGCCTGGACTGTCCAACAGTGGCCACGGCTCGGAGCTGCCAAGTATGGGGAGGACGTGATTTTGCATCGCGATCATGTCTACCCGCGAGGATGTTTGGCGTACCACTGAGCGCTTTCCACTCATATATGGACACTCATTGGTTCCATCCGCTGAGAGTCGGGGAACCGCCGCCCGCATGCGACACGCGTCCAAAGCAACGATGAAGTCCCACTGCATATTCGTGGCTATGGGGCACACTATCAAGCATGTGGGACAGTTTGACTACCGTCAAGCGCTACTTTGGAGTCTCTAGGCTTCTCCCCTAGCCAGGGCTGCCATGGTATTATGTAGGGGTAATACAACGATATCGCGACGATTTCGTCTCGTTCTGGACGTCAATTCTCTCGAGGGGTGGATGTATGCCGCGGAGAATATATAGCTCCGACTGCCCCGTGCTGGTCACCTCAATGCCTGTTTACGATCCGGTGCACGTTGCATAGCCGCTTCATATTCATCTATTGCTCGATCATCCTTTTGATAAACCCGGAGCGCCCAGTGTATCTCGATGTCGGGCGGCAGCGCCGCGAGGCTGAGCCCAGGTTAGAATCTGCGCCCAAGGACTGAATTGTGGTATTTCCGCGCACACCAGGAAGCGGGGTGGGCTGATTTATGTCATGGCGGTTGAATGTCGACGATAGATTGCCAGCGTGACCGAGGGTTGTGGTTTTGCATTGACGTACTGATATAAGTACGACTGTCCTCTTATCTGGGACCGCAGGATGATAGACAACGGCATGGTCACGGCAGTGGAAGCCCAGTGAATGAGGAATGATCGTTGAGCATCTAATGTGGTATTTTCTTGAGGTGCGCCGAACAGCAGAAAGAGATAACGTCCCACGGATTTGAGACCGCCAGCTTGTATTCGGATTTAAGTTATGACCCTGGTAATCCTATGTGACGGATGCATTGACGCAGCGACGCTATGGGAGAATGGTATCCCTGTGTTTATGTCAGCATCATATAGGCGTCAACAAGTTTGGGCTCCCACAACGATACTGTGAAAATAACCTTGGTCTCGAGGGACGTGGTGTGACCCTCCCGGTTTTGACCACTAGGTGTGTGATACTGGACATCGTAGCATCTCGTGATGGCGCTTCATATATTTCTGTAGTTAAATCAAGCATCAATTTGTTCGTACTTTACGCGCACCATTCTGTATTTTATTCTTCAGGAGTTCTCAATGACGATCACGTTGACTCTTCTCAGTCTGCTCAAACACTGTCGCGTGTGCACTTCTGCAGCTTGTCAATTGACAAATATATGATTTGTTGAGTAAAAAAGCGAGTTTTTCCCATTCTGTTCCGTACCGTCCCTGGGTTTCCTTTTCAAGCGGTAAGTACACAGAGCTCCGAAGCAGGATGTGCTGTTGAGCGCCCTTCACAGTAGACGCCCATCTTCACTTGGCGCTCCACTGTGTAAGCGCCGATAACACGCCGTTGCGATCCTTAGATACACTGTTATACTTTATATACAATGGGAGATTGTCTGGTTCGTAACTACAACTCATATGAACTAACACCACAATTAGTTGCTCATGCAGGAGAATATGATCACTACTCCAGACCACGGTGGGCGTGGACGCAGATGTAGTGTTCGTGAGTACTTGAATTCCTCGTCTAAATCCACATGCTGGCGAATGAAGCCAGCGTTCACCGAGTGTCCTTCATTTCCGCGTTCCAATGCTGAGCCCCGACTATTTAATAATGGCATAACATAAGTCATTACAAAGCATAGCTCATTGGACGTAGTTTATGCTCGGAGGCGCAGTACTCTGGTATGGTCAGGTCCCGCCTCTCAAGGAAGACAACGACTAGCTGATAGTCCCGCTTAGGCCAATAACTTGAATGGATGAGCAAACGACATGCAAGGAGGAACGGGTGTATATGCCACAGACAATCGACGAGCGTCGCTACTTGAAGGTGCGTGAGAGGTCCAGTCAGCTAGAGTTTCGCTTTATTGATACATGACAAAACAGACAGCTCAAGGACAAGGGCAAAGGCCCTCGTATCATCTTGGAAAGCATAACATCATGTGTTAGTCCTTTCATTCATCGCCGAGATTGCAACCGTGATAGACACAAGTAACTCGACGATCGCAGTGCCACGAGAGGTTGGTAAATTACTTCAATATGATTCGTCTCGACTAAGGTGTGCTCATTGAATGATGTTGGAGGTGACTCACAATACACACTGCTCCCCTCTGTTAGGCGTGGCAAAATCCTACACGAAATCTCAGATCATATCCCAGCCTGAGCCGGAATCAGAGGCGTATTCCTCTCCGGAGACGCCAGCGAGGTCAGATGGCATGCTCTCTCGTGCCTTCCCCTTGCCTTTGAGTAGCGGGGAGTTAGGAGCAGACAGCTCTGAGCCCGACTCAGCGTTGCTCCAAGAGTATGTCGACTTGGGCGAGGAAGGTGGGCTTGCGAATGGGTCCGCAGATGAGCAGCAGGACGCCACCTCCGATCGTCCATCGCCCAAGATTCCCGAGAAGAGTGCCGCGACAGCATCAGCCTCAGACGATATCGCGGCGTCCTTGTCCCTGATTGTCTCCATACTCGCCGTCTTGCGGGGCGCCTGCCGGCGCGCCTCCAACTGCAGCAACTGCTCCCGCTCGTGCTGTTGCCGCGCAAACATCTCATCCCACAGGGCCGCCATCTTATCCTGTGCCCCTCCGCGCGGACGCATCACCCACTCCGTGTCGAGCATGCCCAAGTACGTGACATTGCGCCAGCCCGGCAGCGCGGGCGTCATCAGCGCCCGGCGGTGCGTACCTTCGATGGTGAATCCAAGGGAGATAAAGAGTGTGCGCGCAGCCGAGAGCTCAGGCGCATCGAGGAGTAGCGCTTGCGCGCGGTGATAGCCAAGTTCTTCGAAGATGATTGGAAGGAAGAGTGTGAGTGCGCGCGTTGCGAAGCCACGCCTGCGCCATGGCTTGCGCAGCGCGATGCCGATGCTGACCTCACCGGGCATGTCCGTTGGCACAGAGAAGACGAAACCGAGAGTAGGCGAGCCGGCACCTCTGGGCATGGGCTCTCGGCGGTGGTCGAAGATATCGCGGGGGTAGCGGGTGGTCTGGTCTTCGAAAGTGCACGAGCTTGCGCCGGCGAGATTTTGGGACTCGATCCACCAACCTTCCCCACTAGGTGGAGGTTCCGACCATAGATCGTCTCTAGAAACAGAGTAGGGCGAGGTGTGATTTATGAGGGAGCTGATGTGTGGGCCGGGGTCTGCGTCGACGTGATTGTCGTTTTCAGTAGGTGTTCGTCCTTCATCTAGTGCGAGTCGGGCCAGATTCGCTTGTATGGATGCTGTGTCTTCAGAGCGATCCTTTTCCTCAGCCGTATCTAGTGCGGTTTGTGATGGTAAAGTGGGGAAGGTAATCGCTGCGAGCCGGGCCAGATTCGCATGTATGGATGCTATGTCTTCAGAGCGATCCTTTTCCTCAGCTGTATCTAGTGCGGTTTGTGATGGTAAAGGGGTAATCGCGGCAAAGAATATGCATTGATCGATGAAGCTAAAGTAGCTGGGCTGATCTGCTTTGATAGCCTCAACGCAGTAAGGGGAGCTTTCTCGCCAGAGCTCTAGCAATGCATCCTCGGAGACAGAGTGGTGGCTGAGGTCGGGCTGAATAAGAATCGCGTTGTCGTGTAGTCGCATTGTCAGCATATACTACGGAGGATAGACGGAGGAACAACTCACGACAACGCGCGCCTTATAGCAGCAGAGGTTCCGCAGTGATATGGTTTGACCACTTTGCGGCCCTTGTTGGCCATATCTACATTTTTGATCAGTGAATTTGGCAGTTAGACGCTGAAGCGTCTCGAGGTCCGTCGCCTGCGACAGGGCTACACAGCGGTAAAACCTGCAGACGCCCACCAACATCGGTCACGTTGATTGACGACGTTAGCCTCTTTCCTTTATCATGAGTACAACGCACACCCGTCCTCCTCACTACCATCTCTCTAATGTATATTAGTGCATCAATACTGACTCTCAGATTCGCTGGAATCCCGCATTGCCGATGAGTTCTATCGCCGCTGACGATGCGCCCTTGCTATCCAGGCGGCCCAACGTATATAGGATTAGGAAGGAAGCACATTGTGCTCACTATTGTGGCGTAAAATATCGACCAATTTATGTTCTCGAAAACCGAGGCTCAGGGGACCTTGTCACTGCCTTGAAGCACGCCTTTACTGGCGCGAGCCCGCACCACAATCAAGCTGATCTGAAACCACTGCACAGTGAAACTCAAAGGGAATGCATTCCAATATCTGCGTTACAATCGGACCAAGTGATACAACGCAGCCTGTGAGGTCAATTAGTCATGAGGTATGGGTCACTGAAAGTTCCGCATATAGCTTCTACGTGGCAGAAGGGGCGTTGAGTAGCGAACGTGATCCGTACAGAGGGAAAGTTGGGCACATCTACCTGCGCAGCGGGCACGGCCGTCACTTCAATCGTGTTGCACAGCGGACATATCGAGAACCGAAGGGGGTAAATACTCTATAAGTCTCGTCAGCGATCATCCAACGAATGCGCTTCGACAGTGAAGAGCACCTGATATCTCCCAACTCCTTCCGCCTGTATGACCCTTGTCGTAGTCGTGTGCTGATTGGACAGATTCGATACCCGGTCTTGAAGATTGCATCGACATGGGTGGGCCATTTGCGACCGTGCTATACGGCGCCTCCATACCGCACCAGGAGCATGGATACTGTGAACGCGGATCGGTAGCGTGCGAACCTACGGACGGCGAGGAGCGTACGACAAGAAGCCAGGATGCATTAGGAAGACCGCCTGCGGGAGCTAGCCACGTTTCCAAACCGGTATAAGGTGTGCGAGTCTTACGAATACGCAACGATGTCGATGTCGACTTCGCCTGACATGGGAACACAGCGCAAAAAAGAGCGCGTGGCCGCTACGCCGGCATCCTCATGCAGGGACTCTGAACGCTTATGGTGAGCCCGTCTTCGAACACTCTCGAGATCGATGTGATGAGTTGGAGAAGCCATCACCGCTGAGTCTCAAGGTTGGAACCGTGGGCGCTCCCCGACAACTAATAGCGCGGCGCGCAGCGCTTCATTCGCCCTTGTTTATGTCACAATCAGCATCATAGAAGTGAACCCAACGTGGAGTGAACATACACGTCATCCACAACGCAGTCTCCTTCCTCAGCCAAATCATGCCCAGTTGCAAGTGGAAGTATCGGCAGTGATGTAAGTGGGCGATGATCCTGCTTTCAGTGCGATGCTTGTGCATCCAATAGTTCGAAATTGTTGTCGTAAGCAGGGCTCAAATCCTAAAGAGATGGGTGCTCAATCTACATCTCATGTGAGGCCTGAAGCAAAATTCCTGAGACAGTGATCCTCAAGTTCAGCCAGAAGAATATGAACGAGTCTTCGGGCAATGGTCGGTGCTGAGCAGCAACAAACATGAAGCAGGCGACACCTGAGCAAGCCGCATCGACAACGTAGGCGCCCATGGTTGTTTGTGTATGTTTCATGTGATTTCCTTACGAGGAAACCTTGCAGCTCCCACCGACGTCTTCCTATCTTCTGCTGCTTCGTCTCAAGCGGCTTACTCACAATCCTCGGCCTCGAGACTATGTCCTTGTTATGCGATAAACACGGTGATTCATGACAATCGATATGGATGTCTCGTCGCTCTGTGCAACAGCTGCATGATACGGGCATCGTTTGTCTTGTCGGCGCATCACGCTGGATTCGCCCGATTCCTCTACCCTATGCGGCGGTCTACGCGCGATTGTCTCGTTCGCACAGGTATAACCATCCGGAGCACTACGGAGACTATGGTGAGCCACTTGATGTTCAATCAGTGCGCCCTTTCATTATTGCGACCCATGCAGGCTACATTGCACCTCGAGGATGTGTACTCCATCGCACTGTACACATCTGGATCTGCTTACTGTGCACAGGGTGACTGAGAGCAGCCGTGCTGTGGTACAGAGACACGGCTTGCGGCGCACGTGAGATTGTACGTTTTCAGCTTATTTGGGCTTCGCACCGTCCTTTACGATTCCCAGTCTACCCCATCGGATATGGAATGCATATTCGATCATCCAACGCCGTTCATCGAAATGCCGCGCACGTACGTCTTACAGTCTCGCTACTGTATTGACCGATTGACCGCTGCGTCTCGGGACCATCCCATTGGATGTGCGTGCGCCGCGACACACGAATGGCGCAGGGTTAGCCACGGGGGAGTCAGCTACTCACCGTTGCGTTCTGCGAACATGTCTTCGAGACACTGATATACTTGCAGCGTAAAGACAGCGTGGCCGTGTCGCCGGGATACGCTCTCAGCGGACGCCCACGTCTCTGCAAGGATTCAGTCCCCCGACCGTCACCCTTCGTGTGCATGGTGCTGTGTTCATTGAGAGTCGAGAGAATGGTCGTTGATACGATTTGAATACAAAGGGGGGTGTAAGGCAGTTGAAACCAATAATATGTCGGTTTTGCACGAATATGACTAGACTGTGCAGCACTAGAACGCAGACGAGCGCAGGTACAAAGGGCAGCTAAAGGAAACAAACAGGTCGATCCGCCAAGACCGGAGACCTGTGCAGGTCGATTCGAAACGAATCAAGGTAAGTATATTCCGTCCGAGCTGCAAGACCCGTTACTCACACACCTCTATATACGGTCGTCTTCACCACTTTCTATCACCACCCTTCCGCTTTCCCTTCTTCTCCTACTCGCTCTGGTGCTTCCCCTTCTTGGCCTTCTCTTTCTTGGCCTTCTCCCTCTCGGCCTTCTCCCTCTCGGCCTTCTCCCTCTCGGCCTTCTCCCTCTCGGCCTTCTCCCTCTCGGCCTTCTCCCTCTCGGCCTTCTCCCTCTCGGCCTTCTCCCTCTCGGCCTTCTCCCTCTCGGCCTTCTCCCTCTCGGCCTTCTCCCTCTCGGCCTTCTCCCTCTCGGCCTTCTCCCTCTCGGCCTTCTCCCTCTCGGCCTTCTCCCTCTCGGCCTTCTCCCTCTCGGCCTTCTCCCTCTCGGCCTTCTCCCTCTCGGCCTTCTCCCTCTCGGCCTTCTCCCTCTCGGCCTTCTCCCTCCCGGCCTTCTCCTTTTCGCAGGCGCCTGGATTCTCGATGTGCCGGCGCCAGGAGTACTCCCTGGCGAAGCCTTTCCTGCATCCTGCGCAAATTGACTCGTACTCGCCGGTGTACAGTGGACATGACCTGGTCTCCCTGTGATGCCACCTGAGGTCTCCGTCGCGTCCGAATGTAGCTTTGCAGGCCGGATGTGGGCAAAAAAGCTGGGACTTCTTCGCAGTGGCAGCCTTGACCTGCTTTGCCCTCGGCTTCTTCGCCGAGGCAACCTTGACCTGCTTCTTCCTCGGCTTCTTCGCAGCGGCAGCCTTCACCTGCACCACCATCGGTTTCTTCGCAACGGCTGTCTTGACCCGCTTCGCCCTTGGCTCCTCGCCCTCGGTGCCGTCCTCCGCATTATGGCAGGCGGGAGCCTTCCGCTTGCAGCCGCGGGGAGGCTGCACGTGTTGACAAATTGCACAAGCATGGGTGGACGTTGAACTACCGGGAGTGTCGGCAGGCAAGGGTCCCCACTGCTCGACCGACCTACTTGTCGACAGATGTGCCGGCTCGCGGGGAGGTGCAGGCCGACCAACAGTCCCTCTGGAGCTCCCTGCGTCAACCACCGCCCTCCCTTCCCTCGTGTCCGCACCGCGTTCCTTGCGCTCTGCGACAGCGTTCGCGGACTTGCAGTTGCGAGTTGGTTGGGCCCGCCGGTTGTTGTGGGAGCGGTCGGTCCACCTGACGCGCGGATCGATGGCGGCGGGAAGGGGGCCGTCGGCAGTGGCGTCCACCTCTCGATGAGCGATTGAGTGTCCTGTCTCCTGCTCGTGCTGACGTGAACTCTCTTGGTGGAACTCTGCGATAGCTCCGTCCACGCCTGTATAGTCACTTGCACGCACCAGATTTTGCTCAGCGCTCTGTACCCTCAGTCTCACAGACTGCTGCTCCTGTGGAAAATGAAGTTCCTGGTGCTCGTCCTCCATTTCTGCTGGGTGACTGGAGCTTGACGTTGAGCCAAGCTCCGTATGGTGAGGATGTAGCTTGCCGACGTTACCGGTGATACGACCTACGAAACCCTAACCCCTAACCTGGGTGCGACCTAGAGGGACTAGAGAGACGGATTATAGTCTAGTGAGAGGGGAGTTAGCAGCAAGGTGTCCCGCGGTTCGAGTGAATACGAGAAACGTCCTTGGAAAAGGCTACGAACGATGGGGAAGGTACGAGGTGGCTTCGACACGTCGTCGAAGCTACTCGGAGGCTGTGGGTGGTTAGCGGAGACGATCGAAGCTCGACAGAGCTCTTCGATGTATCGTAGAGAGAAGAGACACGATTCGATGGGGGGGGGACTTAGCTTAGTACGCGGTTCGAGGTGCAACGTAGTTCTTCGACAATAGCCGAAGTCGAAAGGTTCGTCGAGACGGTATCGACGAGTAAACGCAGTGGACGAGGTTTCTAGGTTACGCAGCGAGGGACGAAGTGACGCAGTTGAGGCTTAGACGCGGGGCGAACTCGACTTATGAGCTCTGAACTCGAGGGGGGACCGGATCTTGTTTATTTTTGGAGAGAAGGTACGACAG
>NW_020169838.1:179057-187461 GCF_002117355.1 Postia placenta MAD-698-R-SB12 | reverse complement strand
AGCAGCAAGGTGTCCCGCGGTTCGAGTGAATACGAGAAACGTCCTGGAAAAGGCTACGAACGATGGGGAAGGTACGAGGTGGCTTCGACACGTCGTCGAAGCTACTCGGAGGCTGTGGGTGGTTAGCGGAGACGATCGAAGCTCGACAGAGCTCTTCGATGTATCGTAGAGAGAAGAGACACGATTCGATGGGGGGGGGACTTAGCTTAGTACGCGGTTCGAGGTGCAACGTAGTTCTTCGACAATAGCCGAAGTCGAAAGGTTCGTCGAGACGGTATCGACGAGTAAACGCAGTGGACGAGGTTTCTAGGTTACGCAGCGAGGGACGAAGTGACGCAGTTGAGGCTTAGACGCGGGGCGAACTCGACTTATGAGCTCTGAACTCGAGGGGGGACCGGATCTTGTTTATTTTTGGAGAGAAGTACGACAGATTTTATACTACACAGGACGCTACGACTATCGAAAGTGGCACACTGGTACAAGGGGCTTTGCATTGTTCCTCAAGAAGCTGCCTCACCGAGGGGCACATATCAAGTCCATCGGTAGAGTGACGTCATGCCGAACGCGGAGATGAAGAGAACCATGCGAGACACTTCGGACCAGTGTCCGTCGTTGAAGGCATGTCGCGAGGTTCGATACCTAATCGGGAAAGACCGGCTACGTCGGTGTGGCTTGGAGCGATGCGCGCACTTGGCCGAGTGGCGTCAAGTGGCCCTATTGTTCGCCGAATGCGGAAGATGCTCCGAGATCTACGCGCGAGGCATCGGGACGACCGTGCCGAGCTTCGAGTAAGCGTCGCGCACCGTCGAAGGTGTCGAAGAGCGTCGAAGGCGAAATCGAACTGTTGTGTGACTGAGTCGAAGTGCCAGGTGGGATGCGACTGCCGAAAAGAGGTGTATCGGGGCCCAGAGGGGCTTGGCGCCTATCATCTCCTCCCTATTGAAATTTGGACCGCCCTCGGTCCTCCACGTGATGCGAGAAGCGCGATGGTCGTGAACGGATCGAAGCGGCATGGCAACCCGTGTAGGCTTCGAACGCCACGTGGTCGGCGCTAAACGCTGGTCGGAAAGGGGATATAAGCAGGGTAGACTTAGCCTCATTTTCCCCAGCCCATCGTTCCTTCTTCGCTACCTCGTCGCCCCTCCTCGCATACTCGCTGCTTCGAACGATGTCCTCTCGCTCCGCCACCCCTGCCTCGACGCCTTCGCTCGTCAACCGCCGCCTCGCCTCTCTGCTCGTGGTCCTCGAGGCTCCGCCGACCGCCGATGCCGCGCTCGACGTGGTCGAAGAGTGGGCGCAAGACTTGTCGCCGCTCGTCGTAAGTCGCTCGTAATCTGCATAACCCAAACTAACCGTTTTGTTTTCGAATAGCTCGCCTATCGCAAGGCCCTGGGCGCCATCCGCGACGAGGAGACGGAGCTGCGCGTCGCCGCCGCCGTCAAACAGCTCGCCGAGCAGGCGTCGGAGTCGTGGGTCGAGTGGGCGCGCGGTGACTGGCCCGAGCTCGCGACCGCCATCGACGCCGAGGCCGAACGACGGGTCGAAGAGCAGAAGCGCCTCGCCGAAGAGGAAGCACGACGCGTCGAAGAGGCTGCGAAGCGTGCGAAGGCCGCCGAGGACCGTCGCCTCGAAGACGAACGGCGTCGAAAGGACGAAGAGGACCGTCTCAGGCAGGCCGAAGACGAACGTCGCGCACAAGAGGCCGCCGACGAGGAGTTGGCGAGGATCGCGGCCGCCGAGGGACTCCTCCCCGACTCGGCGACTGCCGGTGTCGACAAGGGGAAAGGGCGCGCGAGGGTCGATGACGAGGTTACTGAGTTGTCGGATGACCCTTCGGTCGTAAGTCTTCTTTTCTCTGTCGTCGTTCGATCACTAATCTCTCTTTCGTAGAAGACTCCTCGGACACTCGAACGTCCGTTCGCGATGACAGAGGTCGATATGGCTGCCGCGGCGATTGTGAAGCGCCAGGCTGGACAAAAGGTACGTTCGATGCTCCGTCGAAGCGGTTCGAAGCTAACTCCTCGATAGTGTGATCGTTGCGCCGGCTACCGCTTGGCCCCTGTTGAGTGCGTGTGGGTCGAGAACGCCACGACCTGCGAGAGGTGCGCGCAGTTCCAGCAGGGCTGTTACTTTGACAAGGTGTCCGTGCTTGGGAAGACAAAGAAAACGCGCGGCGGGGGATCAACCACAAAGAAGCGCAGTAAGTCGTTTCTTCTTGTCCTAGGCCTTCGCTGACGACTTAGTAGTTCGGCCGACCTCTCCTGGGCCTTCGGTCGCGGACTCGAGTGGTTCGAAGAAGCGCCGAGTCGACGAGCCTCCGCGCCCCCTTCTACGACTGCCTCTTGATGGGGCCGGCCGCCTGGGCCTGGAACAGGACGACCTCAATGCGCTCGACCTCGACGACAAGTCTCGGGGGATCATCCGCGTCATCCGCGAGGAGCGCTCCTACACGACATGGACCTCGACCTCCAAAAGATGGAGAAGGCCGCGCTTGCAAAGGGAGGAATCGGGTTCGTGCGCGGGGCTGTCGACGAGGACTAGGCGATGGCGCGAGTCATTTTGTATCGTAGTTGTAATTTTGTCGTAGAATATCGCGGCGATAGTCGAATCGAAAATGTGGCCTTTGGCCTAGACGAAACCTAGCGGGAACTAAGAAAAGGAAATGAAAATAAGCGTGTTCGAAGTAAGTCGTAATATGATCGAAGGAGACAGAAGGTGAAATAGAAATGTTCGTAGCGAGGGAAAATGGACTTAATGAAAATATAGGCTCAGTTTGTCATCACAGCCTAGGAGGACTCGTCTAAGGTGAGCCTCCGCGCAACGGTCGAATCGAAGCGTTCGTAGAACGTAGAACGATATTGCGACTATCGAGTTGAATCGACGATATTCGTACAAGGGATGGTCTAGAACGTAGGAGAAAATCAAACATATCGCGTAACGTGAGAGCAGGAATGGAGAGAAGAGAGTACGTATCGTGGTGTACAAGTAAACAAAAGGGAAGAACCTCTATTCGTCGCGTTCTTCGGCTTTTTCGACTTCATCATCATCGTCGTCACCTAGAGAATTCGATAGTTCGAGTTCTCGAAGACGCTCGGTCGAGACATCTTCGAGATCTTCGGGGATTGGAATGGATTTGCGCGCAAAATATGGAATGACGCGGAAAGCTGCGATGGGTCGATCGAGGACTGTACCGTCGAGTTCGCATACAATGTACGCGCCGCCCTTGTTGCGCGAGACAATGATGAGGGGGCCTAGATATCACGGGTGCATCTTGCGGTTGAGGGATTTCTCGATCTTCGTGTTGCGTATGAGCACTAGGGCTCCGCGTTTGAAGTCGAAATCCTGGATTGAGTGCTCGTGCTCTTTCTCGAAGCGAATTGCTGCAGTTCGACGTGCTTCGTAGACCTTCGAGTGGAGTTCGGTGACTTGCTCGACGCGTTTCTGGAGCGCAATGGCTCTTCGGGCGATGAGATCGGTCGTCGAAAGAATCGAAGTCGGTGGTGGTTGCAGATACGTAGCTTCGACAATGTCGAGAGGAATGAGCGGATGGGTGCCCGTAACAGCGAAATAGGGTGAGCAGCCCATGCGTCGTCGAGTCGTGATGCGCTCGGACCAAAATACAAAGTACGCAGCTTGGGACCATTTCTTCTCATCTCCATCGGCTGTCTTAAACAAGGCTTGTCGCGTGCTGAAATGCGGACGTTCGACGAGACCGTTTGCCCTCGAATTGTACCCACTGATTCGAATATGGTTGATGTGGTATTTCTTCGAAAGGTAATCGGCCGCCTTGATGAACGCCGTACCGTTGTCGGTGACGATCTCACTGAGCGCGCCCCATCGACAGAGGATGTCTTCAAAGATCCAGTCGGCGAGGGCCTTCGCTGTCTCTTTTCGAAGCATTCGAAACTCCGGGTAAGTCGTGAGCGAGCATCTACCTTGGACCAAGTACTTGTATCCGCCCGAGGCCGGCATGTGCATTGTGTCGATGTGGATTTTCGCGAAGATGGGGGCTGGTACTGCGACGGTCGGAGGAATGAGGATTTGACGCACTTGTCGAGACTGGC
This sequence comes from Postia placenta MAD-698-R-SB12, assembly GCF_002117355.1. Taxonomy (NCBI): domain Eukaryota; kingdom Fungi; phylum Basidiomycota; class Agaricomycetes; order Polyporales; family Adustoporiaceae; genus Rhodonia; species Rhodonia placenta. The sequence goes on along the minus strand of NW_020169838.1, from coordinate 183,397 downwards.
AGATATGACACGATCGAACGAACCAAGCGATGTCGGCGTAGTGGAACGGCCACCAGAATCGCTCATTGACGAAGGCTCGGGTTGCGTAGATTCCTCGATGCGCGGTGCGGTCGTGGCATTCTCGAAGTATTCGAAGGCGATCGCCGGGCTTGACGACTAGCTTGTGTGCTCCGTGACTGTCCTTGCGCCAGAGGGTGTCGTTGTCGAGGAAGAATTGCATGCAGTACTTGATGAATCCTTCGTAAACGCTTTCGGAGATGCCGTCGGGCTTTGCTAACGTTCAATGAAATTCGAGCACGTCGTCGAGCTTCGCGTCGGCGAGTTGCGCTTGCTCCGATCGAGGCACTAGCTCGTAGCTATCCTCCTCCCTATTGAAATCTGAGCCGTCCTCGGCTCTGTCATTGGTGAAGATGGCCAGCAACTGGACGGACGGGAGGGGCTGAATCTGGTGAACGAAAGAATGCATCTGGTCGATCCAATCGTCGAACTCTTCGTCGACCTCGTCTTCGATGACATCACCGGGCTGAGCTGTGCGTCTAGAGAGGCCGTCGGGGCCGTGCATTGTACCGGGGACGTGGACTAGCGTGAAATGGAATGTGAGAATCGAGACGATCCACCGGTTAATGCTCGCGCTTGGGGCGATGTCCGGATTCTTCAGCATACCCTTGATGTACCGAGCATCGACCTTGACGATGAGGTTCCGAACGCCGATCAGGTAGAGTCGAAGGGATCGTAGCGCGCGGAATAGGCCGTAGATCTCGAGCTTCGGCTGTGAAAACCTTCGTTCGCGATCGTTGAGCGTGATCGAGCCGAACCTGCTGTAGTAACGGACTCGCGTGTTGGCTTCGTCGCACTGGCAGAGGTGATATCCAACGGCGATGAACGACGTGTCGACTGCGAGAATGACGGGGGAGGGGGAATCATAATTAATGGCTCGGAGGGCGGGGGATGAGAGTAGCGCGTCCTTGAGGTCTTCCTGCGCCGCGATCTGCTCCGGACCGAACTCGAACTCGACGTCCTTCCTCGTGAGGCGTACGAGCGCGTCGGCGCGGTGAGCGAAATTACGGATGAAGATTCGGACGACGCCGATGGTTCCGAGGAACGCTCGAACGTCGGATAGAGTAGCGCATGGACCCCAGTTGCGTATCGCAGCGACGCGAGAGTCGTCGGGGAGGCGTCCGTGAGGAGTGCAGCGATGTCCTACCACCATGATTTCGCGAGCGATGAGGATGCTCTTGACCCCAGAGAAGGTACCTCCGGCGTAGCGCATTCGAGTGACTATGCGGTTCATGTTCTCGAAATGCTCCCATACGAAGCGTCGAATGCCGGGGTTCGAGGGGAGCCGTTCGTCGTCGTAGTCGGATTCGGGACCTTTGACGGGAACATCGTCGACGTAGGGCACCGTAACGTGCGGGATTTCGGGCTGCAGGATGTAGGTGACATCATCGTGGAAGATCGGGACTGAGTTCGTCCAACCCATCGGGAGTGTTACTAGGCGCATGGCTCCGTAGGGTGTCTGGAACGTCGTTAGGTCTCTCGAAGACTCGGCGATGAGTCGTTCGTCGTAGCCGACGTAGAGGTCGAGCATGCCGCCGCATGGTCTTCCTCCGAATTGTTCTGCGAGATATTCGGGCGTCGGCGGCACACCGGAATGTTGGATCGTGACTGCATTGAGGGGCTCGAGGGAATGGACTAGTCGAAGGGATTTACCGTCCTTCTTGACGACACAGAACCACCGCGATCGATACGACGAGTTCGATGGCTCGCAGACTCCGGCGGCGATCTTCCGCTTGATCACCGCGCAGACTTCGTTGTAGATCCCGGGCGGAATGGGGATATTCTTCTGCACCCAGGGCGTGTGAGGAACAACGGGGAAATCGATGGGGGGGAAGTACTCGGGCTTGAAGCATCCGCGCTCGTCGTCGGTCCATGCGAAGGCTTCGTTGTGCAGGCACATGAAGTGGTGGAGGACTCGACGTTCTTCGGGAAGTAGGAAGTCGCCGTCGTGAAGCTTCTCGGTTGCTTCGAAGCGTTCGAGGGTGTACCGACCGGTAGGTTTGAACGGCGGGGGGTTGGTCGAAAGCTTAGGCATGGTGGATAGAGGGTCGCCCTTGATGTCTCGAAGTATTCGAAATTGTTCGGGGATGGCACCAAGGACGGGTCTGGTTTTGAGAGCGACAGGCTTGTATTTCTTCTTTGTCGCGGCGAGGACCTTGTGCGTTGAAGGGGTAGAAGTCGATGTCGTCGAAGGAAAGGGAAGAATTGAGTTGGAAAGCTGCGAAATGGACTTCGTCGGAACGGGAGCTGGCGGAGTCGAAGCGAACGGAGCTGAAAATAGAAGAGTCGAAGCCCACGTCGAAGTGTTCGACGGAGCGGCATTAGAAGCCATATTGTCCGGAGTGTAAAGAGTCTGCAAATATGAAGAAACGGAGGTGCATGCGGAGAGGTACAGCGACGAAACAGCGTTCGGAATCGAGGAATCAATAGGAGAGACGAAGGAAATACTCGGGTTTACCCCATCGTAGTCGATGACTAGCGCGGCTTCTCCTTGATCATGGGGAATCAATTCCTCGAAGCGAGAAAATGCGATTTGCGACACCCGAGAGGATGCTGCCGGCTTCGCGATCTTCCTCGCGCGTACGTTGGAATCGTGACGGTTTCGCCGGTGTTCGGACAGAGGATCGTAATGGTCTGGTTCTCGTCGGCGAAGTTCTTGACGACGCTCTGCGTGAGCACGTCGAAGGGTCGGCCGAGGAGGATGTCGTACGCTGCGTTTCGAATGACGTGAGCCTGAAGATACAATACGATCTCACCGATGCGGAAGGGAACATTTCAAATGAGTCCCAATGATCGGTCCACCTCGCCGTTCGCCGATTGCATGTTCAGCTGGATTGTAGGATCGAAGAGGAGGTTGAGGCCCAGACAGACCTCTTCCGACATGGCGACGATCTGCGAACCGGGGTCGACGATGCATTCGATCTGCTCTTTGTTGTCGATCAACGCGATGATCGAACGAATCGCATTCGAATCGCGTGCGATGGTGAATTCTGCGGGGTGCTCGCCGTGAGGGATGTGCTTCAGATAGGTTTCATAGGGGTCGGGGACGATTGTAGCACCGGGTTCCAACGTTGCACCTGAACACGAGAGCTGGTTGACGGCCGTGACCTGGTCGGCGCCGATTTCTACGATGTGGGCCGACGCGACGGGTTCCGTCGAGACTCGCTTAGGGGTGACGGTGTCGCGGTACTTGGTTCGAACGTCCGGCGCGATCGAAAGCAACTCTTCTGGGGTCAGCGTGACAAACTGCGACTTCATTGAACGCTGGAAGATTTCCTCGGCGAGCTTCGGCTGGATAACGGGGACGATGGTCTTGTATGCTGGTTCCTTGCCCTTGTCGTTCGAGGGCTTCGGCGGAGTTGCGAAGTTTCGAACGTTCGGTGGGGCGTAGGTTGCGTCGCGAGCGTTTGCGAAGGGGTGTACTGGTGGTGCTGGGGGAGCGGACGTAGTAATAGGTTGAGACGTGGATTGCGTAGGCTGCGAAGAAGACGGCGCGGGTGATGCTGCTGGTATCGTCGGAGGCGGGGCCGTGCTTGTCGAAGTGCTCGAGGGTGCCGCCACTCCTTTCGATGTACCAGATCTCGAGGCTTCCGCGTTTCTCGTGACGACTGGCATCGTAGGCTTCTTCCGCTGTAGAATCTCGACGCCGTCGAAGACCTCCCTTCGCTTCCGAAGCTGAAGGAGTTCTCGCTCGAGCGCCTCGATCCTGCTGCTGGTGTTGAGCGTGAATGTTTGCACAGTCGAGCGATCGTCGATCTCGAAGAGCATCGTCGGCGCGGCTGGTGCTGCGGGATTTCTTCTATGCCACTCGTAAATTCGATCTCGTATCGTGAGACCAGGGATAGTGCGGGGGCAGAAACTTCCGTTTGGAAGGACGATCTTGCCTTCGGTGTTCCGCTTGCACTTGCCGTCCCGAATGTCGATCTCCGCAAACTCACAGGTGCCTACCCTGCAGCCACGATTGCCGCAGTAGTGGCACGTCTGTTCAGCTCCGGTGTTCTCGTGGATGTGGACGGTAGCTTGTTGTCTCGGTGCGGGGGCGTGGTTGTGCGTAGCGTGCGTCGTCGGCTGAATGAGTGTTGCGATCGTCCTCGACAGGCTTTCGATGATCATCGAGATGTCTTCGGTTTTGATCATCCCGGGGGGCACCGTTGTCGAAGTGTTCGATGTCGAAGCGATAGCTTGGTTCGCCGCGGTCGTAGGTGTGCTCGATGTACCGTGTAGAATGAAAGTAGCCGCCGCGTGAATCTCTGCCATGGTGTATGGGTCGTCGGCATAGTGAT
>NW_020169838.1:137117-175989 GCF_002117355.1 Postia placenta MAD-698-R-SB12 | reverse complement strand
GTTGGCCTTTCCAGGGCGGTGGTCGAGGGCACAGCGGTAGTTGCTGACCTTGAATCGGCAATGTCCTGTCGGCATCGCGCGGTTCGCGGATGAGAAGCGTAATCCTGCACAGATAAGGACAATGCTCTTGGTAGGCATCTGACCGTGATATGCTTCCGAAAATGTTGAATGCCCGTATTCGCAGCACACGCCATGGTCCGTCCCTCTCGCCGACGAGTAACCATTGTTTATTTGAACCACTACATAATTCACCGTAGCAGACTACAGGTCTTGTCTGACGAATGGTGTTCTGTAAATCCACGACGGCACCCCCAGCGAATCGCTCTCAAGAGATCCAGGGCACTATGGCCTGGCGGATACACCCGGAGCCAGCGTCAGGAAGTCGGTAAGCCGCGTGGACTATGCACGTCCATTGTTCGTGCATCATCGGAGTTGGAACTGACGGCCCACGCTTCCACGGCAGGATTCCTTGTTCTCGAGCCGCAAACCTCTCAGCAGCGTATGATTACAAGTCCAAGGTTCGTAAATAGTATCTGAACAGTTCTACTGGCGCTGCTTGACAGAGCGACGAGCGAGAAGCGGCGGCGGACTCGCATAATCATGGTTGATGACGATCCTGATATCCCAATATATCGATTTCATTGTTCCCAAAAGGGCCGGCCGTGGGACCAGTGTCTTCACTCGCAGATTCGTACGTAGCACCATCGGCTTGTAATATCTACCTGCGCTCTCCACATACAGCCGTTTTTCCACCCTGAGGCTCTAGATGCTGGCATCGGACACGCTTGCCTGAACAATCGACTATCGGCTGATATTCACAGTCTACCTGAGGGTCTCTGGTACTTATATCCACGTGTATCTCAGGATGAGGGATGTAAGATCGAAAAGATGTTTCATGCCAATGGTTCAATTTCGTCCAACCATTATATTATTAGCCTATATTCTTCGCAAAGTGTCACATCGGACATGATTCTTACAGTGTGAACAAATGGCTCAGATCATCGCTTATACAGACTTACATGTAGAGCATGTAGTGAACATCCACTACGTGTTTCACATCTAAGTCTCATTCTACTATAAACACGAAAGTATCGCAAAACATCAGGCTGGATGTGACAGTACTCGTGGCTTGCGATCCAGGTCGTCAGACATCGATACAGCATTAGGATGTCGACGTACTGGTCGTGGGATATCCAGATGACGTACAGTGCCCATGTATTCCGGCTCTGCGTGTTGCTCCGGGTCGATTTCTTCAAGATGTAATTGCGTGCCTAAGCTGGTCTCGCAAATTTGTGTTGAGACAATCTAGGCACATTATTATGACCATTGTTACTGGACGTCTGCGACGCATGATGCACTACATTGGGTTTTAGGGAATCAACTAGTGGGACTCTGCGAAACAACCGTGCAAAAGCTGGAGAGCTGCTGACACATCAGATCAATGATCGAGATAAGGTTTTTAGCATTAGCCCATGCAGCATGTCTATTCCCGATCTATGGATACTTACTTTTTATTCACTCATGTATCATTTGGTCAAACTAATCTCATGCATCGGCTATGTAGTCTGAAACAGTGGTGTGCGGTCAATGACCGTGGTCAATGGTCATAGTCATTGATCGTTGACTTGCAATTGACCGTCAATGACCCTGGGACAGTCATGACTCCGAGGTAAGCCCAGGGTCCTCGGGCACAGTGGTGGTCGAGGTCACACTTCCTTTTGTGGTATTGTCGGAAGATCGTTATGCTGCATGCCTGGTGCCCATGCCTCATGATACTTAAGCTTTCATTTAGTACAGGCAGTGAGCTCATGGATCTCATATTCTGTCTGCCTCGCACAATGCTCATGTGCCAAGAAATGTCGCCCCTAGCCTAGCTACCTTGTGTATTTATAGTTGTTTCAATGAATCTATACACCACATTTGCCTTAATCCCCCCTTGCTGCCCCAATGTCGCGCTCCTCAGCGAATCGCAAATGGTATCGCGCATTCTTTTATGGACCACCCATTACTACAGCAGAAAGACCCCACTGCATATAATAACAACAATGTCGCCAACAAGGCGAAGGTATGGTGCAAACTGTGCTATGCTATTCGAGTAGAAGAAGAGAAAAGGCTCGACACACAGCAGGTTGCCTTTGGCGTACGGGCAGCACTACGGGATGAGCCATTGATTGTCAACATGTGTACATCTGATTAACCCAAATTGATGCTCTGAAGCATACTAACATAGTTCTAGTATGGGCTCATGATGCCAACGACCCGAACCGAGGATGGCTACGCGCTGCAACACACACATTGCTCAACCACCTACGCAACTGCTTATTACAGCCAAGGGAGATCTCTGCACGAGCTGCTCAAGAACTTCCTCCAGCGGGACCTCAGGCACGAATCACAGCTCCCGCAATGACTTATTCGTATAGCACACCACAACCTAGTCATAGCACGATGGAGTGGGGTCCACAATTTTCCGATTTTGTGGGCCATCAGGTATGTCTTGTAGTCAATTACATACCAATACTTGCACTAATGCCATTCACTATGCTGCTTCTGACTTAGGTGGCAGGTCCTTCAACTCTTCTGAGTTTGCTCGCTAGCCAGCCAAGGTCTATTCCTCCATCACCTCTTAACATCCCCATAAAGCATCCCTTTCATCCATCCCCTTCTCCATCAGACTCGCCAAGTCTTGCTTCATATGCAACAAATGAATTTGGCAAGCATCCATGACACTCACAATCCCGTCGTTCAGCCTTGCAAACATATCTATCACCGGAGACAATGTGGGATGATAGCAAACAGAAGCAGCTTGAGGATCGCCTTATTCGCCTTACAGCTTCTGCGGGACTACCACTCACTTGGGTGGAAAACCCGGAGTTCCTTGCCTTCCTTGACAAGTTCATACCAGGGGCAAAGGCTCCGTCACGAAAGGTTCTCACACAGCGCCTACTTCCCCAGACACTCTCAGTCCTTCGTGCACAGGCCAAGAAGAGCGCAGATGGGCATGCTGCCACAGTTCAATGTGATGGCTGGACAGCTGAGAACTTCCATCACTTCATTGCTTTCATGATCACAGCAGATCGAAAAGTGAGTTCAATATAAGAATCTTCAAATGTGTACTTACCATATATAGGTGCATACTGTTCGGGTGCACGATGCATCAAATGAGAGAAAAACAGCCGAAAGTTTGCTGCGCTTGATGGAGGACGTCATTCAAGAACTTGAAACCAAATGGCACGTGGAGGTTGTTGCTTTTACAACAGATGCGTCGGGTGAGTCCCGCAAAGCTCGCGCAATGCTGGTCGCAAGATACCCGAAGCTTGTCACTCCGGATTGCTATGGCCACCAGGTAAGTCATATTTTTACTACATAGGCATTGCTAGAATAATGTAAACTAGATCAATCTTTGTGTCGGAGATTACATAAGAGTAGAAGTCTCCACATTTCTCTGCTATGCAGAAAAAGCGTGCGAGCTCATCACCTGGTTACAAAGCAAAACATATGTTCTTGCTTTAATGCAAGATGAAATGGTTGCTGCAGGTAAACAACCACTGACAGTGATCCGTGCTGTTTTCAGTCGCTGGACGGCACACTACCTTGCCTTCTGCCGGCTCCTGCAACTTCAACCGACACTCGATCTTCTCGAAAGGCGAGATCAACAACGTAACGAGAGGGATCAGCAACTTGTACCATATTCAGCAACTGTTCAGGCAAGGAATACAGCCTGCAAGCACATCAAAACGATCTCAAGTCCTATTTTCTGGCAATCTTTAGCACGGTATAGTATTGTATTCCCTTGTACAATATGAATAACATACTCAAACCATATCAAACAGTATTAAAAATCACCTCGAGCCTCTTGCAGTTGCTGCGAACATCACACAAACTGTTGCGACTTAGGGTCAAGCGACAGGGGAAAACCTAAAGCTGGGGGCGTTCGACTTGTCTTACTGAAGCGATGGTGAGCGAGGCTCAAACCTAAGGCTAGGGACAAGATAATATATTAGTGAGGTAAGAAAAGAAATACAAAGGATGCTTACTGACCTAGGGACAAGAGGTCGAAACTGAGGTCCCTAGGGCAGCAGAGGCCGGCTTATATACAGGGGGAGATGAGGGCAGGCTGTGCGCACTGGTCCGTGCACAGCTGGTCCGTGCACGGCATGCTGACGCAGCCCCGGGGGCCGGTGAGTCAGAGAGGCTGTGTCAGCGGAGCCCGAGCTGTGCCGCGCACTGCCGCCCCATCTAATCTAATCGTACAGTAGATAAGGACTTGTTCGTTCGAGCGTATAGTGCAGAGGTCGCGGGTTCGAGCCCACGAAAGGGAAAAATTAAAAAACGGCTAGACGCCGTACCAACTCGTGACATTACCCCCCCCTCAACGGCGCATGACCTCATGCGAGGCGCCCTTGCCCATCTCCCATCCGGAGCGGCAGCGTGCTTCAGTCAGCGGCGAAGGCATTGGCTGAAAGTTGAGACCACCAAATGTAGCGGCATTGAGGCGGCGAGGGGTGTTCGGATTCTTCCGGTGGAAGTCGGCTATGAGGGCCGGCGCATTGGCAACGTTGCGCGCCGGTTCCCATGACGTGTGTGAGTCGTCATAACCCTTCCACTTGACGAGGTACTGTAGCTGACGCCGGAAGATCCTCGAATCTTTGATCCGCTCAACCTCATACTCTTCATTGCCCTTGACCTCAATGGCAGGCGGCTCCTCCGGCTTTCGGCCTGGGATCTCGCTACGTGCATACTTGCTAAGCAAGGAGACATGGAACACCGGGTGCACAGGCACTGACTTCGGCAGGATTAATTCATAATTCAAGTCTCCGAGCTTTCGCCGCACGGCATATGGTCCGAGGCGCTTGGGACTGAGCTTCTTGCTCGGCTGTTTCAGCTTAAGGTTCCGAGCGTCAAGCCAGACCTTGTCCCCCGGCGCGAAGACCGGTGCCTTCTGCACGTGTTTGTCGTAGTACACCTTCATGCGCTCGGCTGACAGCTCAAGCGCAGAGCGTGTGTCGTCCCGGATCTCCTTCAGGATCTTGAGCCGATCAGTGGCCGCAGGCATCGCAGACATCGGGTTGATCCGCACTTGGATCTCAGGATGGTACCCCTGATGCAGGAAGAAGGGGGAGTGCCCGGTCGCGGAGTGAACTCGGTTGTTCAGTGCAAACTCCGCGAGCGGCAACTGCTTCGCCCAATCATCCTGCCTGTGGCTTGTGAACGCACGCAGGTACTGCTCGATCTCCTGATTCCAGCGCTCAGTCTGGCCATCTGTCTGGGGGTGGAACACTGTAGACAGCGCCGGCTCGATCCCTAGTCCCTTGTACACCGCATGGAGGTATTTCGAAGCGAACTGGGGACCTCGGTCTAATATGACCTTGGCTGGGGCCCCATGATGTTTGAACACATCGCGGATGTACAGGTCTGCCGCACCTTCTGCCGTCAGGGTCTCATGACAGGCCGAGAAGTGGACCTGCTTGGTGAAGCGGTCGGCGGTAACCAGGATCGAGTCGAATCCATCAGACTTCGGCAAACCGACGATCATATCGGTGGTGATGATCTGCCACGGGCGCTCGGGGATCTCGTTAGGCTTCAGCGGACCCTGGGGCTTAGCAGGGAATGTCTTTGTACGGTTGCACACGTCACAGGTGCTTACGTACTCATTGACGAATTTGGACATTCCTGGCCACCAGTAGTTTCGCGATACGAGCTCGAGGGTTTTGGCACGACCACCATGACCGGCAATCGGCGAGTCGTGGTGGATTTTGACAATGTCCCGCCGGAGCTCCGCGTTCTTTGGGACATAGACCATCCTGCGGAACAGCAGAAGCCCCTGCTCAGCATTCCACTCCTCAAAGCCTTTCTGCAGCCTAGGCGGTCCGAGGTTCTGCACCTTTTCAAGTGCCTCGGCCACAACCCGATCCTTATCCGAACACTCCCTGATGCGCTTCAGAAGCGACTGATCAGCCGTCACCGAGGCATGACCGCGCCTAGTGGAGGCGATGCGGAATCTCTCCGGTTTGAGAACCACCTGATCGGTGTTATCGTCCTCATCGCCGACCTGATGATCTGATCGGCGTGACAGGGCATCAGCCTTTCCATTCGATGTTCCAGCCTTATGCGTGATGCGGAAGTCGAAGCGAGCCAGGAACAGTGACCATCGCGCTTGACGACGCGTGAGGTGCTGTGATGTGCGCCAGTACTCGAGGTTCTTGTGATCGGTTACAATCTCGAACTGGTTGGGTAATCCCTCGAGGTAGTGGCGCCAATCTTCCAATGCCTCGATGATCGCAAGCATCTCCTTATCGTAGATCTCGTAGTTACGCTGGGCAGGGTCCATAGCGTGAGACCGGAAGGCGATAGGATGCCATTTGCCGTTGTCCTGCTTCTGCATCAATACGCCGCCAGTGGTGTAGCCTGAGGCGTCAACCTCAATGCACGTTTCTCGATTTGGGTCATACAGCGCCAAGACCGGGGTTGTGGCAAAGAGCCACTTGAGCTCATCGAAGGCATGCTGCTCTTCCTCGCCCCAATGCCATGGATTGTTCCCTGTGAGTCGGTCGAGTGGTCTCGAGATCTTGGCGAAGTCCTTAATGAAGCGGCGGTAGAAATTGGAAAACCCCCGGAACTTCTGAACATCCTTTTTGTTCCGGGGTACTGGCCACTCATTAATTCCTTTCAGCTTCGCGGGATCCATCGCTACCTCATCGCCACCGAACACATAGCCGACATAGTCGACTTTGGAAACATCCCATTCACACTTTTCAGGCTTCAGGAACAGATCGTTGTCCTGCAGGCGTTGGAGGACCTCGTGCGTAACCTTCTCATGCTCCTCTTTGTGGGTAGAGAAGATGAGTATATCGTCCAGGTACACGAGGATTTTGCCACCGACAATGAGATCGTGGAAGATCTCGTTCATCATCGCCTGGAAAGTTGCGGGGGAGTTGGTGAGGCCGAAGAACATCACCAGGGGTTCGTACAGACCCCGGTTAGTTACGAAGGCCGCCTTCCATTCATCACCGGCTTTGATCCGGACGTTGTTGTACCCCCATCGGACGTCGAACTTCGTGAACAGTGTAGCGCTGCGGAGTTTGTCTACCATTTCGGCGATCAGCGGCAAGGGGTAGCGATTTTTAACCGTGATTGCGTTCAACTGATGGTAGTCCTGCACGGGTCGAAGCGTCCCTTCCTTCTTTTTGATGAAGAAGAAGGGGGACGAGATAGGTGACTTCGATTCCCATATGTAACCCTTCGCTAGTTGTTCCTTTAGGAACTTGTCAAGCTCCTCTTGCTCATTGTTCGACAGGGGGTACACTTTCGAATGGAATGTCGAGTAACCGGGCACAAGTTCGATCGCGTGATCATAAGGCTTCCTTTTGGGTAGCCGTTCTGATGCTTCCTTGGAGAAGACATTCAGGAACTCGTGGTACTGTTTAGGTACCGACTCCTCGGCGGTCTTAACGACCTTCTTCTTGATCTCTTCTTCAGCGAACAGCTGGGAGTACGTATGCCCGGCTGCGACGAACAGCTGAGGGGCACCAGGAAGCGTAATACCTTGCTCCCAGGCCTCGATCAAGTCGGCTTCATTCCACTTGACTTCTACCGGATCTTCTTCGGGTTCGAAGTCCGGCAGCACCTTACTCCGGCAGGTGCCTATAACCGACCGTCTGGACTTCGGCGAACGCCTGCGTGCCGTGGGCCTGACCCCCGTATCACACGCAGTCGCTGCTTGCTCCATCCGGCCAGTCCTCCTGGCACTGCACGTTTCAGGGCATCGGGATAACTTTAGGGAGCCTTCCTCCCAGTTGATTTCGGGGTTGTGCTCGCGTAGCCAATCTAACCCAACAATCACATCCTCCGGACCAATGTCCGTGACCGTAAACACCGTCTTCTCGACGTGCTCTCCTATCTGCATCTGTAACACGGCTACTTCCGAGATGCTTCCGTCCTTATTTAGGGTGCCGTCGATATTATAGAGCGGAATAGGCTCCTTTAGCCTCCGCGTCTGCACCTTATTCTCTATGATGAATCGTTTGTTGATAAATTTCGTGGTGGCTCCGCTGTCCACCATGGCGATTATGTCTTTGTGCCGTCTCTTCCCTTGGAGTCTGACTGGAATGTGAAAATGTTGGGACCCCTGGTCCAACTCATACACCATTGCAGTCGACAATACATCATACTTGTTACAGGATATATGCGGCCCGACGCGTGCGGCACGAAGCGCGGACCGGATCAAAAACCCTCCTCCTTCATCGCCCGATAGTGCTCGAGCTCTTCGCGCATCGACTTCATCTGTGCTACCAAGTCCGCCAGCTTGGAACCTTCCGATTTCGCTGAAGCGGCACTTGTACTCGCTGAGGATGAAGCGACGGGGGCGCTTGTCGCAACCTGGGTGGAACCTGAGGCAACCGTAGCCCGCGTGTCAGTGCGTTTCGTGTAAGGTTTGTCCTTACAATTGGGGCACTCGAAACGTCGGTACCCTTGCTTCCCACAGCCATAACAATTGCCGGGGAAGTTGCCTTTTACGACGGCCGCATTGATGCTGGCCGAAGCTTCGTGCGACTGGGGCGCACCACCACGTGCTCCGCCGCGTCCTCGACCTCGAGCCGAGAAGAAATTGTTCAACTCAGGCCGACGGGCCCGGCTGATGTCGAGGATCTGTTCGACCTCCGTGGCGTGCTTGTCAGCGTCTTCCCACGTGGTGAACATCTCGAGCTCGATTTTGTGGTAGACGCGGGAGGGGATGCCGCTCAGGTACTTGTCGCGTAACTCCAGGTCCCCATACCCGGAGCGGTCCGCCGGACCCTTGAACAGCGCGGAGAACTCCGCCGCAGTGCGTTTTTCGCGGACCGACTTGTCCACGCAGAGTTTGGCCAGCTCTACCTGGGCCGCTGCCTCATCGTCGAGGTTGCCGAAGCGGGCTTTGAAAGTTGTGGCAAAGGTCGCCTCATTTGCGAAGGGGGTCGTCACTCCCTGAACACCGAGTTGCACGGATACGAGTTGGGCGAAGTATGGAGTGGCCCAGGTGCGGGCGTCACCGTCGAGCAGGCTCAGTGCAACCTGCACCTTGAGTTCAATGGTGGTCAACGACGTGTTGACCAGCCAGTAGATGCGCAGCTGCGACAGGAACCTGTCGCACTCGATGACGGTTTTGCCGTCATACCGGAGGGGAAGGAGAAGCTTCAGGGTCTCCTTGTCGGGGGCGGTCGAGGGAGACGACATTATCGGCGCTGGGGGGGACGGAGGACGGCGCAGGGGCGGAGGCGGCTGTGGTGGCCCTCCGCTGGTCGGACTTCGAGGGGAGCGAGTGCGCAAGTGGCCTCGCGGCGGAGACGGCGGTGAAGGCGCGGGAGGAAGCCCGGGGGTGGGGTTACGTACGTCAGGGACTGCTGACGCGGGGGCGAGCGCTGTTGGCGAGGCGGGCCGAGCAGGATCCGTGGGCTCGGGCTCCGAGACTCCTTCTTCACTCGCACTCTCCTCAGGCTCTTGCTCTGGCGCAGGGTCTGGAGGGATATCTCCTCGCGCTTGACTTGGACCGGCGACCGGTCGGGGAAGACAGGAGCTGGGAGAGACAGGGCGAGAATGCCGCGAGGCGGATCGAGATGCGAGGGTGCTTCGAGGACCGAGCGGATGTTGCGCCCTTCGGATCACTTTGTAGTGCGAATAGTCCTGGTTGATTGATCGAGGTGTCCGATTTGGGCACGGCTGCTGCTCGCAGGTGAGGATAAGGGCGTCAGGGCCGTCTGGGATGTAGATGTCAACGAGGTCCTGAGAATCGAAGGCGTGGACGAGGCCTTGGCAGGCAGCCACGTTGGATGGGGGGAGGACGAGGAGGTGCGCGTACTACGAAAGGCTGTTGTGAACTAGCTTACACCTATGGCGCCCAAGATGACACTGAGATTCGCAGTTCACGTAGGGCCCAATACTGCTTTTGGCTAGTATGCAGCAGGAACCAAAGCTATGCGTCCGTGAGGACAAGTACCGCCCACTGAAGTGCAGGTACTGAAGAGTTCGTCTCTCAAGTGTTGGCGATGTATTGTAGGCTATCTACGTATCGTAGGGTACAGTAAGGGTGCACACCACCCGACCTATGGGAGAGGGAAGTGAGTGTGTTTGTTTTGGAACGCCGGCAGTGTTGGGGAGTTTCGACCTAATGTCGCGACTTAGGGTCAAGCGACAGGGGAAAACCTAAAGCTGGGGGTGTTCGACTTGTCTTACCGAAGCGATGGTGAGCGAGGCTCAAACCTAAGGCTAGGGACAAGTAAATGTATTAGTTAGTGAGGTAAGAAAGAAATACAAGGGAGGGCTTACTGACCTAGGGACAAGAGGTCAAAACTGAGGTCCCTAGGGCAGCAGAGGCCGGCTTATATACAGGGGAAGTTTAGGGCAGGCTGTGCGCACTGGTCCGTGCACAGCTGGTCCGTGCGCAGCATGCTGACGCGGCCCCGGGGGCTGGTGAGTCAGAGAGGCTGTGTCAGCGGAGCCCGAGCTGTGCCGCGCACTGCCGCTGATAGGCGCCAAGCCCCTCTGGGCCCCGATACACCTCTTTTCGGCAGTCGCATCCTGCCCGGCACTTCGACTCAGTCACCCAACACTTTGATTTCGCCTTCGACGCTCTTCAACATCTTCGACGGTGCGCGACGCTTACTCGAAGCTCAGCACGGTCGTTCCGATGCCTCGCGCGTAGATCTCGGGACATCTCCCGCATTCGGCGGACAATAGGGCCACTTGATGCCGCTCGTCCAAGCGCGCGCATCGCTCCGTGCCACACCGACGTAGCCGGTCTTTCCCGATTAGGTATCAAACCTCGCGGCATGCCTTCAACGACGGATACCGGTCCGAAGTGTCCATATGTTTCTCTTCATCTCCGCGTTCGGCATGACGTCACTCTACCGATGGACTTGATACGTGCCACTCGGTGAGGCAGCTTCGTGCGGGACAATGCAAAGCCCCTTGTACTAGTGTGCCACTCTCGATAGTCGTAGCGTCCTATGCGTAGTATAAAACTTGTCGTACTTCTCTCCAAAAATACAAGATCCGGTCCCCCCCTCGAGTTCAGAGCTCATAAGTCGAGTTCACCCTGCGTCTAAGCCCTCAACTGCGTCACTTCGTTCCTCGCTGCGTAACCTCGAAACCTCGTCTACTGCGTTTACTCGTCGATACCGTCTCGACGAACCTTTCGACTTCAGCTATTGTCGAAGAACTGCGTTGCACCTCAAACCGCGTCCTAGCTAAGTCCACCCTATCGAATCGTGTCTCTTCCCTCTACGATACATCGAAGAGCTCTGCCGAGCTTCGATCGTCTCCACTAACCACCCACAGCCTCCGAGTAGCTTCGACGACGTGTCGAGCCACCTCGTACCTTCCCTAGCGTTCGTAGCCTTTTCCGAGGGCGTTTCTCGTGTTCACTCGAACCGCGGGACACCTTGCTGCTAACTCCCCTCTCACTAAGATAATAACCCGCCTCTAGTCCACCTAGGTCGTACCCAGGTTAGGGGTTAGGGTTTCGTAGATCGCATCACCACCCCATCTAATCTAATCGTACAGTAGATAGCGACGCGTCCATATCAGGTATGTAGTACAGAGGTCGCGGGTTCAAGCCCGCGAAAAGGAAAAAATTAAAAAACGGCTAGACACCGTACCAACTCGTGACACAAACAGCATTCTGTCGTCTCGACGAGGTATTGCTGACATTTGGCTCTTTAACAATGAGATACAAGGTGCTCCCTGATGCGAGCTCTCCGGAAATCTGTGCAATACTCAATAGTATTGAGAAGCGCTGGAGCAAGGCTGATCAGAAGGTTTTCATCGCTGCCGTAATCCTTAATCCATTCTTGAAAACAACCCCTTTCCATCACCAGAGATTCACCACAGTCGCTGGTATTCACATGCTTTTTTCACGACTGTGGACTCGTTTCTTTTCCACTACTGCCCCAATCTTGCTATTGACCAACATTCAAGACTACCTCAACAATAAAGGGGACTTCGACGATCTGGAATCCTTTTGTGATACAGTTGAACTGCATGCGCATTCTCAGGTATGAAGTTGATATGTTTCACTTCTAAATGAATGCTACTCATTAACCATCCTTCAGAATCAGAGCCCCGATCCACTTTCCGTTTATCAAGGCATGTCGCACACCAATGATCCAAATCCCCCACCAGTGCATGTTCTTGCAAGGCGCATACTGTCTATCTGCGCAAACTCCGCCTCATGTGAACGCCTATTCAGCATTTTTGGCACAATCCTCACCAAGCTTCGTAATCGCATGCGTACCGAGACTCTCATATCGCTTGCAGAGCTCAAGATGCACATCCGAGACGAACATCGTGCCCAGAATGCTAAGGCATGTCTGAAGAGGAAGTTTGGACGCGAGGGACCCAACCCAGTTACTGAGCAGCCCATGAATTCAGCGACATCTTTCCAGGCGATCAGCGACATTGCTTCAGTAGATGCACACACACCTGCAGATCCCGATGATAACGCGACGACAAATCACACTGTTGCAGCAGACCTCCGTGAGATGGCGCACTCGTTCACGCAAATGGTCAGTAACGACGAGGATGCAGAGCCGGTGCGATTTCCAAGTAAAATCTCAATCAGTATCATAGAGCTTTTCGACTTCACAATGAGTAGCTGGGTGGAAAGGTATGAGAGGAATGCACACCGTAGTCTCGAAGATGAGCTTGAGTTCTATGAGCTGATAGACCTGGATGCCGAAGGCGAGGAGGACGACACTAATTTCAGTAGTATAGACGAGACTTTAGATACAATACTTGATACATAACTATATCCCGCGCACTCTGCACTATAGTATCTAACAGCGCTTAATCTTGTCCATAATGTGTGCCGCTATCAGGCCCTCTTACACATGCTTTAACATCATATACAGGCATGTTTATGGCTTATGATTGTGCAGAATTACTAAAATGTATCTATATATCGCGTATTGTCGTCAAACACAGCCCGACGACGGGACACCACTCGAGCGCCAATTGGCGGTGTACAGACACTGCGGTCACTGCCCGTTACCCAAAGTGGCAAAGGCACGAGACCGTGGGTAAAGTCAACGGACCGTGGGTAGAGTCACGGTCATGCAAGTCATTTCCCATCAATAGTCAATGACTATGGCAAGTCATTGACTAGTCATTGACTCGCACATCACTGGTCTGAAAGTACTTAGATGACCTCACCGGTTAGGAAGGAGGCGCTCCGGGGCTCGCCGAGTACCACGTGTTTCGGCAATGTTGTTTCAATATCGGGCAAAGCATTCTTCCCAGTTGACTTCCGGGGTCGCGCAACCTTAATTTCTATCGTCTCACGAACTGTCAAAATGGACGCACGAGAGCCATGCCAGGCAACCATCAGGACTCGGGGCCTGCCGAAAATGACTCCTACGGCCTGGTGAATTACTCAGTGTGTCCTGCACTCTGACATCAGTGTGAGCAACAAGCAGTCGCCGCGATGCAGAACGCGAATGTCTCCGAATCGACACAGGTTAGTGGAGTACGCTACTAGCCGCCCCTTCCGACTAAACACCGTGCAAATTGCCCCACAGTACAGGACGACGCTCCTGGATCTCAACGACGATGTCCTTACGACCATCGTTTCCGATGTCACCACCAAGGACTCCCTGCAGCTCTCTCTCGTTGCGCGACGGGTCCATCTACTCGCGAAACGTCAAGCATTGTCTTCTGTGACGATGAAATCCATGCAAGCCGTCATGCGCATCTGCACCTATATGCTTGACGATGTGGTCGGCCGCTTGCAGTGGATCCGGCGCTTGTCAGTGTCTGTCGGGCTGCCGTACCAAGGAAGCGGCATTTTCACCCAACACAATTGTCCACAGAAGCTGGAGGAAGCATTAAGAGCCTTGGGGCTGCTCACGTCACTCTTCAAGCATGCAAGTGGGCTCCGGCATCTCCACATCTCTCCCCTTGAGGACCTTTTAGTGTTTTATCCACCACTCCTTGACGCTATTTATGCACATACCAACATAGCTGAGCTGGAGCTGCTGCAATGCGACGGATGCGAGGCTCTCAAGCTATTAGATGAGTTGCGGAGCCAACCGCGAAACCTCATGCTGGAGGTACGGACACAGGACGCGGATAAGGACGCAATCATCTCCCGAATTGGGAGGTTCCATGAACTTCGTGCGCTGAGTCTCTATGGTCTATATACACCACACTATCCGGTTCGCATGGACACCGAGCACTTCATGCGCAGCCTGCATCATTCATGGCCTAAAGTTACCGACCTCACCCTGGGACGTTGCGAAATCCATCTTCCTGCGGTCCTCTGCGCCTTCCCCAATCTGCGCACCCTAACATTCACAGAGTGGGGTAGTCCGCACACTGCGGCTCTCGACAGGCCAACATATTCTGTCCCGCTACAAGGGACCTCCGGTCTCGAATACGTCGAGGGGAGCGGACACCTTTTGGAGAATTGGCCCACCGCGCGTCCTGTGTATCACATTCTCATCCAATCCATACTCGCAATTCCAAGTCTGTCGGTGATGGGTGGGCTCACGCGCAGCGGCGATCCTGAAATACCGATCGTGCTGCAGATGGTGCGCAATGCTGAACCGATCGTGTTCACTTTCCGCATCATGGCCTTCGAGTCTTTACTTGATTCGTTCTGGAAGAGCCTTGCGCGCGAGGCGACGAGACTGCGGTGTCTCGAGGTCGAGCTGTGTCTATTCAGAGAAACGAAGGGTCTTACATCGTTGTTCCTGGATTGGATGGTAAGCATTCCGTGGCAATGTGCATACGCCACTGAGAATGCTCATTCTACAGACTAATGTCCCATCAACTCTTTCGCCTATGACGTCGCTGTCGTACCTCGAGATTGCTATCAATGGCGACCTATCGCAATTTATCACATGCGTAGTGAGTGAGGCGGCGGAACCCGTCGACCTCGACAATAGTCAGGAGTACGCAGAACGGCTGGCGTCTCTCGTCATTGCACAGGTTCCCTCTCTTCGCTACATCTCTCTTGGCTTTGGTTCCATGACGTATTCCTTCTCTATCCACACACATCCATTCGCAGGTATGATGTGGATGTGGAAGGTAGAACAAGGTGCGGGCGAACGTACGCTCAGTCCTGTCCCTCAAATCATTGCTCAACGGCTCAGAGTGGTGTTGAAATCGCCCGATTATCACCCTCAACGAGAGAGCGAAGGTGAGCCAACTCTGCCCTTGCGAGCGCATAGTTCTGTTGACATCATCGATGTTCCATACAGTCATGGGATGAGGCTAATCTCACTTAGCGCGTCGATAACCAAAGGAATATAGCATATAGCATGGACATATGACCTATCGTAGGATGAATTGATTAATGCGTTTAGATACTCCATTGCGACTACTCGGGATTCTTAATTGTCTTTGACAATCATATTTCATTCCGCAACACGAGATTCATTTGTCCCGAGGACTTTCTTGCAAGCCAAGCATTTGCGGAAGCATGTACTGATTCCCGATTTATCACATAGTGCTAGGACTGTTAGTACACTGTACGCAGTCGGAACGCATCAGATAGCTCAAGCAATCACGACTCAGAGATGCCAGCGACCTCAAGCTATTGCAAATCTGCGCGATGTTCGATGTCAGGACCGCGCTCAACGACCTTGTGATGAATTGATCTATTCCTAGACCAGGATAACCCTCGGGCAATACTAGGTGGACCTTGACTACCGCGCGTAACTATTCGACTCGGACAGGATTCGGCGTGCTCTGTCGGATGTTGTGAGGCCCCTACATCCGTTCCGATATTGACAGCAATGTAGACAAGTGAATTTCTGTTGGCATTCAGGGACGTTCCTCAACGTTTTGCTTCTATCTGTACGAGGGTTGTGAGTGAATCCGAGGGAGAACTGGTCTGAGACAGGCTTGTTTACTACCGATCCGGCGCATAGCAAACAGTAGGTATGTTCACGTTTCAGTGCCAGTGGTATAATATCGTGCTGTGTCACTTGTCGATGATGTTAATTCACAGAACGCGTTGCCTTTTCGTGCACTCACTGGTGTTCGTATGGTAGAACTCGGATTCGTCCACTACGGGCGCTACACCTGGCACGTCGCAGCAGCAGACACCCATAGCGGCGGGCCGAAAGAGACAGCTTGCTCGTCTCAGACAATTACATCATCGATCTCGACTTGTCTTCATCAATATAGCTCAGGCGCAACGTCAGTATAACCTTGAATCTATGTAAGCCAATGCATTATGTATTCATCAAAGGCGACCCTGTCGTCGTTATATACAATCTGACATTAGTCTTGTTTGATGCGCATTTGTCTTCTTAGGAGGACGTTCAACGTAGTCATCCTCCTCAGGGGGCTCTCGCTTAGCTCCGTGAGTAGCCTGCTTCCGCTGTGATGCTCGTCGAGTCGCCGGGGAACACTGACCAGCAGATTCGGTATGACCATCCGCTGGTGACTGATTTTTGTACTTTGGTTCCTGGCATCGCACTGTGATGCATAGAGTGAGTGAGATAATAGCTTCCCTATATGCGCTGCACGCTCACGTATAGCGGTATTAGGTAAGACAGGCAGGCTGCGGTGGTTGCCTTCACGAGTAGCGATAATAACTGCTGGTTCTTCCTTGTCTCTGGTGTTTGATTTGTTCTGACATATATTGTGTATATCAGGCTAGATGTCGCAGGAGACGTGATGCGTACTCACGAGTGTCGTTGAGGCTGTGCGGGAAGCTTCTTGCAACCCGGCCACGGGAGTATGCCATGTGCATCGCTAGCGTCGATGGCGACATCCATGCCCATGACAGGACTGTCGCAGTCCGACGCATGTGAAGCAGGCGAGTACTGATGCGGCGTCAGAGGTGTGGAGGTACAAGTTCGCTTATGCATCAACGAGGAGAGGATGGAGATAGATGACACACCGATGCGTTGTCCCAGTATGCAATAGACGGGTCGAGGAGCGTGTCCATGGGAGACACGGTGTCCATGGACTCCGCCTCCGCGCACATGCGCTGAGGCGAAGGAGACATGAACGTTGTCGCTATTCAGGTGAGATGGGAGCTTACAATTATGCCCGGCTTCCAGCATGATTCGTCGACGGCAATGCCCACCGGCTGTTCGTCACCGCTGGTAGCCATCAGGCTTGCCAATGGTACGTCCAACTTGTCGAGAAAAGGCTCAATGGAACACATTCTTGATACAGCAGAAGGGCTCTGCTTGAACCTTTGGGCTTTTGAACTTGTAGTCCAACTTAGTACTCAACAGCATGCAGGGCAAAAGGTGTATGAGGAAACAAGGAAAGGGAAAAGGGGTTACTGCCGCAGAACTGGTCCGAGGATGCATGTCTTATATATCCAGCTCAGCTATGTGCAAGAAATAAGCTCCTCTCTATTCTATATTTGGATAATCCAAGGCACAAGGTGCAGCTCATGCAGAAACCGAGATAATCAGAGCCGTCCTTTGTTACCTTTGGACTGTGTTATATTGCCAACCTGTCACCACCTGTAGTATGTACTACGATAACTTCTCAGCTTTACGCAATGATTGACAGTCCGTCAAACCCGGTCGCACGATGACTCGCACACTGTACACGTCTAGGTTCTACTGCTACTGCATTCTAGCACCGGTCTTTGCCTCGAATCACCTAAGTACCTTTGTATTTTATATAGTCTTTACATTGTGACTTAGCAGGGGCCAGAGTGGAAGTTTCGAGCGCACAACATGGCAGTACACAAGTTACAGTAAATTAAAAGAGTTGGGATCAAGCCGACTAGAGCCGTCACGACCGCGGAAATTGCCGAGACGACCAGTTTAAAGCCTTCGCCGTCTGACGTTACTTATTCTCTTACCAAGCTGTCTTCCTGAACGTTATCTTAGATCATCAAATACATCGGTCCTGTTGTATGCGCTCCTTACAAAGCCTTCGACTGTTCTGCCTACATCAACTCCTCGTCTCGTGCTCGCGATGCAGTTACGGGTACGGACACGTCGCCAAAGTGTACGATCAGTCAATGAATGCCAATGAGAGAATTGCTTCACAGATATACACAATCGTACAAGTACCAGCATAATGTAAGTGACTCGATTTCGGAAGAATACTCTGACGAACAAAGGATAGGGTCTTTATAAAGATCCTCAGGACCTGAGCACCTGACTCCATACGATTGTCGTTGGTGGGCGCTCAGTCATCCCAATCCTCATCGCCACTGTCAATACCTTGCCAACCTCTGTGGCGTGTCCGCATGTGACGCTGCAGCGCGTCGTACCGCGAGAGACGATGCCCACATACAGAACAGACATGCGGCTGCAAGTTGGTCGCGGCTGGACAGGCAGTCTGACTGTGGCGCCTTCGATCAGTTGAGCGCACGAATGTCGCCCTGCAGCGTTCGCAGCGATGGCGCGGCCTCGTCCTTCTAGTCATACGCCTCTTCTTCCTAGGACGGCCTTTCGACGGCCCAGGGGAGCTGGACGCGTCACCGTCTCTCCCTGAATCTTCGTCTCCATTGTCGGATGCCTTCCGCTTGCAGCCAGGGGTGGTTACTGTGCTGCTTTCAGCCTTGGATGACGTACTAGCAGTCCGCAGCTCAGTAGAGGTCGCGGCCGAGACGGCCCGGCCTTGTCGCTCTTTACTCTTTTGTTGCGTCGCCTTCTCTCTTTCAACATAGTCGTCGTCGTCGTCGTACTCTCCATCATCTTCATCGTCTTCCTCGCCAAGGCTACTACCGCTCATCACCTCATCCATATCACCTTTGTTCTCGTCGCTGTATCTTTGACACGTGTTCCCGTGCTCAGTGCTTACCGGTGGTCGGCTTATCAAGCGTAAGCCGGACGTGGTAGCACGGGGAACATGCTCTGTTCCGTTGAATGAAAACGAGAAGGAGGGCGCGACACCGTCATTTGGAGTGATGTTTCGCCCGGGTGGCGGATTGAGCGTAGGGGTGGAAATTTCTAGTGCCGACATTGCGGTGGTAATGTGAGGTTGTTGTATCGGCGAAGGTCGGAATGACCTGCGCGTGGTGGGTGTAGGCGACAAGCTCTTCTCTCTCCTATGCATATCGACAGCTGCCTTTGGCGTATTGTCTTCACGCGGCTGTCCATTCTCGCTTCCTGGATGCTCAGCGTGTATCGTGCTTGACTTGATGCTGCTCATTGGCAGCTCCTGCAGACTCGGATGAGCTGCGTTAAAGGCTTCAGCTGCTTTATCTTGTGTTATGCTCCCTTTCGCAGCGAGCTGAAGTTTCTGGGTGTCACGTCCCGGATCGAGACCTGGTAGGACGGAACAAATTGGAGAGTGCGAGTGCGTGTGCTCGACGCGAGATTGAATTTTCTGTGTAGATTGTAAGAAACCGTTGCACAAGGAAATTAAAGTACGCGCCTACCTCCGAGAACATATTACCCCCCACGAACGTCTCTTCGAATTCCGCAATGACTAAGGTCAAATCTGACAGGCTCTTGTCCTCTGGGCGCGATACATCAGAACACTCCGACCGGAGCGAGTAAGCCCAGTCCGGTTGAGTGCCATCGCTAAGGTCGGGGGCGTAGTCCGAGTGTGATTCTAATGCGTGTACTCGCTCAAGCATGCCTGTGGTCCATCCGCAACTACAAAGCCTTGAAAAGTGCCGAAGGCGATGTTCGATCGATCGAAAGGTTTCTGCAATATAATCCGCTGAATTTGCCCATACGACCAAGACCTTTTCCTTCTTCTGTAACTGCATTGTCAGCGAACACCACCGCCCAATGCTAGATGCCACACATACAACCAGCGCGGCGTTGTGGAAGTATGCAGCACCAACGAGGTCCTCATATGTATCAACCATCGGCACGCGGAGGCTTGCGTCGACGTCGACGTGTGTGTTGGCGGGGAGTCTAATGGAAACGGTGGGGCAAGGTGAGGCTCATTCTTCGGTGACCTCCAATACGAGCACTCACGTTTCGCAGACACCCCAGATAGCCAAGCTTCGAGCCTTGACAGCTACAAAATACCCTAATGTGGCAAGGGCTACCCCGAAGGAAGGGTTGCATCCAGGAGGATATATATGATGACCGCGGTCATTCGTGCTCAGGTACACGCCCGTGAAGTCGTAAAAATTGCCCGTGTCTGTTCGCTGTAGCGCGCGGTCGATGTCCAAGAGGAGGAGAGCCTCTTGTGCTGTGAGACTCATTCGCTTGGCGAGGATGGTGAAATGCTTCGGCGGGGGTAGAGAAGACTCGCTTGTCAATCTATAATATTTATAACTACATCTGCGGGTCTACGGCGCCTATGGTTCCGTTGTTGTGCTAGTGCTAGTGCTCTCAGTGCCCAGCGCTCGAGCACAACCCGGCCCGATGGACAAGCGTATTCCAGCAGACCCAACTGTTTCAACCACTCATGGAGGACTGATGGGAGGAACGAATCGGATGCTGAAGTAGTCTAGCAGGTAAGAGTTGCTGATCTCTAATTGTCTCCGTGATGATGACGCAAACGGTACGACCATCCTGAACCTACAACTGATCCCGGCACCACTGCTATTCTTGTAATTCACGCCCACGCACAATAATTGGCAAGAGCCTCACACAGCACGGCAATCAATCACCGGTCTTCAGGAGACGACATGCCGAAACCGTGCAGACGGCAGGACCCTCACTCTCCAGATCGACACCGTGAGATCCTCCGCTAGGTGCCCCGGTCATTGTGAGTATCATCCGATGCTCCAGATGCTTCAAGCTTGAGCCTCAGTACTATCACCAGCGAGGCAAACTTAACCTTCCGACATCCATGTTGACTTGCCGCGTACAATATATCAGATGTCCTTTCCTGACACTGCGTGGAGTCTGCGGTGCCGACACGGTCAGGTTATGCTCTATCATGTGTCCGGTGATATATCTGACTCCCCCGGTAAGTAAGACGCTACCCCGGTTCCCACGTTGTGTGATTTCAGTGTCGCTCACCTCAGCTGGCACGTGGCGTTGAGAGGGACCCACGCGGACACACAACGTGCCTTTTCCGGAAATTGTGCCGTCCACGCTTGCTCACCGTGACACCATGACTTAAGAAGTGGGGCTGCTATTCTTTTTTCATCAGTTCTGACCGGTATCTCCGCGGCCGGCGAGTTATCAGGGTCGGATACAATCAGTGCGCCCACAAGTGTTGCCTACGGCTACCAAGGACCGGGTTGAAGGAGTGTTCTCCGTCATGTCCAACCACCTATTAGAGGATATCACTATCAGTTGTGATGTATCTCGTGTCTTACGAGGCGCTCAAATTGTGATGCATTTATGTCTGATACTATTACGGCTCGCAGCACTCAGAGGCTATGCCGAGACTCACGATCGCCACTGCATCTCGTCTATAACAGCGCTAAGAGAGTCACGGGACTATATATGTCCTTAGGTACATAGCCCCAAAGCCCTGATAGGTATGTAGACGTCCTTGTCCTTCCGCCGGTCAGGTACCGCCGCAGTTCCGCTCCGGTAATCAGCAATCCTGTGGCTAAGAACATCAGAAACACGGGAACATATGAAAGGTTTCGTGATTTTCAATCAACAGTGTCTGTATACCCATCTCAATCCCGTGACCCATCTCGGGGCGTGTCTAGAAGGTCCAATCGCTCCTAGAGGTGAAATCTCTACAAACGGGCTCCTGAGCGATGAGTTGAGACGAGCTGCAGTGAAAAAGAGTGATAGCTACGCGAAACTCGCAAGACCTACGTAGAATGGAACGGTAGGATATCGGAGAGTCGCAGAGGGCAGGGTTCGCGACAATTCTTAGCGCTGAGGAAGCAGAAGGGCGTTGTAGACCGAGACTTGAAGCCTAGAGCTTGACAGCTGAGTGGGCAGAAAGGTCGCGCTGCACCCTCTGCATGAGGGCGAGTGCAGGTCAGCGGGGGAAACATGTCCCCTGGGCAGTGACATGTGAAGCACAGAGACCGGCAGCGGGAGCGTGCGCGCACGTCGGCTTTCGGATGCAGAGAACTTCCATCAGCTTCACTTGGGGATGCGACGACGCCGTGCTATCCTCACATGATCAGATAGCCGACCGATAGCACGAGAACAGGAGTGTATGCGAGCCTCGGTGCGCGTCCACACACGCACACAATGACCCAAACGGGAGGATAGTTACCCAGTGGAAGATAGTAAGTAAAGCTTACGCAGTACACCAAAGCAGAGTGTTATTTCTTCGAAGGCGTCAGGATATACTTGTGGTGTTTAATGGTCGCCGGCAGGACAAACAAACTTGTGGGAATGATGGGCAACACTAGCCGACAGACTGTTAGCACGATAAAAACGTCAGATCTGTGACAGCTCATGGTAAAACTGATGGAAATGTAAATATGGCGGCTGATTTCCCTCTGTCGCAAGTGATAATAGGAAGGGGGTTTGTATGCGCTATCATGGACTTTATCATCATACAGTCGAACGATGGAGGCAATTCACGCCCGTCTGCAATCTGGAAATCACCTAAGACCTCGAGAACAAATACATTTTGCATCATCAGCGGATTCTGTGGTAGAGTGGACGATTGACAGGTTAATCCGTCTCGCAGTAGATGATTTGGGCTTCCCTTCGCAGAACAGGAAAAATGAATGTGAGTGAGCCAATCTAATATAATGGCGCCACTTACTCACCTCCGTCGGCGCGTATCCGTCTTTATTGTTTCAAGTATCCAAGCCACTCCTCCACTCCCTGGAGACCGCCCCACATCTTCGTCAGCTCCTCCTTCGTGAGGAAGCAGTGGTCCTCCCACGCAAAGCCGGGAAATACGACCTCTGTGATCAGGCAACCTGTATGATCACGCGCGTCCTCCCTATCATACGCAACGTTAGTCCTGTCTGTATGTTATGGGCAGCTAAGCACAATGCGAGACGCACGTAGATGCCTGCTCCAGGTCTTCGGGAAGCAGACGAGACATCTTCCAGACGCCAGACGGAACAAGGAGTTGCAAGACCTCCCCAGCGTGGATGTTTGGGCCGATAACCTGAGAGGGACTAAACTCAATATCCTACAACAAATAAGGAGGTTCATAGGTACACGTACTTTGCGCTCGACGCGTGGGATGTTTCCAGCAGTGATTAAGATGTACTCCGCGCGGCCTTGGTGATGGACGTGCATGGTCTAGCAGATATAAGGGTTGGCAAAGTGCGCCTGAAACAATCAGCAGAGCATACCGCGGATTTGTTCATGTGGAAGACACCGTTCTGCTCATCTGGAGTCAGGAGATAGTAGATGCTTGTCGCCAGAGGGCGTAGGGCCTTATCTGCGAAAGGAGATGGACTTGTTCTGTCTGCCGATCTGTCTCGGCATAGTATCCTGTGCAGAGTCAGACGATGAGCGTGTATAGGTCATGTGGAGAGCGTATATGAGCCAAGAGAGTTTCAAACGAATAGACGTGTCGTTGAGGAATTCAGAGACAACTCTAATATTGTGCTACGGCGTCTCACCTCCTTCAGGATGCCTAGATAGCTTAAGGTTGGCTATAAGCACAGAGTTAGGTATCGTGTATGAGGTGTACTGCGATGCAGGCATTCTGACTGTACGATGAGAACCTGTTTATTGACATCAATGAAGTGCAGTCAGTAAATTACCTAAAGTAGTAAGATGCAACGTTGGCCTTATATAAGCATTTCGATCTCCGCAACGCGTCGTGCGCAGGCATTAAGTCAAGCATCTAATTGTGGCACTTAAAATATTGTAATAACCTCAAATGTGTTCCAAAATTTCTGCGCAGCGAGCGCATCCGTCCTTGCGCTAAATACAGTTCGCTCAGCACAGGTGGATTTGGGATATCTGCTCTCGCAATCCTAGAAAAAAATCGATGAGATCATCTAGGCACTGAATACAACGATCAATCATTTGGTACAAGTGATCGAATTACAGCGCTTTCCGAAAACCTTGGGTTACGCCATTTTAGTTTCTTTGTACATCTAGACGCGGAGACATCCGGGATTGCCTAATGAGGCAGATAATGCGAAACTCATGAGATCTCCGTACTAGATTAGATAACAGGGGGTCTGCGCAACATTGACCGACAGCGTTGATATATAGGCCATCATATGTAAAGCATCCATAGCTATCATATCATACTTTGGAGGGCTCTGGTCAAGAGAGGGATGGGTACGACGTGCTAGTAGAGGGAAAGGACCATGGGCCTAATCGGGACTCAGGCGCGTGATATAAGCGCCAAGTTCAGCGTCTCAATCCGAAATTTTCGGAAAGCGCTGTAATCTTCCCTTGTGTTTCGACCAATCTCCTCCTTGATAAAACTTATATGGACCATTCACTTCTAATTTGAATTCAATCTTTTGAACAAGAAGATTGATCCTTGCACGCAGTGAGGCGAACAGCCGGCCATCGGCCGGTGAGAGTAAAGTGCCGAGGGCGCATTTCAAAGTAAACCTGAGCTATTGACTTAAGTTGACATGACCATCCTCCGCGCTTGTAAAGGCCATAAATCAAATCTGCTACAGGAGGCATACTTTGGCCCATTTTGATCATCCTCACAATCTGCAAACCCGGGGGAAGTTGGTAGCCGATGCGCCGTCTATGACGTCCAAGATCGTCACTAATCGGGCCTGCGATCGTGATCAGTTCGGGTGTACGTTGCCCGCCAATGCTTTCTGCACAACGGATCTAGATGACCAATGCCATGCTCTAGATCTGTGGCGAGCCTTACTAAGTCGGCTGGGCGGTTGGCGGGTCGGTATAAAAGGCGGGATGACGGTCCAACGGGAGAAGCCTCGCACTTCCCGCCTCGACACGTAACCCTCGGAATATACTCATGGCACCTGTTACCAACGCTCGTCTTCTCTTCAATGAGATACCGTCAGGTCCGTCGTCGTCTTACTGTGGTCATCTCGTGAGCCGGTCGCGGTGTGCTCACCACCCATCGAATCGTCAGGTCTGCCGGAGCCCGGAAAGACAACCATTTACGACACATCAGAGACTATCGACCTCGAGAATGTACCGCTTCGTGGCGGAGCCCTGATCAAGACCCTCGTGTTGTCAGTTGACCCTTACCTCAGAGGCAGGATGCGAGACCCGAGCATTGAGAGCTATGCGGTGCGTATCGCACAGCGTCAGAGATACTGTGTTCTAACGGAACTCTGTGCGGCAGCCTGCCTTCATCAAGGGCAAACCGTGAGTGACTTGATCCTACGTCATTGCTTTGCGTGACACCCCCCAACCATCCCGTTCAATTCCCAGGCTCGACAACTTCGGAGTTGGCGTGGTCCTGCGGTCTGAAGATCCTGCTATAAAGCCTGGCGACCATCTTTACGGCTACTTCCGTGAGTAGGTGGCAATTTGCCTCCTCCAAGATGCGCCTCATCCCGGAGCCGCGCATATAGCCTTTCAGGAGTACTTCCTGTCCAAGGATGCGGCTATACGCATGACGCTGCCAAATGAGAAGCTGCCGTGGTCCGTGTACGTCGGCGTGTGTGGCATGCCAGGTACGCAGATACCCGAGCGGGCTCTTGGGGCTGTGCTGAAGGAGTCTTCATCTGCAGGCCAAACTGCATACTATGGCTGGAAAGAACACGCGAAGCCGAACCCGGTATGCAATTACGCAACTCATGCCGCCCGGCGCTCTTCCTGTTCATTCACTGACGTATCACAAACAGGGCGATGTGGTCTTCATATCAACTGGGGCCGGTAAGTAATGAGCATATCCGGAATTGTTCGACGTCTAATGAGTCGCGACTGTTTAGGTGTTGTGGGAGCGTGCGTCTTCTCCAAGACATCCGATCGTGTCTTCCTGCAGAGCGCTCATATCCCCACAGGACCGTCATCCAGCTGGCGAAGGCCGAGGGCCTTAAAGTGATTGCATCCGCCGGCTCTGACGAGAAGGTCGCCTTCATGAAAGAGCTCGGGGCAGACGTGGTGTTCAACTACAAGACAGAGAAGACGTCGGACGTGCTGGCGCGAGAGGGGCCCATCAACATGTGAGTTACCCGCCCTCGCAGCCGTGGCGCGCATGTGACTGACTCCCTCAGCTACTGGGACAACGTCGGCGGCGAGACGCTCGAGGCCGCCATCGCGGCCGCCACAGACAATGCGCGGTTCATCGTGAGTCGCCCCCACCTGCGCGCGGCGCTCAGCTCACACGGGGTGCTCCTCTTAGGAATGCGGGTACATCACGTCGTACAACGGGGAGGACTACCACGTCAAGAACCTCTCGCAGATCTTCGCGAAGCAGCTCACGCTCTCGGGCTTCCTCGTCGACCGCCTGAAGCACAAGTACCAGGACGCGTTCTACAGCGAGGTGCCTGCGCGGGTCGCGCGCGGGGAGATCAAATACAATGAGGACATCACGCGTGGGCTGGAGAAGGCTGGTGATGCGATACTGGATGTGCAGACCGGGAAGAATAAGGGCAAGAGTGTGGTTCTCGTTGCAGAGGAATGATGGGTTCACCAGTGCGAGCCGCGGCCCACGGAGGAGTTATAAGGCGATGATCCAATTCAGTGGCCGATAATAAGTAGGAGATCCACGTGTATTCATATTTCCAGCAAGACGATACTGCTTCCTGCGATTTACATCGTCAAGGGACCAGACGACCCCTTTTTTGTCGCAGGAATTGCTTGCACGCAGTTGTAACTGCCACGAGGACGACCATGTGCCGGCATTTTCCGGGCCTCAAACCTTATTTGTTGCGGCAACTGGCTCGAACACTTGCGACTGCGTTTGGATCGGGACCAGTCTGTCCATCTACGCACGTGTTATCCTCTCATTCCTACCGCCAGTCTTAGCCGGAATCATCGTGCAAAAGACGGGAAAAACACTCGGCGATGGATCACGTAAGTGGATTCTGCTGCGTCATCTGGCGCGCACGCGAAGAATACGGAACGGACTTCGGGCAAGTTCGAAAGGCTGAGTAAGGCGGGCGACGCTCAGCTCGATCGTAATCCCCCATCCCGCCCCTTATAAAGTCTCGTTCTGCTCGCCCCCGTCTCTCCAATCCTCCTCTTCCCCCCTCGCTGCGAATACACTTCCAAATCAAACAAATGGCTCCAGTCAAGAACGGACGTGTGCTCTTTAACGAGATCCCCACCGGTCTCCCCGTAGCCGGGCGGACGACGGTGTACGATGCCTCGCAGACGATTGACCTGGACAGCGTCCCCCTCAACGGCGGCTTCCTCGTCAAGACGCTCGTCCTTTCCATCGATCCCTATATGCGGGGCAAGATGAGGGATCCGAGCGTTAAGAGCTACTCGGTGCGTTTGCATACACAGGTCTTTTGAGCATGCGCTAAGACGACAACCCTAGCCCCCGTACTTCACAGGAGAGCCGTGAGTGTCATGTCCAGCTTAGCTCATCGGTCTGGTGGTCACGCGGACCGTCACTCGGCCCGCGGACGCTTTGAGCGTTGTGAAGCGCATCGAGTGGTAATATTCATCGCTTGCTCGTGTTCCCAAGCTCTCGCGTAACGTCCTCAGTCGTCTTGTGGTTCGCTTCCTACTTGCCGCGTGCACATGACATCATATGCAATACTGTTGCGCGCTCTGGGGAAGGCTAATCGGGCGAGATCATCAATCTGGAAGGGTCCAACCCCTCAGGCGCCATGATCCGCGACGCTTCCCCTTGCCCGAAAGGCACACTATGTGGTTTACAGATTTGCTTCACACGACCTGCTGCCTCATAGTGGCAGGTTGAATACTATTCTGATCACCTTCGACGCAATTTTGGGCGGACTGTTGACGTCCCTCTTTACAGTCTCTCGAACTATGGCGTCGGCGTCATCCTGCGCTCCGAGAACGCCGCCGTCAAGCCCGGCAGTCACGTGTACTCGCATGCCTTCCGTACGTCTTCTTCCTGTTTTTTGCCTCGTCAAGCAGACGTGCCGACTACGAGGTTGTATGCAGTTTTCCAGGAGTACTTCGTCGCCAACGACGCGAGCGCATTCACCGTCCTTGAGAACAAGGAGAACCTCCCCTGGTCCACATACGTCGGCGTCTGTGGCATGCCTGGTATATCGTCTCCCAGTTTAGTTAGGACTTGGCAGGTGCTAATGGTCATATGCGACGACAGGTCAGACGGCACACCATGCATGGAGGGAGTTCGCTCACCCGCAAAAGGGTGACGTCGCCTTTGTGACCACTGGTGCAGGTGCGTGGTGCATCTATTCCTGAGATAGCGTCTTGCCCACAAATGAATGTGTCCAGGCCCTGTCGGAGCGACCGTCATCCAGCTGGCTAAGAAGGACGGCCTCAAGGTGATTGCTTCCGCCGGCTCTGACGAGAAGGTCGAGTTCATGAAGTCGCTCGGCGCGGACGTCGTCTTCAATTACAAGACGGAGAAGACGGCCGACGTACTCCAGCGCGAGGGCCCCATCAACATGTGCGTTTCTCCGATTATGCTGGCATGGCGTGCGGCGCATGGCTGACCTGCGAGCTACACAGCTATTGGGACAACGTCGGCGGCGAGACCTTCGAGGCGGCGATCGACGCAGCCGCGCCGCGCGCGCGCTTCATCGAGTGCGGCATGATCTCCGCGTACAACGGCCAGGCGCCGTACTATGTGAAGAACCTCGTCCTCATCGTGGGCAAGCAGCTGAAGATATCGGGCTTCATCGTGATGGACCTGTTCGCGAAGCACCTCGCGGAGTTCTACCGCGAGATCCCTGCGGCGGTCGCGCGCGGGGAGATCAAGTACCTCGAGGACCGCAAGCTGGGGCTGGAGCACGCGGGCGAGGCGATCGTCGACGTGCAGACGGGGCGGAACAAGGGGAAGAGCGTGATTGTGGTCGCGCAGGAGTGAGTATGTTATTTGTTATTTAACAATAAAGATGAAATGGGCCCTTGTATAAGTAGCCCAACAAGCGCATTGCGCTCTGCGATGTAATCGGTATATGAACACTCTTAAGCATGTTACTGGAGGCTGTAAGTTGGGACATGTTCAAGTTGTGATACCCATAAGCGTGCTGATGCAGCATGTATGACTCTTGCCTATAACATTTTATGCCGTGACTCCGTAATGTTCGAACTTAACGAAGGACACAGGCGCTGTGGACAGCGCCTGTCCAATGGGCGTCTAGCGGCAACTGCATCAAAATGTGCTGCCACCTGTGACCGGTGAAGCCTCCTTGCCTGGTTTGACTACACGATGCTTGTAACAGTGGCGTTGAAACATTGACGTCGGAATGCCTGTCTCTTCGAGCGCCTGCAGGCCGCACCTATTTAGAGCTATTTTCTTACCTCTCATCCCGCAGTTGGTGAAATTCAAACCTGCTCGCTGTAAAATTGCAACGAATATGTATGCTGTCTCACCTGGGGGCCGACTACCATGCTCAGCGGAATGCTAAGCGGGTCGGGCGACGACGTCTGGAGGTCAGACACGAACCCGGGACCTCGCGTGTCGCGGGCTTCGATGGTGCGTACTGGCATCGCTTGTGCCCTGCGGGACCTGATGTTTCATCCTAGGGTTGCACCAGAATACCATTCTGCAGCATAGTGATTTGCAGATGTCCTGCTAACTTATCCTCACGACGAGGCGTAGAAGGTATCTCTTTGTATGTCTTTAAGGATGGAGCTTCGGGGAAATGCCGATCTGCGAACCAGATTATCCACCCAGAAGGCCGAAGGTACACATGATACAGTGCCCTGGCGAAGTGACCGAGCACTCCCGTCTGAACTCCCCGAAGCCGCCGATAGTTGTGTGCGATCCACGCGCTTGCATACATATAAATACGCCGCGCAATGTTGCTCCAGCTCCTAACACTCACGACACCGAACTCCTCGCATCCTCGAACCTCTTCCCTGCATCTTGTCACCTGCAGGGATGGCCCCTGTTACGAATGCGCGTGTCCTATTCAACGAGATACCCTCTGGACTGCCTATTCCCGGACAAACAACCGTGTACGATGCCTCACAGACGATCGACCCAGACGCCGTCCCGCTAGATGGCGGGTTCCTGGTCAAGACCCTTGTCCTCTCCATTGACCCGTACATGCGAGGAAGGATGAGAGATACGAGCATCAAGTCATATGCGGTATGTTTCTGAGTGCCACTTTTCATCAGTTTGCTAACATGTCCCTCCAGCCTGCCTACATCACGGGAGAACCGTGAGTTCTGTGGTTTGAAACTAGACAGCGTAGACAAAATATTGACATCATCCTGTCTAGGATCCAAAACTACGGTGTCGGCCTCGTCTTCCGCTCGGAGAACGATGGCTTCAAGCCGAAGATCACATTTACTGGCACTCGTTCCGTAAGCCTATCGATGTACAATGCGACTAGCCGCTGATGAGATATTGGTCCTTTCAGCATTCCAAGAGTACTGGGTTGCGCGCGACACCAGCGAGATGCGTGTGCTCAAGAACACTGAGAACCTTCCGTGGTCAACATACGTCGGAGTATGTGAGATGACGGGTAAGTGTCACCCGTATGCTATGGCTAAAGCCATAATTGAGACTGACCGTACTTTATCATCACAGGCCAAACAGCTCACCATGGGTGGGCGGAATACGCGCACCCCAAGAAGGTATTGAGGCGTGTTAATGCTGACGGTGGGTTCTGTGACGTTCATGCATTTGTAGGGTGACGTCGTCTTTGTGTCCGCCGCTGCAGGTCCGTTGAGTGTTCTTCTACCCAGCCTTCCATGCCACTTATACAATTGCGTACACTTGCAGGACCCGTCGGCGCAACGGTCATTCAGCTCGCAAAAGCAGACGGCTGCAAAGTGATTGCGTCGGCAGGCACCGATGAGAAGGTTGAATTTATCAGGTCGATCGGTGCGGACATCGCCTTCAACTATAAGAAAGAAAGTACGGCCAAGGTGCTTGAGTGGGAAGGCACGATCAACATGTGCACCTTCTAGTAAATGAATCGTTCTTGATGTTACGGTACTGACAGTGTCGCGCGTGCTTCAGTTACTGGGATGGTGTTAGTGGTGAGATACTCGAGGCTGCTATAGGCGCCGCTGCAGTGGGTGCTCGCTTTATCGTACGTCACATTTCCCTGTGTGCTGTTTATCATTGCAGCTGCTCACACTGTCTCGTCCACAGGAATGTGGCATGATCTCGGGATATAATAGCGAGCCATATCACATCAAGAACATGATGCTCATCGTGCATAGACGCTGACGCTGTCTGGCTTCATTGTACTCTATCTTCATGAGAAGCACATCGACGAGTTATACGGCACGATCCCGAAGAAAGTAGCGTGCGGAGAGATAAAGTACAAGGAGGACGCCAAGCATGGATTGGAGGCCGTCGGTGAGGCAATCGTGGATGTCCAGATAGGAAAGAATAAGGGGAAGAGTGTTATCGTCGTTGCGGAGGAATAAATATGACATACATAGGCGTATGGGTGGTGCCGCTAGGGCCACATAGTCTGTCGCTGGATTATCAACTATACTTGAACGTTTACAAGCGAGTGGAAATACAGATTGTCGATAGCGGAATTCCCGCTGCAGCCAAGAGTTGAAGTTCATGAGCGCTTGCATGTACTGGGCGCTTGAGGGCGCTTGAACCAACACGATTCTTTCCTTCCTTCCTTCTACATATACACTACCGATACAGGCATACTTACATCACCGCATCTACCAAGAGGCGGGCGAGATTGCGATCGGGGGTACCCACCACCTGAGAAGAGGATAGCCCCCCGGTGTCCGGGGGGCCTGATTTCAATCTCTGCGCCGTTTTCGCTGAATCTCTGAATAACGCCTGCAGAACCTTCCCTATTCTCCTAGCACTCAGGAATGTGAATGACATTGAATATTACCGTATTTCCACGAGAAGAAACAAATTTTATATTGCTGTGGAAAGCCGCTATCGGATATGTTTGTCCTGTGTCCAGAGTATGTGGCCGCGGGCACGTGACACGTGTTGCTCAAGAGCGCGTCGCGCTATGCACGAGTCGGCCTTCTTCACTCTCGCTCAACAATTGCTAAACTACATTGCTATATTGATACGGTGTCCCAAGATAGTGACGAAAACATCTGCTTTTATTCAATGCTATCTACTTCTGGAAACTCGAGCTATCCGGCTTCCTTGCACCTGTCGACTTCGTCGTCTGCCACTGACCCGGACTCTCTGGGTGATGTCTACTCTCTTGATATAAACTCACATTCTGGGAATACAGAGTCGAACAACATCTCTGGAAGCGTAAATAAAGCTCAAATGTATATTCCCAGTGATCCTTCCTCAACAGAAAACTGTACTAGTGGCCTTGCTGGTCAGGCCACTCAAAACGGTTCCTATGTACCATTTATTCGGTCATCATCACAGCGCCACCAATCTGCGCTTCCTTCTGGCTCTGGAGCAACTACTCCTTCCACGATACTCGGGAACACCCACGCAATGCACAACAGCTATTCTGCGGCACCTGTTTCATTGACTCTGACATCAGATACTCTCTCGTCGATTTCGCTCGGACAATTCTTTGAACACGAAGCTGCTGCTCCGGTATCTACTCCTTATACTGCGCGCTCATCCTTGACTTTAAGCGCGGCGAATCTGAACTGGCGTACATCATCAGCTGGCCGCCAACAACTTCAGGTTCAATGCCCCAAATGCGCGACTTGGGTCTCCACTGGTTCTGTCAAAAACAATCTCGGACCTCTGCAGTCACACATTGGCAGCCGTAACTGTCAGCGTGCCGTAAAAGCCCAGAACGTCACCAAAGAAGCTGAGCTGGCTTGTCAAGTACGGGAGGTACTGTTTCCCATACCACGCAGTTCGCAGACATCTCAGATGCAAGTGCCGTCTCAAGTGGTTACTTCCGCAGCGACGGTGACACTTTCAGTATCTTCTGAGACCCGATTGACTCCGACAGAAGCTGCTGTAGCATCGACGGACATGCAATGGGTCCATCTGACACCATTAGAGGTCGAAGAGCTATATAACAATGATTCGTAAGTTGCACTTTATTTTTGAGACTCCTGCTCGCTCACCTGTCATCAAGTGATAGTGATGAGTCGAGAACACTGGGTAGAGAAAACAAAGGCATACGGGATCGACTGCCCTGCCCCGGCGTGCTGCTTGATTGGCCCGGCCATGATGTATTCGAAACCTACCCATTCCAGCGTCATAATTTTGACAAAAATCTCGGATACCACTTTGATTCTGTCGAAAACAATGGTAGACATTTCAGGATCAGAGCCAATGACTGTCTGCGAGCATCAGCCACTCTGTCAGCGCCTTCACCATGCATTCGCTGCCAGCAAGCCCTGGTGGAGGTTGACCGGATCGCTAGACTTGCTGAACATGCAGCGCCGCATACGAATCACCGCTACCTCAACCACAAGCAACTTTGCAAGCTGCTTGAGCATCGAGATGCAACAATCAAGGTGTGGAAGCTCAAGGTAAGCGCAAATAAATTTCAATTGAACAAGCATTAAAACGCGAAACATACAGACTCTGAATCTCGCTCGGAATTGTGGCTCGTTCATGCAAAAGCTTGACGATCACCAGCGCTTCACAATGGCACTTGCGAGAAAGGATGTTCCACGGTTGCGCCAGCTCATCCGACAGGCGATTAAACACAAAACAAGCATTCGCAAGATTGTGAACAAGATAGAGGATTGTTTTGACGGGGTATATAAGGCCAAAGGCTTCGACACAAATGATTTGGATCTTGCATTACTGGCTTATCGTTTGGGCGGGCAAGGACTCATCTATGCCTTCAGTCAAGAGATCGGCATTCCGTCAATACGGACTCTCAGGTGTAAGAAGCATTTCAAGCGGATCATGCCTAGCCTCGGTATACCAACCAAAGAGGACGCTATTTTCAATATGCGTGAGTTGTTCGGGCCAAAGGTCGCTGATCCCGCTGCTCCCAAACCATTCCGCTCAGGAATGTCAGTGCTCTGGGATGAAGTCAGTCAAGAAGAGGTCGCCTGCTACTTCCCACATGCCGATGCTGTGGGTGGCTTTTGTCGCGAACATTCGCACCTTGTGAACACTCGTCTCACGACATTTGAAAATGCGGTCTCGCTTGCAGAAGGGCTCGATAGTGGTGTCATGCATTACGGAAAGGAAGCTTCTGTGATTGCTATGGCATCATTCGACACTGATCATCGTGGTGCTTACCCAGTTCTGATCTCGCCGACCTGCAAATCCGAATCTCCGAAAGACTCTGGTATACTAATCCAGAACATTCTTGACGCATGGCAGGAGACTTATGCAAATGATCTTGGCCCAATCTGGTCATTTGCGACCGATGGTGATGCCAGTCGGCGGGTTATGGCATATCAAAAGTTCATGCGGCACACAATCAAGCCCTCTCACAAGCTTTTCAAATATCTGGGGCATTTACCAGGTCTTAACCTGTGTGTTGGTGATACTGACATTACAGTAGACTTTGATTGGAAGCATATAATCAAACGTGAGCGGATCTTTACTAATGCTGATTTATTGAATCTACTGACACGAGAACTCGTAGGTTTCGGACGCTTATTACGTACTCAAGAAGGCATGATTGTCAATGACACTGTGATCAATCCGGAATCACTGTTTCGTCACTTACGGCGAAGCCCAGACCTGTCAGACCTGGATATAGAACACATGCTCAACCCTGCCGATGCTCAGGATGTCCCAAAAGCACTCAAGTTCATACAAGCTATAACAGCCATCCGAACATATCCAACAGACAAATGCACACCGGCAGACCATCAAGATATCCGTATTCTAGGTGCCGTAGGTGAGATGTTATCTGCGTTCATGGACGCATTTATACATCCAGACTGGTCTCTCACACAACAATTGACATCACTAAGCAAGTATGTACACATTGTTTTTGTATTATTCTGTGATGGTCGTGGTAGTTTCATGCCGCACCAGTTATATAGTGACAGCCAAGCCTCGGTGAAGACCCAATACTTCAACACTGCCAAGCAACAACTTCTCAATGGGCATCAATGTCTCTATCTCTTTTTGAGTGGCACTGATCGTCTTGAGCTGCTCTTTGGCCTACTCCGGATGCTTGGTGCACACAACCCGAACTTCACGTACAAGCAACTCACTGATCGACTAGGAGCTGCGATGGACTTGGATGCAGTTATGTCTGCAAACCCAACATGGAATCAAGGCCACCGTCATCTCAAAGTGAACACGGCACAGCAAGCTGATCACCTTAACCCTGAATCTTGGCGAGGTGATGCAGTTGCCAATCACGTAGACCTTTGCTTTGCATGGATGAGTGGGAGAACAGCTGCTATTGATGCTCTCCGAAGCATCAATATGCACAACATCGACTTTGATGATCTTTTCAATGGCGAGCATATTCTTGATATGCTGAAGCCCTTTGGAGATGGCAAGTACCCGGACATGTCTACGGAATATGACAGGTCACTAGAACTGATAATGATCACTCCAGCAGCTTCTGCTTCAACAAGTGACCCCTCAACAATAGTCGATATCAATGTAACCGATACTGTGGAAGTTTGTGAGCAGACAGACTCAGAGGTATGTGTAAGTACTATGGCATCCTCACAGACTTCTGTTGGAACTTGAGATTGTGGCGAGCGCATGCCACCGTATTTGGCATTGTTTGTAGTACCTCGCAGACTTTGCGCGAGCCGTCCTGTATGTTCCTTACGCGTTTGACAGAGCTCAGACAAACGCGATATATCTTTGTTGATCGTTCTCGCTTCGGGTCTCGGACGAACTTTAACACAAACGCGTCGCGGCTGGCCACCGCTAACCAAAGCCAGAGTCTCGGGACCATCGAAGTGGAGAACGCGCTGTTCTCGACGATCGCGCCAGGGCGACTCCCTGGGCGATCAACGACGATCCTCGATTATCGAAGCCCCGCAGAAGACTGGCGGGCACTGTTCAAAGTCCTCACCGTCGCGAGGCACCACAAGTCGCAGTTCGATGCGCACGATCGACGACAGCTGCGAATCGGAGGCCAGGAATAGGTGCGCGGCAGAGCCCAGAGCCAGGGATGCGCCAGGTGAAGGTCAGCGAGGCCGAGGGACTAGCGCAGGTCAGAGGTCGGCGACCTAGGTCAAGAAGTCCGGGACGTGAGCCGGGGGGACAGCGGATCCTTGCCGGAGTGAACGTTAGGTCGGGCGGTCGGCGGGATTGGCAGAGGCGACGAGGTGGGCGCAGACGGCAGGAGAGGGGCCCGGGAAGGATTGCGAGTGCTGTAAGTCGTCTGGTTGGCGCATGCATTGTCCTCGGTCCCTGCTCGAGGCAGGAAGTCCTCCTCGGAGGCATCGTTGTTCGACCCGGTTGGGGGTCACACGGAATTTCGGGCAGAATCCAAGGGATCTGGATGGCTCATTGGTTGAGGGGGTGCATGGTCAGATTGAGGGGGTGCACGGTATGGGTTCATTCTCATGTATTGCTCTCACGATGGCTTTGCGCTCGAGGGGGTGTGTTGGAACTTGAGATTGTGGCGAGCGCATGCCACCGTATTTGGCATTGTTTGTAGTACCTCGCAGACTTTGCGCGAGCCGTCCTGTATGTTCCTTACGCGTTTGACAGAGCTCAGACAAACGCGATATATCTTTGTTGATCGTTCTCGCTTCGGGTCTCGGACGAACTTTAACAACTTCATCATTGGAGGTGGATGCTCCTTCTGGTGTTGTGCTGGAAGTAGATGACGAGCAGCTAGCTGCAATATCTCTGCCACCATGGGACACAGAGGAAGCGGATGCTGATGGAGTGGATGTCGAGGACATCATTGAAGCACTTGAAGAACAGCGCCTGCCAGCTCCAGTGCAACTCGGTGATGTGTCGCCATGGCTCACTGTCAACAACAAGAAGATTCACAAGGCATCCATTTGCCGACTTGTCATAACACCACAATATGCTCGCAAACCACATGAACGTGTCTTTCGTGTGCGCACATTCACATCAGAGCAGAAACCACGCAACTATAACTCCAATTCACTCATTGATCCAGATGTGTTCGCAGTAGGTGATCTGTTTGCTACACTTGTGCGCACTACAGATAACATTGTCACCCTTGCAATTCTACGCTCTATCGCCATCGAAGAAAAGGGCCTACATGTTGTAACCATCAAGAATGACACTCTTCGGCATGCTGCTGCGGGGATCAAACTCATTGGGCAAGTACTAGAGTTGCGACCTCTTGATTCTCATACTCAGGCCAACATTGCAAATCTTGAGACCGAATCCACTGCTGTGGCTCCTTCAAGTCCTAACATCACATATTCCAACTCTCAAACTCCGGTTTCACATGCTAAGAGGTGAGTTTGGACTGGAGCTTTCATTCGAATGGAATCCGCGCAAAGTACTTCTTCAGCAAACTCCGGGAAGTCTTCAAGAAAGAATCTTGTTCTCAAGGTCAGTAGTGATTTGTGCGAGCCAATCAATCCTCGCATACTTGATATCAAGATGTCCGAGAACGTCTTGATGCAACACTTCCCCGATCTCAACAACAGTGGTCTCACCTGGGAGATGACAAATACAGAACTCGATCTTGTCACAGAAAAGGTCTTTATCCATGTTGAACAAGCAGGCGCACTGTTGAATCTGCTGGTGTTTCTGAAACATTTGTCTTTCCGTTCTATTCCTTGTACTACTAGCGCCCATACTGGCGCCTGTCTTAGCGCTCACCCGCAGGTTGAACATTATGTAGCTTACATAATGGGGTCCGTGCGCACTTCGTGCCTGGTATCGTACCACTACATTTCTTTCTTCACTAACATGACCACATAGACACGATGGTCCGCGCGCAGTCGGTACTTGTATAAGTAGTTGTACCATTAGTCGGTCGAACCCTAAGTTCGACCTGGTTATTCATTCAAGTCTCTGCTCCTCCTCACTTGGGGTAGTGGTCATTCTCGACTTCCTCGCTCGATCTTCAGGACGACGCACTGTCCATAAGTCCTCGCTCGTTGTCTACGAGTCAGGCATCAATACAGGAGTACAGACCGTTGTATCAAAAGGTCGAACTTTCTAAGCTACGTTCCTAGTTTTACCTAGTCGAACATCTCATCCACCATCACGTCGAA
Source organism: Postia placenta MAD-698-R-SB12 (assembly GCF_002117355.1). Taxonomy (NCBI): domain Eukaryota; kingdom Fungi; phylum Basidiomycota; class Agaricomycetes; order Polyporales; family Adustoporiaceae; genus Rhodonia; species Rhodonia placenta. The sequence continues at coordinate 138,133 of NW_020169838.1, read as the reverse complement.
CAACGCAGTCAACCCAGTTCCTTTGGGACTACCAGCCCTCGCAGGATCACCACTCCTCCAGTACGACCGAGCGGATCGCTGCTTCGTCACCTCCACAAGAAGGACTCCCATCTATCCTCGAGGTGGCTCCTGGGTTCGCGCAGAAGGTTCCAACCCGCAGATCGTCGCCCACCAACAGCTCGTCAGCTATTACCAGAGACACCCTCCCGCTCACCCAGAAGACGTATTCGCCATCCTACGAATCAACGTCGAACCAGCACAAACAACAGAGAACCTACAGTCACCTGTTAACGAACAACCGTTTGAGCTCCCGGACGTTCAGTACGTTCCCATCGAGGCTCCAGAACTACCACCAGCTCCACCTGCACCAACCAACGCACCGGTTGAAGTCCCTATGGCAACGTTCACTCAAGCAGACATCGATCAGCGCATCGCTGTCGCCCTCGCAGCATACCAATCCCAGCAATCAACCGCCAACCGACCCCTTCGCCTTGACATCCCCGCTCCCGAACCTTTCAGTGGAAAGGCGGAGGACCTCAGACGCTTCATCCAATGCATCCTCTCCTACTTCATCGCCACCAACAACACCCGACTCAGCGATGAAGCAAAGATCGCCTTCACTGTAGCGTTGATGAGGAAGGACCTAGGGAAGACATGGGCAGACGCATACTACGAGAAGTCGGCAGGGGGAGTCCAGGTCTATCCCGATTGGGCAGCCTTCGCCACTGCCCTTGAGGAAGCGTTTCCCGAGCACGGAACGCGAATCAAGGCGCACCAAATCCTGATGAAGCTGCCCGAACGACAGAAGAACAGGAAGACGGCGCTCTCCCTCGGAAACTACGTCACCCGCTTTGAGCAGCTAGCATCGAAAGCCCAGCTCAAGGACGCCGAAGTCAATGGCGTCAACCGCACCGAGAACGACTACCACACCCTCCACGCCAACTTCGTCAAAGGACTTCCGAAGGAGCTCTACGTCTCTCTCGCAACCAGGGTCGCTAGAGACCGGACCCAACACC
>NW_020169838.1:89859-134628 GCF_002117355.1 Postia placenta MAD-698-R-SB12 | reverse complement strand
CGGGACCTTCGCGCCCCGCCCCGACTACACCCGTCGCTTTCGCAAAGTCGATCCCGACTGGACACCGGACACCACTCAATGGACGTGGGACAGCTCCTGGCCGAATCAGAAGCACCTCTCTGGCGAGGAATGGATGAACGTAGGGAGGAACGCACGCAAGGAGTGGTTCGACGAAGAGGAGGACGACGGCGTAGATTGGGAGTTGTATGGAGACGGTGAGCAGTAAGTAGTCGAATGGGACTTCGACTCTGGTAGGGGGGTAATGAAACATTTGTCTTTCCGTTCTATTCCTTGTACTACTAGCGCCCATACTGGCGCCTGTCTTAGCGCTCACCCGCAGGTTGAACATTATGTAGCTTACATAATGGGGTCCGTGCGCACTTCGTGCCTGGTATCGTACCACTACATTTCTTTCTTCACTAACATGACCACATAGACACGATGGTCCGCGCGCAGTCGGTACTTGTATAAGTAGTTGTACCATTAGTCGGTCGAACCCTAAGTTCGACCTGGTTATTCATTCAAGTCTCTGCTCCTCCTCACTTGGGGTAGTGGTCATTCTCGACTTCCTCGCTCGATCTTCAGGACGACGCACTGTCCATAAGTCCTCGCTCATTGTCTACGAGTCAGGCATCAATACAGGAGTACAGACCGTTGTATCAGTTTCGGCCTAATGGCAACTTTCCATACCGTCATCATACAAGTAAGTTCAATTTCTCTTTCAATCACATCATATTCTAATCTAATGGGATACAAGCCTCAGGACAAGCCACATTCTTTTCACAAGAAGGGACGAGTATTCTTCAAACTGAACGTGATCGCCTCTTGACATCATTCCACTGCTATCAGTGTGGCACTGATATCGATCCGAAGAAGTTGCGCAGTCACGTCGGAGGACACATCCTTAAAGATAAGCGGAATGTACATGAAGATCTCCTTGAACCGGTACGTGCTACTGTCCGACTGTGCAATGATACCAAGTGCTGATGTAGTTTTGTTTGCCTAGGTTGGTCATACACTGCCGTGTGGTTTCTGTGGACGTTCCGGCAAAGCGAAATGTGCGGAGTTGTTCCTGACAAGGGGCAAGCATCCGCAAGCACGATCAAATTGTGCACATGCTCACACATTTCTCTATGCGCGTGCCATTGAATCGACGTTAACCACTCCGTGTACAAATGTTCCTATCAAGTGCCACATACCCGGATGCGCTTCCGAGATGCCCGACAAGACAGTAACCGCTATCTGGAAGTATAATATGCCTGAGCATATACGAACATGCCATCCAGGATACTCGGTAGATGGCATCGAGCCCGGTGCTCCATTACCTGGTGAAATGATTAGAGCAATGGCCATTACTGACAATGAGGAACATAGACTTGGCATTCCTACAGAAAAAATACCTCAGAAACCTTCCATAGATGACTCCGACACAGCTGCAACAACATCTACATCCCAGCGCCGCAAGCGTTCGAGGGCAAACACGATGCGGGTTGACAATGCGATGCGGCCGACAAAACGAGGCCGATTTTGAGCTACTATACTTACCAGCGCGACCTCATCATGTATTCGAACGTAGACCTTAACAACGAATGTTATTTACATTAAGATTACTCAACTGCGTATGCTTGCTCGAGTGCGTCGCTCTTCGTCTACTATGCAAGGGGACTTAGGAAAAAATGGCCCAGCTGCCTGTTATGGTTAGAACGTTTATCACATGACGCGTTCTAACTAAGAAGGAGGTTATCTTACCCTACTTTCGGGGTCCTTTCAATGCGCACGGTGAATGTGGCTCATTGCGTTTTTGCCCGCCTCTTGGCATCTACCTCAAGTCGTACCGCGTTATCATCCAGCTCTACACGAGGTCAGTGCCTGTTGACGCGCCACACGTGATTCGACGTTCTCTGGTCGAGTCAAGAGGCGCGTTGTGATGGAGGCTCTCCAGAAAAAAATTATCTCCGACTGGCATAGACACTCCTGTTGGCTACTGGAACGCGTCTCTTCAACGCCTCGTTATGTCTGAACACCCGCCACCCACTCTGGACTCCCCTGCTTCGATTGCAGCAATTTACCCTCATAAGGGACCGCAACATTTCCCTGTCGTCTTGGGACAGATGGAGCAGCGTGTCCAGCTTGTGACAACATGGGGCATTGAGCACGGCGAGAACGTCATTGAGATTGGATGTGGGCAAGGCGATTGCACTGTCGTGCTTGCTACGGCTGTCGGCGATGCTGGTCATGTCATAGCCATTGATCCCGCAAGCCTCGATTATGGTTCGTGTCATATACTGTGATTCTTGTTGTCACTGAGGACAGGTTTGTCTTTGTTGCTTCAGGCTCGCCGTACACTCTTGGTCAAGCACAGGCTCATCTCCGCGCGTCTCCTGTCGGCAAACGCATTGACTTTGTTCAGGCCGACCCGCGTGAGTTCCTGCGCGGCACCACGGATAAATACACCACGGCTGTCCTCGCACAATGCATCTGGTACTTCTCCTCTCCGCAAACACTTTCTGCGATCCTCGCCGCGCTTGCACCACGCGTGAAACGGATATGCCTGTCCGAGTACGCGCTCACGGCGTCTGACCCGCGAGCCGCGCCACATGTCCTTGCAGCGCTCACGCAGGCATCGTTGGAGTGCAGAAAGCCCACGTCCGAGAGCAACATTCGCACCGTCCTCTCCCCTGCGGCCCTGAAGGCTGCTGCTTCCACTGCTGGACTGACATTACTGAAGGAGGAAACGGTGGTACCGCCTGAGGGAATGTTGGACGGGCGGTGGGAGGTAGGCGCGGTTCTCGCAGACGATTTCGAGACAGAGGTCCAGGAGAGCATTCAGGATGAGAGAGAGCGCGCGGTGGTATTCGCTATGCGGGATGCTGTCAGGGCTGCACGCGACGCATTGACGGTGAAAGAAGAGAGAGTTCATACAATGGATATATGGATCGCTACATATGCGACAGCTAGTTACAAGTGACTTTGATGTGTTTGGTGAGTCATTCTCAGGGCTAAAATACACAACGCTCACTCACGCATCAAAAGGCATAGATACAATAAATACATGGGGTGTGTTCGAATGAAAGGTTAGAATCGTACGCAAAATGGACGAAACGGTACACTAACATGAGATTTTTCTAATCTGCAAAGTACAGGAAAGGGGTCGCGTGTATCAACATGGGTATGGTCGTATCCCACGGACATATGGTCGCGTACGTCGTTGTTTCGGATAGCTCATCGATGACCTTCTTCCACTTTGACTCAGTCATACTACGGGTTGCGTCTTTGCTGTAAATCAGTCCTTGTAGCCCCGGGAACAGCGCGCGCAGGTAGGGAGCTACGCCTGAGCTATTGGTGGTTGTCGACGCACCAACGGACAGCGTACACATGGTGTTATTGGAACATATGCCAGTGGGGATGGGCGGAACAATGCTGACATTGAAGTCCATCCTCACGTGGCAGAGTTCGCGACATTGCTGCGCAAGCGGCAGGAGTACACCGAGACCAGGAGACAATTCGCCGGACATATTCTCGAGAGACAGCGCCTTGATGTGAGGTAGTGATCGTGAGATCGCGTCGAGCATGTGTTCGTCCACCTCCAGACGCGGCGCTCGAACGCCGAGATACTGCAGTGACTGAATGTCCAAGAGTGGCCTCAGTGTCCCCAACGAGACCACGTCCTCTGAGCTTCCCAGATAGCTAGACCCAGTGGCATCTATGCGTCCCAAGAGCACTTGAAGGAAAACAAGATGAAAGCGCGACAGAGCCCGCATATGGCTGGTCAGGAGCCCAGATGAGTGCGGGTCCGCGACGGTCAGTCGAAAATGCGTGAATGACGTCGAGTCGATTGCGTTCAGCAGCGGAGATATCGATCGATCGAGCTTGTCGAGCTTGATGTCCAAGGTCTCCAGAGCAGGGAAGGATCCCACCGGAAAGGAGACTTTGGACAGTTGGTCTGCGCTCGTACCAACAACGGCGGCCACGAGATTAGGCATTTTAGCCAGCGCAAGGATGCTGTTGGAGGTGAGAGTGCCAGTGAAGGAGAAGGTCGTCAAGGATGCTGTTTGCGCAAGAAGCAATTCTTCGACCGAGGTAGCCGTCGTTTCGTGCCGGCCAATCTCCCTGATATAGAGTTTTGTTAGTCGAGGAGCGCGCTCCGGAAGCGTCTGGAGAACTGCGCTGAGATCCAACCCAACCGTGGCGGAGTTGATCATCAAGGTTTCGAGGGATGGTCCAAGAAGAGGCGCAGTGCACTCGACGAACACGCTACTTCTCGGTTGCCACTGGAAGCTCCGGCCTTGAGGTAGCAGACAGCGGTGCTTGATGAGTGCAAGAACTTCCATGACTGACGGAGAAAGTCCAGCTTCACGCTTAAACGGCAAGCTCAGCTTCTTCACAAAATGACTGTAGTAGTCCATACGCGTGAAGCAATCATCCTCCAGTCCCGAGGCGGTGATATCCTGCACCGGAATAAATATTAGTCAGAACGCCGTAGCGGAATAAAGCAAATTAAATTACTCACAAGACGTTTGGTTCCATGAACATCGCTGACTTCTCGCCACTTGTGACAGGGGAGAAGTTTTAGGAGCGGAGCTAGGTCACGAAGCTCATACCACAGTGTCCTCAACGGTATCTCGCTATAACTGCGGCAAGTCAGAGCGAGATTGGCGAGCGAGCGAGGATTATGGCTGTCGACATGTGAGACGATGCGGGTGTACAACTCGTCGATGTTCAAAGCTCTATAACATGCACTCGCTTGCCCAGGTTCCGAGTGGGTCGCCATCTACGGAATGGTTTAGTGTTACAGGGAAGTGAAAGTGCTTGAGTACTCACCGTGTCAGAATGTTCGGAGTGATGTGTCAAGTGTCAATGGTATCCAACCCATCGAGCTAGGTCTCTACTTATACCCAGCAAAATATTGTGGCTCGCCTCGCCTCATGTTACACGGTATATGTAACGCCACTAAAAGTAAGATGAACGATTACCACGAGGGGGGAACAATGAACACGAGGCCGTCGATGGCGTGCGGACGTGCCACCAGATTTATGTGGCTGTGCCTGGCTGCATTGCGGACAATTGAATACTTGACACGAGGCAGAACAGTTACACTGCAAGGGAAACGTGTGTTCCGCAGGTTATTCCATGTTAGGAACACTGTACGATCAGCGAAGTGTGTTCATGCGCCAGTTCCGCTGCAGCTCGCCGACGATTGCCAACCCAGTCTTCCACACTCGTTCTCAGTCACTGCTGCTTCTCGCCTGTCGGTCGTGCTCGATCTTTATCGCCGATGCTCGCTCCTCTATTACAATGGTGTATCTAACCACTTCAAACACATCAATAAGATCCCACGATAGATCGTATATTCATGCTACATGCGATATTCCCTGGGCTATCGACGCAGCAAGCGGCACTAGCCTCATCCCACCACTGTATGGAACGTCGATGTATCAGAAGAGCGATGCGCTCGCAAGGGTAAAGATGGCTCACCTTCACTCTCTCGTTGAAGATCATAATTGGGCGATTTCAACACCACCTTGAGCCGTTGTGCAATGTTTGGAGGAACAGCACGCAGCGTACGCTCTCCCTCATCGTCGTCCACCTTCCACATCCAAGAGGAACGTGGCCCTGGGGAACTAAACCCAAGAGAAATGTAACGAAGAGAGGAAATTTGCGCAATGATCAGTGACGCAAGCTGTTCCGCATACTCCTGGCTTGTCTCCAGATCAACAGGCTTCGGTCTCATTGTAATTACGCAGCTGATGAACCGCGATATGCCGACATTTATACCAATGTCGAGGTAGGTCAGAGACGTGACACCGGAAAGACTCGACGGAATATTGGTCTGTAGAACACTCATATTCAGCGGCGTATATATAGCATCACGGAATACTGACCATCCACTGCAGGAACGCAGCCGTGAGGTTCTCCGTCTGCCTGAATAGGCACAGCTCGACCTCGAGACACCGCAGTCTCGTCGCCTCAGCTGCCAGGCTCTTCCAGAACGACTCGCGTAAAGACACGAAGGCCATGATGCGGAAGGTGAGTATGATCGGTTCAGCATTGTGTACCATACGCAGTAGGACTGGTATTTCAGAGTCTCCGCAGCGTGTGGGTCCAACCATTGCCGACCGACTTGGGGTTGCGAGTATGGATTGAATGAGAATGTGATACACGGGACGCGCAGTGGGCCAATTCTCGAATAGGTGTGCGCTCCCCTTGACGTATTCGAGACCGGCGGTCCCCTGTAATGGGACAGAATATCCTAGCCTGTTGAGAGCCGCATCGTGCAGACTACCCCGTTCAGTGAATGATAGGGCGCGCAAATTGGGGAAGGCATGGAGGATCGCAGGAAGTTGGATTTCGCAATGTGCCAGAGTGAGATCGGTAACTTTAGGCCATGAATGGTGCAAGCTGCGCATGAAGTGCTCCGTATCCATGCGAACCGAACGCCGTGGTGTGTATAGACCATAGAGACTCAGCGCACGGAGTTCATGGAACCTCCCAATTCGGGAGATGATTGCGTCCTTATCCGCGTCCTGTGTCCGTACCTCCAGCACGAGGCTGCGCGGCTGGCTCTGCAGCTCATCTAATAGCTTAATAGTCTTGCATCCTCCACATTGCAGCAGCTCCAGCTCAGCTAGGTTAGCATGTGCATAAATAGCGTCAAGGAGTGGTGGATGAAACACTAGAAGGTCCTCAAGGGGAGAGATGTGGAGATGCCGGAGCCCACTTGCATGCTTGAAGAGTGACGTGAGCAGCCCCAAGGCTCTTAATGCTTCCTCCAGCTTCTGTGGACAATTGTGTTGGGTGAAAATGCCGCTTCCTTGGTACGGCAGCCCGACAGACACCGACAAGCGCCGGATCCACTGCAAGCGGCCGGCCACATCGTCAAGCATGTAGGTGCAGATGCGCAAGATGGCTTGCATGGATTTCATCGTCACAGAAGACAATGCTTGACGTTTCGCGAGTAGATGGACCCGTCGCGCAACGAGAGAGAGCTGCAGGGAGTCCTTGGTGGTGAAATCGGAAACGATCGTCGTAAGGACATCGTCGTTGAGATCCAGGAACGTCGTCCTGTTCTGTGGGACAATCTGAGCGATATTCAGTTGAAAAGGGCGGCTAGTAGCGTGCTACACTAACCTGTGTCGATTCGGAGACATTCGCGTTCTGCATCGCGGCGACTGCTTGTTGCTCACACTGATGTCAGAGTGCAGGACACACTGAGTGATTCACCAGCGCCGTAGGAGTCATCTTCGGCAGGCTCCGAGTCCTAATGGTTGCCTGGCACGGCTCTCGTGCGTCCATTTCGACACTTCGTGAGTAGAAGGAGATCCTGACGGCACAGCATTATATGGCTGGCACTACGACACAGCGATGCCAACGTTCACAATCTGGCATAGCTCCCAGGATCGGGGCTCCTGAGAGCAATGTCTATGGTGTATATGTCAGAAATCTGGCAGGGATCGAGACTGAAGACGATAAGGTTGCGCGACCTCGGAAGTCAACTGGGAAGAATGCTTTGCCCGATATTGAAACAACATTGCCGAAACACGTGGTACTCGGCGAGCCCCGGAGCGCCTCCTTCCTAACCGGTGAGGTCATCTAAGTACTTTCAGACTACATAGCCGATGCATGAGATTAGTTTGGCCAAATGATACATGAGTGAATAAAAAGTAAGTATCCATAGATCGGGAATAGACATGCTGCATGGGCTAATGCTAAAAACCTTATCTCGATCGTTGATCTGATGTGTCAGCAGGTCTCCAGCTTTTGCACGGTTGTTTCGCAGAGTCCCACTAGTTGATTCCCTAAAACTTAATGTAGTGCATCACGCGTCGCAGATGCCGAAGTAACAATGAAAAAATGGACATAATAAGGTGCCTACATTGTCTCAACACAAATTTGCGAGACCAGCTTAGGCACGCAATCAAATCTTGAAGAAATCGACCCGGGGCAACACGCAGAGCCGGAATACATGGGCACTGTACGCCTTATGGAAATCCCACGACCAGTACGTCGACATCCTAATGCTGTATCGATGTCTGACGACCTGGATCGCGAGCCACGAGTACTGTCACATCCAGCCTGATGTTTTGCGATACTTTCCTTTTTATCGTAGAATGAGACTTAGATGTGAAGCACGTAGTGGATGTTCACTACATGCTCTACATGTAAGTCTGTATAAGCGATGATTTGAGCCATTTGTTCACACTGTAAGAATCATGTCCGATGTGACACTTTGCGAAGAATATAGGCTAATAATATAATGGTTGGACGAAATTGAACCATTGGCATGAAACATCTTTTCGATCTTACATCCCTCATCCTGAGATACACGTGGATATAAGTACCAGAGACCCTCAGGTAGACTGTGAATATCAGCCGATAGTCGATTGTTCAGGCAAGCGTGTCCGATGCCAGCATCTAGAGCCTCAGGGTGGAAAAACGGCTGTATGTGGAGAGCGCAGGTAGATATTACAAGCCGATGGTGCTACGTACGAATCTGCGAGTGAAGACACTGGTCCCACGGCCGGCCCTTTTGGGAACAATGAAATCGATATATTGGGATATCAGGATCGTCATCAACCATGATTATGCGAGTCCGCCGCCGCTTCTCGCTCGTCGCTCTGTCAAGCAGCGCCAGTAGAACTGTTCAGATACTATTTACGAACCTTGGACTTGTAATCATACGCTGCTGAGAGGTTTGCGGCTCGAGAACAAGGAATCCTGCCGTGGAAGCGTGGGCCGTCAGTTCCAACTCCGATGATGCACGAACAATGGACGTGCATAGTCCACGCGGCTTACCGACTTCCTGACGCTGGCTCCGGGTGTATCCGCCAGGCCATAGTGCCCTGGATCTCTTGAGAGCGATTCGCTGGGGGTGCCGTCGTGGATTTACAGAACACCATTCGTCAGACAAGACCTGTAGTCTGCTACGGTGAATTATGTAGTGGTTCAAATAAACAATGGTTACTCGTCGGCGAGAGGGACGGACCATGGCGTGTGCTGCGAATACGGGCATTCAACATTTTCGGAAGCATATCACGGTCAGATGCCTACCAAGAGCATTGTCCTTATCTGTGCAGGATTACGCTTCTCATCCGCGAACCGCGCGATGCCGACAGGACATTGCCGATTCAAGGTCAGCAACTACCGCTGTGCCCTCGACCACCGCCCTGGAAAGGCCAACGCTCTTCCCCTTCTCGTACAACTCCAGTCATGGATGAACTCGCCGACTACCAGAGAGAGTTGATGCCTGCTGCCCATGACAGGCTGGATGAGGTTATGGATGAGCCGTCACGTTGGACGGCGGAGGTACGCATAACACCTGTCCCTGCAGTAGAGCAAAAGATATATTTATGAGTAGCTTGCCCTCCTGACACAGGTAACAGACGGACATCTCCGTCTGTTGGACGACTCACGCGCGGGTAGAAACCCGATCACACCAGCCGACTCCGCAAGAGAGCCGATCGTCGACCTCCCGCCATTCCGAGACATGCTGCGCCACGCGCGGCCCACCGACTTTTGGGACACGGCCACCCCATCGACCTCGAGCGTAAGTAACATTTCGTATCCAGTGCTGCCCCGTCTGACATACTCATGGCATGGCAGAACGAGGGAAACACTCAATACGAGGACAACAACGCTGTTGACGAGCTGGCCACTATGACCGGTAACGTCGGCAGGCTACATCCTCAATATACGGAGCTTGGCTCAACGTCAAGCTCCAGTCACCCAGCAGAAATGGAGGACGAGCATCAGGAACTTCATTTTCCACAGGAGCAGCAGTCTGTGAGACAGAGGGTACAGAGCGCTGAGCAAAATCTGGTGCGTGCAAGTGACTATACAGGCGTGGACGGAGCTATCGCAGAGTTCCACCAAGAGACCTCACGTCAGCACGAGCAGGAGACAGGACACTCAATCGCTCATCGAGAGGTGGACGCCACTGCCGACGGCCCCCTTCCCGCCGCCATCGATCCGCGCGTCAGGTGGACCGACCGCTCCCACAACAACCGGCGGGCCCAACCAACTCGCAACTGCAAGTCCGCAAACGCTGTCGTGGAGCGCAAGGAACGCGGTGCGAACACGAGGAAAGGGAGGACAGTGATTGACGCAGGGAGCTCCAGAGGGACTGTTGGTCGGCCTGCGCCCCGCGAGCCGGCACAGCCGTCGACAAGTAGGTCGGTCGAGCAGTTGGGACCCTTGCCTGCCGACACTCCCGGTAGTTCAACATCCACCCATGCTTGTGCGATTCGTCAACACGTGCAGCCTCCCCGCGGCTGCAAGCGGAAGGCTCCCGCCGGCGATGATGCAGTGGACGGCGCCGAGGGCGAATTGCCAAGGGCGAAGCGGGTCAAGGCAGTCGTTGCGAAGAAGCCGGTGGTGGTGCAGGTCAAGGCTGCCACTGCGAAGAAGCCGAGGAAGAAGCAGGTCAAGGTTGCCTCGGCGAAGAAGCCGAGGGCGAAGCAGGTCAAGGCTGCCACTGCGAAGAAGTCCCAGCTTTTTTGCCCACATCCGGCCTGCAAAGCTACATTCGGACGCGACGGAGACCTCAGGCGGCATCACAGGGAGACCAGGTCATGTCCACTGTACACCGGCGAGTACGAGTCAATTTGCACCGGATGCAGGAAAGGCTTCGCCAGGGAGTACGCCTGGCGCCGGCACATCGAAAATCCGGGCGCCTGCGAAAAGGAGAAGGCCAGGACGGAGAAGGCCGAGAGGGAGAAGACCAAGAAAGAGAAGGCCAAGAAGGGGAAGCACCAGAGCGAGTAGGAGAAGAAGGGGAAGTGGAAGAGTGGTGATAGAAAGCGGTGAAGACGACCGTATATAAAGGTGTGTGAGTAACGGGTCTTGCAGCACGGACGGGATATACTTACCTTGAATTGTTTCGAATCGACCTGCACAGGTCTCCGGTCTTGGCGGATCGACCTGTTTGTTTGCTTCAGCTGCCCTTTGTACCTGCGCTCGTCTGCGTTCTGGTGCTGTACAGTCTAGTCATATTCGTGCAAAACCGACATATTATTGGTTCCAACTGCCTTACACACCCCTTTGTATTCAAATCGTATTAACAACCATTCTCTCGACTCTCAATGAACACAATGCCATGCACACGAAGGGTGATAGCCGAGGGATCAGATCCTCGCAGAGATGTGGGCGTCCGCTGAGAGCGTATCCCGGCGACACGGCCACGCTGTCTTTACGCTGCAAGTATATCAGTGTCTCGAAGACATGTTCGCAGAACGCAACGGTGAGTAGCTGACTCCCCCCTGGCTAACCCTGCGCCATTCGTGTGTCGCGGCGCACGCACATCCAATGGGATGGTCCCGAGACGCGGCGGTCAATCGGTCAATACAGTAACAAGACTGTAAGATGTACGTGCGCGGCATTTCGATGAACGGCGTTGGATGATCGAATATGCATTCCATATCCGATGGGGTAGACTGGGAATCGTAAAGGACGGTGCGAAGCCCAAATAAGCTGAAAACGTACAATCTCACGTGCGCCGCAAGCCATGTCTCTGTACCACAGCGCGGCTGCTCCCAGTCACCCTGTGCACAGTAAGCAGATCCAGATGTACAGTGCGATAGAGTACACATCCTCGAGGCGCAATGTAGCCTGCACGGGTCGCAAGGATGAAAGAGCGTACTGATTGAGCATCAAGTGGCTCACCATAGGCACCATAGTGTGCCAGATGGTTGTACTTGCGCGAACGAGACAATCGCGCGTAGACCGTCGTATAGGGTAGAGGAATCGGGCGAATCCAGCGTGATGCGCCGACAAGACAAACGATGCCCGTATCATGCAGCTGTTGCGCAGAGCGACGGGACGTCCATTTTGTCATAAATCTCCGTGGTTATCGCAAAGCAAAGACATAGACTCGAGGCCGAGGATTGTGAGTAAGCCGCTTGAGACGAAGCAGGAGAAGATAGGAAGACGTCGGTGGGAGCTGCAAGGTTTCCTCGTAAGGAAATCACGTGAAACATACACAAACAACCATGGGCGCCCACATTGTCGACGCGGCTTGCTCAGGTGTCGCCTGCTTCATGTTTGTTGCTGCTCAGCACCGACCATTGCCCGAAGACTCGTTCATACTCTTCTGGCTGACACTTGAGGATCACTGTCTCAGGAATTTCGCTTCAGGCCTCACATGAGATGTAGATTGAGCACTCATCTCTTTAGGATTTGAGCCCTGCTTACGACAACAATTTCGAACTATTGGATGCACAAGCATCGCACTGAAAGCAGGATCATCGCCCACTTACATCACTGCCGATACTTCCACTTGCAACTGGGCATGATTTGGCTGAGGGAGGAGACTGCGTTGTGGATGACGTGTATGTTCACTCCACGTTGAGTTCACTTCTATGATGCTGATTGTGACATAGACAAGGGCAAATGAAGCGCTGCGCGCCGCGTTATTACCTGTCGGGGAGCGCCCACGGTTCCAACCTTGAGACTCAGCGGTGATGGCTTCTCCAACTCATCACATCGATCTCGAGAGTGTTCGAAGACGGGCTCACCATAAGCGTTCAGAGTCCCTGCATGAGGATGCCGGCGTAGCGGCCACGCGCTCTTTTTTGCGCTGTGATCCCATGTCAGGCGAAGTCGACATCGACATCGTTGCGTATTCGTAAGACTCGCACACCTTATACCGGTTTGGAAACGTGGCTAGCTCCCGCAGGCGGTCTTCCTGATGCATCCTGGCTTCCTGTCGTACGCTCCTCGCCGTCCGTAGGTTCGCACGCTACCGATCCGCGTTCACAGTATCCATGCTCCTGGTGCAGTATGGAGGCGCCGTATAGCACGGTCGCAAATGGCCCACCCATGTCGATGCAATTTTCAAGGCCGGGTATCGAATCTGTCCGATCCCCAAGCGGCTACGACGAGGGTCATACAGGCGGAAGGAGTTGGGAGATATCAGATGCTCTTCACTAGGTCTGTCCAGACGCATTCTTTGGATGGTCGCTGGTGAGATTAGTAGAATGCAGTATTTACTTACCTTGGTTCTCTGTCCGTTCGCTGTACAATACAACTAGGGGTGACGGCCGTTCCTGCTGTGCTGATGCATACGTTCAATTCTTCCTGTGTACGGTTCACGTTCGCTACTCACCGTGGCTCTCCAGGTGTGTAGATCATTTGTATATGCAGTTACTACGCTCAGAATACACTTGCGTTCGCTACTCAATACTCCCGTGAATTGGACGCGCGACATTTTACTTTCCGCTCTGCGCCATTGTGAATATTGCACTATGTGTTCATCTAACAATTGACGATGGCAGCACATCGTACCGCTTCTCAACAGTCAGCACACGGTATTTTCTCTTGCGTCGATGCGCCCTGAGCTGTGAGGTTTTCATGCGTCTGGGCATATATATGATGGAGACCAGGAAAACGAACATGAAGCGGGGGCGAATGCACGTAATCGTAGTCCAATCGAACGACTCGAAAAACCTCATGATTTAAGGCTAACACGGACGACATCGTGTAGATCGCCACGCAGGGGGCCCAGACTCAAGTCCGACTGGAAAGATACGGCGGTGCGGTATACGTATGCGGCCTGATTGAAGCGCTAATCAGTGGATGTGGAAGACCGGACGAAAAGGGAAATACACGCCCACGGCCCGGCCTACGCCGTCGGTCGCCGCGTACCACCTCCGCGCTCACTGTTCCAAGCGACATACTGCTCAGCTTGTTTATCAAAGTCTCTGTTGATCTTTAAATACACCAAGCCGTAGTTCTTACCAAGCAAGAATACGAAGAACACGATACCATTCACTAGATTTCGAAGTCCACATGGTAGAATTACACTGAAGGAGGTCGCATCAGGCTCATCCTAGAGTGCCCATCCTCTGACCATCAAAAAGGGCGCTCTATTGTAGGCTGCCTAGGGGAAATAAGGCTCATCCATGTATGCTACCTCGGTTGTATGACAAGGACCACCGTCTTTGGCCGGAAGGTTTGCTGAAAATCACAAGATTTTCTAATCCTTAGCTACGTTGGGCAACAAGGGCTACTGGATGTGGTGTCATACGCCTTGACGACGGTGCTCAACATTGCACAGAGTGCGCTTGGCCGTGGTGCGCGATGTATCCAAGCTCCCGTATGCCAAACTTTGAAAGCACCTATCTCCACGCATGCGGTTTGGTGTAATTGCACGATGGGGACTTTCACCCCTAACAATGATCGTTTTGTTGTTCATCTGCCTGAGGCTTCCAGCATTTCGCCATGTCCTTCTGAATCTGCGATTTCCTCCGTCAGTCTCCAGCATTATCTCGTTGTACATTGCTTCACATACCTGGGTCTTTCCTCCTAACCAGCCCTTCATCTCGAAAAGCAAGCAGCGCAGAGGCGAGAGGCGTATGAGGGCGCAAAACAAACCAAAGAGACCGCGAGGGTAGGGTGTTGTAAAGGTGATGTCACCGTGGTACATCAGGTCGTGAGTCTCCTACTCAATCGCCGTCATCCCAGACACCAATGTGCCGGCCTTTGGGCGAGTCTTCATCCTCGGCTTAAATCTCCTCACTCTTCATCCAGCTGCACTCTTCGCCCCCATCATCTTTGTTCTCGTCATCACCCTCCACCACGGCTTCGTCCTGCTCTCCCTGATGATCCTCGTGTCTCTCTCTGCAATGCCGTCGCAGCACGTCGAGCCGACCAAAGCCTTTGCCGCACCACTCGCAGAAGTTGGTTGGCGCACCATGGGTCTTGCGATGACGCACCATGTCCTTCTCGCGCCCATATGTCTTTTGGCAGCCGGGATGTGTGCATATGCAGCGCACCGTGCTCCCCGATGCAGACGTCATTGACGCCTGTTTTTGCCTCTTCAATCGCCTTTGGTCCGCGGCGTCTGCGTAGGGATCGTCATCGTGGTCGTTCACCTTTCGCTTCGACTTCCTGGTGGACTGTGTGCGCTCCCGCATATTTGTTGATGGCCCGGGTTCAGCGCCACCGCCACCGTCAGGAGAGTCGACGGCACGCCCCTTTCCTTTATCAGTTGCCGTGAGTCTCGGAGGCGAGGGTTTCCTCCCTTCCGTGGGCTGTGGGGGTACTCCAGCAAGAGATACCTCACGCTCTTTTTCCTTCTCCAGAGTGCCTGGTTTCGGGGATGACAACCTCTCGGTCTGCACGCGTGGTGCCAGATCGGAGCGAGCATGCGACGGGCCTGCATCATGCACAGGACACGCATGCATCTTTATTTTCTGATTTCCACTGCCAGAATTCGTGTCCTCGTCAGGAGCGGCCTCGCTATGTATGGC
Organism: Postia placenta MAD-698-R-SB12; assembly: GCF_002117355.1. Classification (NCBI taxonomy): domain Eukaryota; kingdom Fungi; phylum Basidiomycota; class Agaricomycetes; order Polyporales; family Adustoporiaceae; genus Rhodonia; species Rhodonia placenta. Next base: position 119,383 of record NW_020169838.1, on the reverse strand, counting down.
GGTGATCTGATTTTTGCCCATCGCACGTGGGCTTGAAGAAACGGCAGAAGTGGCTTCGAGGACCTCCACCTGTCCCCTTTTCCGTTTGGACGGATGTGTGCTCCGGGCGGCATTCTTGCGTGAGGTACGGCTTGGTACGATCTCTGGATCGTCCTCACCCATTATACGTCTGTCAGATGCGCCTGTTAGGAAGAAGAACAAGGGTGAGGCGACGCTGAAACACTCACCTGTGGGCGTTTGGTGGCGCGTTCCACGATAACGCACGGTATGTCGTCGACTCGCGGACTGCCAGCTTGGAAGACTGGATCAGGATTCAACGCGAGCTACAGGACCCCATATGTGAGAGATTGTACATACGCTCGGCGTCTTGTCTGACAAACGTTCCTGCAGAGCTTTGTCGAACAATCCGTCGTATACGCCGGATGCAGGGTGTGCTTCACATACAGACGTTAGAAGGTCAAGATCCTACGAACGATGAACTGACGCACCTGACGACCAAGCAACTGGTTCGCCGCAATTTGCTACATCGAGTAAGGGACGTCGTGGTATGGCGCCACAGGTGCATAGTCCAGTGAGGTGCTGTAGCCTATGCTCTCTGTGGCGGAATTCGTTGATGATGTCCTCCTTCTTGTCCGACCAGACGACAAGCACCTTGTCCTCGCGCTAGGCCACAGGTCAGCACTTGTGGCAAGCGCAGGAGGTGAGCATCACACACCACTAAAGCAGCCCCATATGCAAATGCTTCGTGTAGGGTATTGAAGGACTCCACGATGGGAGTGGAGATGTCGTCGGCGTCAAGCTCACGGGCCACAAAGCTGAAGGGCCCCATAAGCCCTACAATCAATATTACAAGGCGCGGTACAATTGCTTACAGATGCGACAGAACGAGTTCCACTGCTTGGGTCCTCGCTTTGATGGCGACGGAGTAGCCAAATTTTGCAATTGTGGCTGCGAAGGGCAGGTCGCGATTATTGGAAGTGGCGACAGCCTCATTGGTGTTCACGAAGACGGCAGTGTCTTTCGCGCCGAAAGAAGCGTCCTTGAGGTGAGCTTCGAGTTCTCGTAGGATATGAAAGGGCATGATGGTAGTTGTGGGTGTGGATGGGGGAGCGAGAGATAATGGAGGGCAAAGCGCTTTGAGTCGCGGATGATTATAGGTGGACCCAGCGCTTTGTTGGTTTTCAAGCTCCGCACGCTTTTTGACGAGCACCGTCGCATAGTTCGTAAAGAAAGGTCAACTTATGCTTTGAATAACGTCCAATCATGCATGACAACTATGGATAGGTGGGTAAGGAACTCCGTATTCGAAATAGGAGAGAACGCTTCACACCACCATATCGTAGCTGTGCCAATTATGCATATGGTGGGTCCAAGCTTCCCCATCGACCTGCATGATACTGCGCGCACTTGGTGCTTGCTATATGGGTGTGTACAGGATCGCTTGATGTATAGGCGGCTCTCACAAGCATACTCGGGTCGACATCACGATCTGCGCGAACTGTATCCGCCACGGAGGAACCTTCCTGCCGCAAAGGCGGAATAGGCGCACATATTGCCGCTCATGGTGAGCGATAATAAACGTCAAAAAAGTACATCTCTCATCAAGCTTAAATATCTTTCATCTTGAACCGGCTGATCGACGATTGTGATAGTCGATGCCTAGCGGCAGCGATTATTCTTACGATATACATACAGCCCTCTGGCGGCCTCAATTCTGTGCGCGAACAACAATTGGATCAGACACATGCGTTCGAGAGCAACACTCGCTATGTATACGCTACAGCAGTTTATCTATGAAAGATTTAATATTTCACTGGGTAACTTGAAACCCAAAGATGCGCTTCTTTTGTCCGAGTGCATCCCGTCGTGACTTGGAGTTCGGATCATAGTATGGCCTCTCGCCGAGTGAAACCACCCGATCGCCCTCCCGCAGGTCGTCGTAGTCACGAGTCACTGCGGTTGTCACATCAGCGCCCAAGTCTACGTTACGATTCTACCCTACCACATACCGTTGTGGAACGTAGCAGGATTGGCCCAGATAGCAACGTCGTTTCTGTGAGAAGAGTGATGTATGTGAGTAAACGGCAATTCGGATGCCAGAGCTTGAGACTGACTTGTTCCACTTGAAGCGGACTTGCAGATCATGGTTGTCGTTCACCAGCTTAAACAGATAGTCGAGGGTAGCATCAGATTCGTCCTTGGTAAGCTCGAGTATCCGGCGAGTGAAGCTGTTTTATTCAATCAGCTGCAGAGTTCGGATCGACGCCGGCGAGCCACTCACTTCTTGTTTACGAACAGCGCCTTCCAGCCAGTTACAGGGTTGGTGCGGATGACGGGGTGGACAGCTCGCAAGTCTGCTCCCACATTCTCTGGGTTTCCCCGCTCGCCATCATAAAGCGTCTTCCCATGTCTATAATGCAGTCCGCATGAGAGGTCCCAATCATCGCACTGGCGGGTACTTACGACTCGACATAACGCTTGAACTTCGATGCCTCATGAATTGCCGTCAGGCCTTCGAGATGCTTTGCCAGCGCAGGGCTCAGGCGGTCGTACGCCTCGTATCCACTTGCCCAGACAGTGTCACCACCAGTCTCCGGCAGCGTATGGATCTTCAGGATAGCAAAATCCGAAGGTACGGGCTCGAAGGTGATGCTGAGCATGATGCGCCAATGATCAGACACGCTGCTCTGTACCGCTACAGAGTAAGCACTCACTCTGAGTGCCAACCCCTAGATGCGAGCTGTGACAGATCGAAATTATCCTGCTGCTCTAGTTGCCTGTATTATCAACTTTTTTGGTGAGGCTCTCTATTCCACTTGAGTTGAAGGTACACTGACTTGAACTTCGTTGAGGAGATAACATGAATCTCGGGACCAGACTCTATCTTCGCTTGCGTTGTCACGGTTGGATGAATATGCAACCCCGACTCCTTCGGACGACCCGATAGGATGCCAAGCCTGTTTCCTAGCTGTGTACGACACGATAGTCAGCCCACGCACAGTGAAGGGACAGAGCTGGATGTGCCTTTTTCTGCTGCTCAATCTCAATGTTCTGGTTTCTAAAGAACACCACATTGCGCTGCGACACTGTACTCCGCCTGTCAGAAACGCTCAATAGCTACTTCAGCTTCGTATGTACTCACCGATTATCGCCAGCTCTCTGATCAGCTCGTCTGCATCCTCTGCATTTAGCAGATCGGTCAACTGCACATTCGGGTATTCGCGCCCGATGACAGGCGTGATGTCGACGAAGTCATATTTGTCGAGTGCGCCTGTTGGCTTCAATGGCTCGGTAGAGGCGCGTACCGAGAGCTTCGAGAAGGTCTCAGTGAGAGTGGTAGTGGCAGTGCTGGACATTGTTGTAGTGTACGCTCGGTCTGCGAAGTGCGTGTATGAACAACGACAGAGACGAAAGATAGCACTCTTAAATAGACAGCTCGATGCCTTCTCAGTAGTCTAGACATCACGAAATATCGCATGACGAGTGCGTCAAGCAGGCAGGAGCGTCGTTATCTATGGCATTAGAGCCCATACCGATGTCGTCGCACACAATGGTCATGGGTCGTCATTGATAACGCTAGGTGGATAAACTCAGAAAGAAAGAAGAGAATACATGCCAGTCTGAGTTGAGATCAGGGACGCCGGGTCCCCGTCGAACTTAGACAGCGATTTACGGCCACAGTATGGCCATATCTATTCAAGGTGCCTTACAGTTATTAATGATACTGAGGAATGTGCTGCGATGTCGCTTATCTTCAAGTTCATGGATAGTGAGCAGTAGGCAGCGAATAAGGAAAAGAAAGAGACTGTTGCCTCCGATACGACAAGGCATCTGGAGCACTCTTTCCTGATGTATGCAATCATCCACAACAAAAGGCTATTCTCGAACTGCAGGACAACGAAGGATGGTACCGAATCCAAGAGAAACGTAGCCCAATAATTGCATTTTGCCAGCGACCAGGGACGCAGTCGTGTTCTTGAGGGGCCAGTTTATAGATACGCCGACCACACGGAGCCACTAGGACTCAGAAGACGCGTGGCAAGCGGTCGATACAAGGCTTGACATAAGACAGCGAAGAGATTATGGCGAGCTAGTTATGAGCGACGTGTTGCGATTTGTGAACCATCTCGCTTTAACGAAGCTATCTAATCTAGGATGGCGATCTAATGTGCTTGGCACTGTTTGACCAGAGGACGGGTTTCGTAGCGACTCGCGCCTTCTGAAATTGACTTCACTTGCTCCATGTATGCAACCTGCAGAGTTTTCAAGCAAACGGAGATCAGATACAGCGAATAATGGAGTCAGGTCAAGCGCAGCGCTGTATCGGCGCTCTAATTACGTGCTTGGCAAAATTCTGTCTCCTCGAATAAACACAGAACCATCCATAATGTAAGTGCCTGATGCTTTGCAACGATGTAACGATTTCATGCAGGTTGTCTAAAATCATCTCAAGCACGTCCAAATTAAGATTGACGAGCTTCGCGTGCGAGAGCGCCCTTAGTCCTTGCTTATGTTGATGACTAAATCAAACAATGCATGCTGTGAGACGCACATGTTGCGACGATACATGGCACACTTTGGTAAGCTTCAAGCATGGTGGTCTGCCTCAAGACGGCGAGTAAACAACACATTCGGAACATGACACATGCATTGCTCGCTGCTCGTATTCACGCGGACGGAGTTTCCCAATCACGATTAAACGTATATAACGAAGAAAATATAACGAAACACAAATAGTACAAAGATGTCGTTAGAGAATAACCCACGTAACGTGGGTAGTAAAAGGCGCACTGGGAAAAGTGGTTAGAGAGCATATAATCGATAGCCACAGAGACCAAACAACCACCCTTTCATGTCTGTCTTCGTGTAGACGTGGTACGGCGCGTCCGCACACGATGGTGCGTATGTCTGGCCTACAAGGAAATGTCCTCCTAGGCTTGAACTTTGTACTCACAAGCACGAAGCTCAACACATCATCGGCAGATAACGCATCGCGATAGCGTTCTCACCGAGCTCGTGCGTTATCGATCTAACCTCATGCCCATTGCTTGGGAGTAATGCAATCTGACGTTACGAAGGCGTGATTCTGGGACACACGACTCTGGCAGGGCACGTCGTGGAGTTCGTTGTCCAAGCCGCGCAGTCGATCGCGGCCCCATCCCGGCCCGATGTAGACGCCACGAACATCGAATGTGTAATTGGGTCGCTGGAGTCAACGTCTCGCGTAACGACATTCGAGCTGGCTATTGTGCCATAGATAACGGGGCCGAGACTGGTCAATGCGTACAGCGTTCAATATTCGCGATGTCCGCGGCATTTAGACGGGGTGGTGATACTGTTGACCTTAGGCGATATAAACATCACCTGTTCTCACAAGATCGCTTCGATCGACACACTACACATTCCGAGCGCTCACAACAATGTCGAACACTGCAATCGCTACTAGTACTCTCACGGAGACGTTCTCCAGACTCTCGGTGCGCGCATCGACCGAGCCTCTGAAGCCGACAGGAGCTTTCGACAAGTACGAGTTCGCCGAGCTCACGCCTGTCATCGGGCGCGAGTACTCGAACGTGCAGTTGACGGACCTGCTCAAAGCGGAGAATGCAGATGAGCTGATCAGGGAGCTTGCGATCATTGGCGAGTGTCTGAAGCGTGTCTGGCTGATGCACGGCTAACTGACCTCGGTTACAGTGTCGCAGAGGAACGTTGTATTCTTCAAAAACCAGGACATTGACCTCGAACAGCAGAAAGTGGTATGTTCCAGTGATCTGGCTGGCTGGCTGGCTGGCTGGCTGCAGAAACGGGGCTTGAACGGCCGTAACAGCTCGGGAACAAGCTTGGCGTCCTGTCAGGCCGGCCAAAGGAGTCGGGATTGCACATTCACCCCACGATAACCACTCAGGAGAAAGTTGAGTCTGGTCCTGAGATTCATGTTATCACATCAGCGAAACACAAGTGAGCGTCTACTTGGCTCAAACAATGTTGAACGTGTTCACTAACACTGGTTATAGACAAATAGAGCTTGAGGACGATTTGGATGTATCACAATTCGCCACGAGAGAATGGCATTCAGAGTGAGTGCTTTGTCGTGCATGCGGAACGAATACCTGACGCTGTCCAGCATCACATTCGAGCCGGTCCCCTCAGATTTTGCCATCTTGAAGATTCATACCTTGCCGGAGACCGGAGGCGATACCCTCTGGGCGAGCGGATACGAGGCGTACGACCGACTCAGCCCGGCGTTGGCGAAGCACCTCGAGGGCCTGACGGCCGTACACGAAGCGACATTCTTCAAAAGCTACGTTGAGAGGTAAGCGCGTCTGAGACATGTGTGTTGTCCACATGAGCCGATACGTGAGGTAGGCAGGGGAAAACGCTCCACGAGGGCCCGCGTGGAAATCCTGAAAACGTCGGTACAGACTTGCGCACTGTGCATCCTGTGATCCGCACGAATCCTGTGACGGGGTGGAAGGCATTATTCGTGAACAAGAAGTGAGTTGCTGCGTAAGCAACGTCCGGAACATCGGGGCTTGAACGTTTGAACAGCTTTACCCGGCGGATTCTCGAGCTGACGAAGGACGAGTCCGACGCTACGCTCGACTACCTCTTCAGACTGGTCAGCGACAATCACGATCTTCAAGTACGCTTCAAGTGGAGCAAGTGAGTGTCAGCGATGCCTTCGGTTGTATAGGTGACTTATGGACTGCTGTCCGATGCGCAGGAATGACGTTGCGATATGGGCCAACTCTGCGTCGTTCCACAACAGTGAGTGGTTACACCAACACGCATCACGGAGCGCCACTCTGATATAGCTGTTCCAGTCACACGCGACTACGACGACCACCGAGAGGGCGATCGTGTTGTTTCATTGGGTGAGAAGCCCTACTTTGATCCGAACTCCAAGTCGCGTCGAGAGGCATTGGGGCAGAAGAAGCGTATCTTCGGGTTCAAGGTGACACAATAATGTAAATGAGTGTGCAAGGCTGCGAAATTGTACGTCTCCGTGTAATAACCAATGCTAACAGCGCTATCACTGTGTGTATGTGGCTAATCCCGAAGCGGACATGGTCTAGCATAGAGCGCGCTTGAGCTGTTTGATGGCATGGTCGAAGGTCATCGATCTGTGTCTATCGGACTGCAGGGATGAGGTGTCTGCCGTCCTGCATGCCTTCCCCAGTGTGCCCAACGATAAAGTTCGTGACGGTGGACGACGGCTCTCGCTGCGCAGGACTGTTTGATTCACTGCTTGTCTCGTTTGGAAGGGGTGACAAGGCTGCACGCCCCGGGCTGCAATGACAGTACACCCAAAGTCAATCGCAGTGTAACGAATATAAAGGATCTAATTGACGACGAGAGACGCAGATTGATCCGCGTTTGCCTTGCATTCGTCGAAGCTCATGGGTGCAACGGGCCTCTCGCAGACTATTATACGATGCAGACACAATGGGCGAGAGCGCGGGTAGAACAGCGGTCTCTGTGGAACGCATGATCAGTGGCATTATGCTCTCATCAAGTGATGCGTGCCTTCTACAGGGAACACTGACGATTCGCACCCTTTGTCCTGTCGAAGGCATGAACTTCTGCATCGAGACAGCGCACGCGGACTATTGACAATGTTAATGAAGTGCAGGCGCCGCCTATCATTCCACCGAGGCTTGCGCAGTAGGTCAAGGGCTGCCTAACCACCCGATTACAATCCCGCGCTAAGGCCGGAGGTCAGTATGTCATCATCAAGATTATCCTAAATCTAGATGTCTGCTTTCACTGAAGAACACTAGTGTCTCCGAGGTATTATAAGTCAGCATTTGCGACTCCGTGTAGCTATGTAGGAGTTCTGATTTTATGTCGACTGATCGAGTCATTATGTCTGCTCCTGTATCTCACCTTCATGGAGATTATGTAATACCGCACAATAATTCGCGGTAATTGTAGTGCGTCGAAGGTTATTAATGTGAGAACGACGCCGGAAAGAGCGCCGGAAGACAACGTCCTCGATGGACAGGGATCAAAGGTGGATAAGGTTACAAACCGATGGGGCTACCTACGGCGCGCGACGCCTACATAAGTCCTATTCCCACACCGGCGCATGACCACGTGACTTGGGCCGGCAGCGACGCTTGCCCGACATACCCAAAAGTCAACAATTAAGCCTTGTTGCGATCATGTACCATGTCGAACTCGACAAGCAACAACTATAGCTGCGCAAAATATTAGACGTACTGATCAGTGACTATACGGTTCACGAGTGTGAAGCAGCATCAACCCAGCATCATCTGGTCAATCAATGAGCACAGGTTAGCTATAATGCTCCCCAAATCTATGCAGCATGTTATGCAGTTCAGTAAACATTTTTCGGGGTGAAAGACGCTTGAGCTCTCTACAGCGACATCTACAATTCACTACCCACGTGCGCTTCCTCATTTGGTCATGTTTCGTTCTCACGGTTCGCCGTCTCGCCGTCACAGCCTCGAGCGTCGCAGTGCAAACTATCCTGAACGTGCCGTGAGCGAGGCCACCTATAGACTCCCATTTTCACTCTCAAATCATCGTCAGTGTCGTGCTGATTGCAGTTTTGATCGATAAATACGCCTGAATTCTCATCTTGATGCCCTTTCCGACCTGAAGGAGGCGAGGTCTGAAGACGCCACACTTGTAGTATGTATTGCTGATCACGCAGTGTGATTGAAACATTGATCGATCAATACAGCACCAACGGCAAGTCCTCCTGATGTGGTCCGATAAGGACAGCACAACCGTCAACTCTCGGGATCTGGGACATCATCTCTACCCCTCATCACGGGCATGCGCAGCGCCCTCGTGCAATATCGAACAGGCAGTCTGCATACTAGGAGGTCGTTATCCTCCAGCGCGCCCCTTTCGGCGCACGGACTATCGCAGCACGCGAGGATATCTAGGACTCTTCAACGTGCCGGATGCTGCTAACTCTTGGCTGGACGAGGGATTGCAGGCGCGTCGACTCATTCGCCTTTACGTATGAGCTTGCTGATTTTCGTACCATTCCTCTACTAAGGTAGCGGGGGCATCTTTTCGGATTCCCACGATACGAACTTTGGTCGACCCAACGCTCCCGCATTGGGATGACTGCGAATGGAACCGCTACACTCAGGCTTCGGCTGAATCCACGACCACCTCGTTGACGGCTCCGACATTCCCGCTCTCGGACTCGCCGTCCTGCAGCCTTCAGCGCTGCCGCGATCAGTCGCATATGTCTGACTCGCCGTCCACTGCAAGTTCCTTGCCCATACACGTGCCCGTTCCCGTTCCCGTTCCGGTGCCCTCACCCATGCCCATGCCCGCAACATCTGATCCGCACTCCCCTCTGCTTGCAGGGATGTCGAGATTGTGTTCCACACCTATTCTCTCGCCACACGATGATGGAGCAAGCTGCCGCAGCGAGACGATGATACCGCCCATGTTCATCCCACCCACAACTAGTATACGATCTGCCTCCCCGATGGACGTGCATGTGATAGATCCGACAAGAGGATGCGAGCGGCACGACAGCCCTGGCATGGATAGATCCACGGGTAGTGACAATGATGACAAGGCGCCGGACGCGGATAAGGCGATTGGCACATACGGGTCTCGGACTGAACGCTCGCCGTCTGCGAGCCCACGAATCACTCGATCACATGGGCGGGCACAGGAGACTCCGAATACCAAGAGATCAACACCTCCGCGGTCACCTAGACGGAAGCCTGTGCGATATCTACGCTCGAGAGGCAAAGTCACGTACGCAGATGCTGACGACGACGACGGAGATACATCCGTTCCCAGGCCTCGTCCCTCGGCTCGAAAGCGCAAGGCCCAGGCCCAGCACGCACGCGGGAGGCTCTCTGACAGTCCCAACGGTGTGTGCGCGGACGACGGACCAAAGAGAAGCAGGCGAGGACGGAAGAAGCCCCGGGCGGTCAAGAAGTACTGCTGTTCGCAGCCTATGTGCGAGAAGAGCTTCAGCCGGTCGTTCGACCTGAGACGTCACATGGACATCTGCGCTGGCCCAGGTGAGAAGAAAGCGCCTGCGCAGCACTTCTGCGACAGTTGCGGGAGAGGATTCAATCGCAAGGATGCGTTGAGGCGGCATTGCATGGAGATGCCGGCGGCGTGTACGAAGTACTTGCGGGGGCTGGAGAAGCGAGCAGCGCTTCAGAGTGGCAAGGAGGATACGACGAACGGTGTTTCGAGCGGGAGTCCAAGCGGCGGGGCTCTACAGCAGGAGTGGTGTAGCCTGGGCGGGAACGACCAGGAGGACAGTGGGACCGAATCGGGGGACGAGGATGGAGGCATGATTCATTGACTTTGAGTGATCACTCAACCTTCGCATCTCCCCACTGAAATACCTCCATTCTGACCACTGCATCCACCGTTTCAGACATGCCAGTCATCCATACATAGTGCGTAGCTCCAATGTGAGACCTCGCGACGTTGCACAGCGTTTTGTACTTTTGGCTTTTTCAATGCTTACTGTGACCTAATAATGGCGTCCAAAATACTGTTCGCAGGGATCTTAGGACAGATACATGCTATCAGTCACATTTACGCAGTCTCTTACTCTAGTTGGCTCAAACTGCCCTCGGTACTAACGTTCAGACTTTGCGCGAATTTTCACTCCTTGGATATACACGCTGTGTGTACGGGTATATTTCCGTGCTGACTACGGTATCCGCCGTTTCCATGTTGGTTTCTGCTCGACTATCTCCTATTGAACGTTCTGCTATTCACGTTGATCCTGCAGCGTCGTGACATATCTTTTTGCCGAGTACAGGGTAGCCATCTAGTAATCAAGAGGTTGTCGTTGATCAAGTTGGCGGGATGCGGTGGCCGCTATAGTAGAGTACGTGGTCAACCCGTGAGGAAGACTGCATGCGCGTCTACCGGCATACTCGGACGAAAGTACTCGAGGCCAAGGCTACACTAGCAGTTTGAGACCGAGCGTAATCCAGCTCCGCCGTTCTAGTAGTCCACAAGTGGGAGGGAATGGGTATCCTCAGGTCTGTTGCGTCGCAGTATTCAGTTGGGAGAGTATGGTACCTACGAAGTCAGAAGTCAGTGTTATGCATCTCGTGGCGGAGGAAGAATTCAAGCTCCACGTCTGTGCTACATGATTTTCCTTGCTCAAATTAGCGTAGCATGTTCACAGCGACATGCAGCAGCATGACTGGAACAGGAAGATTTTCTGAGTTGCTCAGACAAGAGGGCCGCGTTTACCACGTGGGCTCTCGGCTTCCTCCGGTATGAACAATGGCTGCAAGCCAACAACCTCAACTTGTGCGCTCTTCCTCCCCATTTGTGCAATGTGGCATGGTTCTGAGGCGGTGTTCTGCCAAGCTCTGCGTCTCCTGACCATTCTGGCACCTACTATCCGCTTATAAACCCCTGAAATTTAATCTCGTAGATTAAAGGTATGGAGCCTTCATGAATTCCCATGGAGAGCGACTGAAACTGAATTTATTCTCCATCTTCCACGTCATGACGGGATGTCCTGATATGTATGGAGCAACAGCTCACCTCAATGCAGCTTTCCGGTGGTCTTGATTCCTGATATATTATATTGACCAGATATACCAGCTACCCATGCGTAGTGCTTAGCACCTCACAACTTCCTGCATCATCGGCCACTCCGCTGGTGTGATTGTTGTAGCATCACAGCGCCGTCTACATTAACGGCCACGGGCATGAACGCAGCTCCTGATTTTCGGAGTCTGCTGTGGTGCGACACTCTCCTCGGCGTTGGTCACCTGCCTGACTGCTTCCTCTCTGTGAGAATCCTTCTTCTCGACGTGGACAAGACGATACTAAAATGTTCCAGGTCCGTCGACTTGACAGCAGTTACCCACTAGTGGATATAGAGTAGAAGCTTTGCGCTATATGCGACCACCTCGCTGTCCCGGTGAGTTTACCCGACACCTCGTGCCCGACACAAAGATAATATGATGTTTTGAGGCCACGACGGCAGGGGGCATCTATTGTATTTTTGAAGGTTCGAATTGATGCCGCTTGGTTGCAAGAGACAAGTGTTCTTCAGCTCTCTGACGGCATCTACACCCCTCTACTGCGACTTTGAGACGCAAGCTTCAAGAACTTCAGCGGTGGAAGGGCGTCAACTATACACTCGTAGGGTGTAACGCTCGATCGTCTCAACGTGCGGCTCAATCGCTGGCTTGCTCGAGACTGCGTAGGATATAGACTAGGCTGCCAGCGAGGTGCCAAGGATGTAGTGTTGAGATGCCTAGACACGAGTCCTCTCGCACAGCAGCGCGTCAGACAAACTTCATCTGGTCAGGACCTATTCTTTTGGAGACAAATTGTTGACTTCATGTCTCCTAGTCAGATTGACCTCGTCCGTTGCGGCGACACGAGTTGTTCAAAAAGTCATATCCTACTCCCTCCCTCCTGATTCTTAAATTTGCCCTCTCATTGTTGACTGTAGCACATAATACGCTTACCTCTACACGGTCTAGTTAGTATCGCTTACTTGGCTTGTCCGGCAGCTGCCAATGGCCACTAAAGAATGCTTTCGAGTTTTTCGGCACATGCGTAGACAGCGGGATGCCGTAGGAGTGGTGTACGGCAAACCATTCAGTCTATGACAAGTAGGAGACAGTAGATTTGGAAGGCGCGCGCTCTGAACGGACACATGCTAAGATGACACGCCTGTCTGAGAGCACTTGGTGCCACGATGGAGACTGAGTGGTGCCGCGTGAGCTTCTCGCGCCGAAAGAAGACAGGTTCATCTTTTGTCAAAACGTGTTCTCAGCATGGTATCAGTCGCATGCGAGGTAGAACAAATTACTGATGCCCAGCTTACTGCGCAGCGACGAGAACAACAGGACAAGCTGGGATGAAAGGGAAGCCTTATAGGGCCGCGTTCCGTGGGTCCCATTGTCCAGCTTCCGATGATATGGGATCGCGGAGAGCAGCGCACTCCGAATCGAGAAGTTAGCCAGTCGTTGGTGGGTAACTGTCAGTGGTCCTCCTCTCCCGTCATTTTCACATCTGGAGATTTCGTGCTACTCAGTATTGTTGTAGAAAAGAGGCTGTTGCAACGCAAAAGTATTTTCGGCGCACACATCTAGAAGGCGCTACAATGGCATCTTTGAGATAGGTACACAAGAAGGCATAGCGGAGAATCGTTCCATCGGAAGGAAATTCACATGGCATTCTACACGCAATGTAACACTCCGCCATCTTCCTTTCTCCGGCATTGAAAGCAACAGCTACTCAAAGAAAGAACTCACCAGTTGTGAAGGTAAATGGTAAATATGTGGTACAATTTCCCCGGAGTAACACCTTCAGCTGCAGCGGCACTCGAACAACGAGTAGCTAAGATACTAATAGTTGCGGGCCTCGGCGCGGGCAAGACAATGCCGGTGAGATGCTAGACATACGGGCTCCCATATACCGGTTCCAGGTCACTTCAAGGCCGCCCTTACTTACCTATTTCGTGGAATTCCACGGTGGACTATTTCAGCATCGGAGTGGAAAATCTCAGCTAGAAGCTCACCGGTGGCATTGTCCGCCGGTCCCACATCGCCATAATGGGATAGAATACTAGGATACCCTCAGGCGCGCTCCGAATGCTCGCTGAGCACTCATAGACAAACAGCCGCCGCTTGTCCTCCGCTAGTTCGAGGACTTGTACTGCCTACCCCCACCCCCCCCCACCCCCACTTCGTGTCGTGCGCTTGATCCTGTTGAATCAACAATGTGTTCCACCGACGCGTTTCTCGACAAGTTCGACATATCATTGGCAAGCCTGACGGCAGCCAGCGGCGACGAACAGCCGGTAGGTATCTCCGTCGACAAATCGTGCTGGAAGCCAGGCATAATTGTAAGCTTCCATCTCACCTGAATAGCGACAACGTTCATATCTCCTTCGCCTCAGCGCATCTGCGCGGAAACAGGGGCCATGAACACCGTGTCTCCTATGGACACGCTCCTCGACCCGTCTGTTGTATACGGGGGCGGCGAATCGGTGTGTCATTTGTTCCAATCCTCTCGTACTCTCGCTTTGTTGATGCAGATATCTTCTACCTCACCGCCTCTGACACCGCATCAGCACTCGCCCGATTCACCGGCATCGGGGTACGACAGCCCCGCCATGGTTATGGGCGCTATCATGGACGCCAGCGACGCCCAACAGCACACTCCCGTGGCTGGGTTGCAAGGCACAGCCTCAGCGACATGCGTGAGTACACATCCCGTCTTCCGCGTCGTCTAGCCTGACATATACATTATATGTCAGAACAAGACAAACACTAAAGACGAGGGAGAAGGCTCGGCACGTCGCAACTGTGATCACCGCAGTCTCGAGCACAAGCATGGTTCGATATCCCTGTCCGAAACCACCGAATGTGAGCATGTCAACGAACGCAGGGGGCTGTTGAATACTCATTACACGCACTGCAGCCCAGTGCCAGGATTATCGACTAGTGTCACAGGAGACGCAGCCTACTCGCGGAGCGAAGCGAAAGTCCCTCGGGGACGACGAGTACGTTGAACGTCCTCCCAAGAAGATTAAGTGCGCGTCGAAAACAACGAAATGTGCGTCGAAAAAGACCAAGCGTGCTCCCAAGCAGCGCCAACCGGCGAAGTTCCCCTGCGCACGGCCGGGCTGCAATCGCTCATTCACTCGGCCGTTGGATCTTCTACGCCACCAATTGGGAACCAAGAGTTGCACCACAAACGGCGAGGCAATCCCCAAGAAGTATTTCTGCGGGAGGTGCCACAGGGGCTTCCATCGCCGCGACGCCCTCGCTCGTCACGTGGGCAGTAAAAAGGGCTGCACGAAATTCTTGAATGGGAAACGGCGGTGAGGATGGCGAAGATAGTGAAGGCTGACTGAGGAACATTGCGATCACGCGTCGGTTGCGAGTCCCTGACAGAGCGAGTGCGCGGACACACCGCGAGGTTAAGTTCGCTGAATGTAATGGTCTCCATCCCCGTCTTCATCCTTGCTTGCCTCGTTGCCGGATTTCGTTCCTCGTCTTGGACTATTTTTTTGTACTGCATTAGTCCCCATGCCGCGCTCTACACGCCACGCAACAAGCATTGTTCGCAGTTTCCCTTGCCTGAAAAGTGATAACATCAGCGAGCCGCCCTATTCGATCATTCACGCGCGGCCAAGGGCATCGTGCGTGGGTGGAGATCGCAATCCGAGCACGCAACGACCGCATGGGACGAACACGCATGGACCACACAAAGCTCGCCCTTCGAATGCGTCAGATCCGCCGACAGATCTACAACACATAGTACACCCTTCGTGAGACTTCAAGGGTCCTTCGTGATCCCCGACGGTTCCAGATCCATCCGTTCCTTCCTGGGTTGAGTCAGATCGTCCCAGTCAAGCAAGCGATGATCATGCAGGGCGAAGGTTAGACCACACGGATCAACCCGACTATCAAGCCAACAGATTCCACGACAGAGTTGGTTGCAGAACGCACAAGGCGAGAGCATTATCTGTATTGTATACGGTATGCGTCAGGGCACAATAGACATAGACCGCCCGTCCGGGCCCATACTACCGACAGACAGCAGCGCCTTGGAGGAGGCTACTGACGGCCCCCGTCACAGGTAGACTAGATACGCTCACACAGGACACACGCGTATCACGTCCTCGCGAAGGGGCGGGGTCAACCACAAATAGTGAAGAGAGGCCATATGACGGTGAACACCTCGAGAATCACACATTCGCGGAGATGGGGTGTTGTCTGCACGGAATATGCAGTAGGTAATCACAAGCGAATGCTCCAAATTGGCAGACGCAGGTGCCCACGGATGGACATCTTCTGGGATTGGTGACTGTACTACCCGATGGCAAGTGAATTTGCCTCCAGCACGATCCTCTGATCTTCGATTCATGCCAGGACAAATGTCGCGAAGGAACCGAGTCAATTCGGTGACGCACCGCTTAACCAGTAGGTAGAAGCAGAGCCGTGTAGACCCTCCACTGCGCTGATTGTGCAATATTCTCTATCTTTCCGTGCATCGAGGATCTCGAGTTGAGATGTGCATCCTGTTGGACAACTCAGATAGCGCATCAACGGTGGAATGCTCGTCTCACGCAGCGGGATCATGCTTCCTTGGAAGCTGTCTCGATGAATCCATCCTGCACTGAATCTCCATGATTTCTAGGCTATGCTAATGTTGAATTTGAGCTGTACCGTGGGAGACAGTCGAGAGCGATGAGGTGTAGATAAGAGCAAGCTGTCTCTTTCAGGCCGCCCGCTATCGGCGTCTGTTGCCACGTGGACACTCAGACAAGCATGTTGTCCAAAAGTCGTTCTAGGAATACATTGTGATGAACGCTGATTCTACACATCGCACTGTAGCGCATAGTATA
Source organism: Postia placenta MAD-698-R-SB12 (assembly GCF_002117355.1). NCBI lineage: Eukaryota > Fungi > Basidiomycota > Agaricomycetes > Polyporales > Adustoporiaceae > Rhodonia > Rhodonia placenta. The sequence continues at coordinate 103,017 of NW_020169838.1, read as the reverse complement.
CTTGGTGAGACTAGGTTCACACAAGCTACTTCAAGAAGTGGCACGCCTGCAGTGTAATAGCTTTGCGTTTCTTCATAGCAAGGATACAGACTGTCCAATGCACATGGCTCCGTGGATATCGCGTCGTTTTGGAGTATCGTCTCACCAGGCGTGATTCTGTTAGCACAACACCGGAGCCTCAGTGTACCTTACTCTTCCCATTTACGCTTTCTAGTTACGGTATCCCCGGCGTTTGACTTTTCCTCTTCCCTCGCACTGCGATCTTCGAAGCGGGGCCTTTGAGAGCAGGAGACGCCGTCTCTGCTTTCTGCGTTCTCTTAGTGTGCCCTAGCACGGTCCTCTTCGCAAGCTTCACGATATCCGCGACGTTTTCAGTTGCGACTACTGTTTTCTTGACGCTTCTGAATGTATGGCTGGTCCACGTCTACTATTGTCTTCCCGGATACCCCGTTCTCTGGGCGTGAGCCGGTTTCAGGCTGTTTCGTCCTGCGCTCCAGGGATAGCTCGGCTATGGCTTCACGAGCGTGCAGGCCGCTGTGGTCTGTGATCCGTAATGGCGCACCTGGCTCCTCGGCGGTAGCGCGTTCGGTCACAATGCGTATCGCACGCCGCGTCGGCTTTGGTGTTGGCTGCAACTTTAGTATTCGCTTGGGGGGATGGTCTTGACTACGGCTGGAAATCTGTTTCATTTGAGGTGATGTGTATGGTGCGTGCCTGTTTTCTGGGTGCCTCTTTGAGTGCCGCGACGACAGCTTCGCATCATGCAAGATATCATCCCTCTGAAAGTGGAGATCTATCTTCCTCGTCTCGGGGTGCCCCGCCGACACCTTATACCGGAAAAAGAACAATGAAATATAAATGTAGAGGTTCAGTCTCCGATTCAACCTTGGGTCCCACGCGATGGCCACGACCTTGAACAGCGCCTACCAAGCGTCTACATCTCTCGTTTCTGTATTGATCTCGTACCTGGCAAGATGGCAGAAGATGGAAATCGCGGCGCGTCTCCTTTTGTGGCCACGCATGGACAGACTACCGAAGACTCAGTTGCTCTGCCGTACGAATTGCTGGTGCATGGTATACTCAGAATGCTTGATGTGGCGGATCTTCTTCGCTGCAAACTGGTGGGTCTCTTTCTAAATGCCAAAGTACAAGTGCGAGACAATCATCATGAATCTTGACATCACAGGTATGCAAGCAGTTTCGTGACGCCGTTGATGAGGATTCGCATATACAGTACACACTCGAATTGGCAAGAACTGGCCACATAGATGGTCCCCAACAATGTTGCCTTTCCGTGCCGGAGCGTTTGCGACGACTCAAGCAGCAGCAGAACGCCTGGCAGGAGCTGAATTTCGAAGTTCGGCCTATAACGCTTGCTGACAGTCGAGACATCCAGCAGTGGAAGTTTCAGAGTGGCGTTCTAGTCGTCGCTTACCTTCTCCATGCTGATCTTGAGGACTTTGACACTCATACTGCATTCGACACACTGGATATCTATTTCTTGGAGTCTGACGCGCCTTATCGCCGACATACTCTCAGTGCTCCCCACTCGGAATTCGCGATAGATGCCGCACAAGATCTCCTCGTCGTGTGGTCTGATCTGCATGCGGCTCTCCCAACACTCTGGTGAGTGGATTCAATGGGATCGCGCACGCTTAGCATGCTCATAACATTTTGCAGCCTCGAGATAATGTCTTTGTCGAGTGGCACCCCCCACGGTCGCTCTTTTCACCAGGCCATCTCACTTAGCAGTGTTACTGAATGGACCAAAGATTCGATCAGGATCCGTGGATCCGTCATAAGTGTTCAGCACCCGCCAGGAACTGTTGTTTTCGACTGGACGCACCAGGACCCCGACGTCAGTGTCCTCAATATTTGTTCTGAGATCTACTCACTGATATCCTATATGCAGAGTACGGTAGTGAACTGCGGTGACGGAGTCCTCATATCAGAAAATTGCTTGGTCCGAGCGGGTTTCGACGGCGGTGATGCGTGGATTACGGTGCTGCTACTCCATCGCAGCCCGACTCAGACACTTCAGATTACCCGCCTTGCACGTTTTTGGCTGCCATCAACATATTTGCCCCAGGAAAATATCAAGTTTCTCGATTGGAGAACAGACCAAGAGTATTACATGACGTCTCCTCGACCCAAATACACAGACTGTAGCGTCAGATGTCAAGTATCTGCATCATATGAACGAGGTCACGGTGAATCGTTTCCACCGTCCTCTCCACCCCCGTTCTCGCTCTCCTCCGATCCAGCAATGTTACAAATCACCCTTGGCCTATGGAGCGGCTTCGTAATCATGGCATATGCAAGGCCTTTCTTGAAGGTTATCGATGACTACATAAGCCTTTCCCCGACGGAGAACAAAGCTTATAGAACGAAATATATCCCTTGGGACGAATGGGGTTTGAAGTCTACCTTTTGGTTCAACCATTCCAAGAATATCTTCAGCAAGTCCACCATGTATGGATATCGCGTCATGACGCCTACCGCGTTGTACGACTTCACGCCCCAAGGAAACGGGAGGGCTATCAGCGATACAGAACGCAGTCAAGTTGTGAACGGAACCGACGTGTACGCATGGGGCTTAGACGTGAACCCGAATACCAGTATGCCCTTCCGTGTTTCGGAGTTGAAGGGTCCGGACGTGCAGTTCGGTACATACATTTTGGGCGACGAACTTCTCGCAGTGAAGGTACCGCTTTAGCCCTTTTACATTATGGTTTTGCTGACGCCTTGGAGGAGAGAACCACAGGGGAGAAAGTGTTTACGCTGTTTGCTCCGCAGATCGATGGCTCGATTGGAAGCAGACGCTGAGACATTTTCTGGAGCTATCGGCTGACGGTTAGTCGTGGCTATCATGGACGATTTGTACAAAGTTGTGATGTTGTATATAGGCATGTATTTCTTCTGGTTCGAAATGTTAATGTTTTGCCCGACATCTGTCGTCGTCGCTATGTTGAAGCCGTTACCTGCCGCTTGACGGCCAGAAGCCAATTTGTGGCAACGCATCGAGCGACCACGACTGGTCATGGATTTTGACTGTCCTCCCGCCGTCTGAAGTCTTCGCGTCTCTTCAGCATAAATCAGTACCGTGATGAGAGATAGACGCTCACCCTGCGCAGCGGTTGTCTGACTGTTTAGATCAATTGCCCGTATAGCCGCCAATTCTCGATCCGAGGAGGATGTCCCAGCACAACATCACGCACGGGCCTCATCCTCTGGCCGCCAACAATGCTCACATCGAAGAACAGGAAAGAAGTTCGGATCTGCCACCCGAGCTACTCATACAGATACTAAGACAAGCTGACGTGTATACCCTGTTGCAATGCCAGTTGGTGAGGCTTCAGTCGGTCAGCACTCCTACATGAAACTATCACGCTCATGAGGATTGCGACTGCTGCAGGTATGCAAGCATTTCAACAACATTGTCAACGAGGAATCGCACCTCAGTTCACCTGTGTCGACTGTTTGGCTTGTATTCAGGTTCGCTATCCATCTGAATGTAGCAGCACACAATGAACGATAATCATTGGAGATTTTCGAACATCATCAAGTTGGTGAGGTGAAAAGCGGCTTCCCCAGTACTCTTCTGTCATATTTACTCACCAGAATCCAGTACTGCACGACATATTAACACAATTGAGACGAAGATATAGACATGGAGTCACGGACGACGCATCATCACTCTCTTGCAGAGGGTCATAATCGGGGGATTTCAGCAGCACCTTGAGTCGCCGAGCAATAGTTGACGGGACAGGACAGAGTGCACGCTCTCCACCAGTACCCTCCGCCTTCCACATCCACATCCTGCCAGCAAATGGCTGTATGTGAGGGGTGGGTAAATGTGACGCCATGGAGCCAAACCCAAGAGAGAGGTAACGAAGAGAGGGGATCTGCATAATGACAAGCGATGCCAGCCGTTCCGCGTACGCCTCACTATAATCAAGGTTAATAGGCTCCGGCGTCTCATTCCTTACGCATGAGATGAACCATGACGTGCTGACATCGATGGCAATTTCGAGGTACAAGAGCGACGTGATAGGCGAAAGACTTGACGGGACGTTGGTCTGTGGAATGCGCATATTCAACAGTGTATGCACACTGTCACAGAGTATTCTGCTTACCATCCAGCCCTGGAATAATGATGTGAGGCCCTTTGTTTCTCTGAATTCAAACAAACCGACCTCGAGGCATCGCAGTCTCGTCGCCTCGGCTGCCAGCCTCTTCCAGAAGGACTCATGCAGCGATTCGAATGCCATGATGCGGAAAGTGAGTATGACCGGTTCAGCATTGCGCGCCATCTCCAGCAGGATCGGGATTTCAGGGTCGCCACAGCGCGTCTCCCCGCCCATTGCCGTTTGACTTGGAATTGCGAGTACGGATTGGATGAGAATGTGATATACAGGGCGCTCAGCGGGCCAGTCCTCAAACAGGTGTCCACTACCCTCGACGTATTCGAGACAGTTGGGCCCCTGCAGTTTGACAGAATACGCCGACCTGTCGTGCAACATTGAGCGCGAGATAATGTCCCATTCCGTGAATGTCAAGGCGCGCAAATTTGGGAAGGCATGGAGGACCGCAGGAAGCTCGAGATCGCAATGTGCAATGGTAAGGTGGTTGACATCAGGCCATGTATGGTGCAGGTCGTGCATGAAGCGCGTCGTGTTTTTGTAGAAGCGAGACCGTTGCGTGTACATTCCACCGAGTCCTAGCACACGAAGCTCCTGGAACCTCCCGATCCCGGAGATCATTGCATCCTTGTCCGCGTTAAATACTTGCACACCCAGCCTGAGGATGCGCAGTCGGTTTTGCAGTCCGTCAAGCAGCTTCATGGTCTCGAATTGATCCCCGCGCAGCAGCTCCAGCTCAACCAGGTTTGGGAGTGCACATATAGCATCAAGGAGTGCGTGGTCGAACTCGAGGTTGTTGTCGACATCCCCGACATGGAGATACTGCAGCCCATGTGCTTGCTCCAAGAGCGACACGAGGAGACCCATGGCCATCGGTGCTTCACTCTGCCCGTTCCGTTTCACCAACCATTCATAACGGCCACTTCCTTTGTCTGGGATCCAGACGGACACCGACAACCGCGGGATCCACTGCAAGCGGCCGACCACATCCTCGAGCATGTACTTGCAGATACGAATGACCGCCTGCACCGACTCTATTGTCACCGAGGACAGTTCCTGACGTTTCGCAACTAGCTGAAGGGACTCTTTGGTGGTGAGATCAGGAGCGATCATCGCAAGGACATCGTCGTACAGATCCAGGAACGTCGCCCCGTACTGTGATACAATCTGCGTCAGAAGGGAAGTTACACGGGATGGGCTGGGGACATACTGCACTGGCCTGCGTCAATTGGGAGGAGATCCCGTTTTGCATCGCGGAGACTGCCTGTGTGCCTGACCTCTCGTAGTGTCTGAGCGCAGAAGGTATTTATCGGTGCGGTAGGCACCATTTTCGGTCGTCTCCGAGTACTGATTGTCGCCCCACAATGCCCTCGTGCCACCTTTCTGGCAGCTGTTAGTAGAGAAAGATACCGCAGTATGATGGCACAGCAAAGCGTTACTGATGAGCACCGCCAAGTCGACGCTCGCATTCTTGCACGGTTGTGAAGGTAGAAGCTGTCGGTGCAATTGCCATTATCTCATACTCGTGGAATGTCTACAGTCGGTACACGCCCTCCCAGATCACTAGACACTGTGGGCGTGTCCAAGTGTTCGCGATATGATCATTTTGACGTCCGAGTTGAGTGAGACAAGTCCAGACTTCCTGGAGGTTTCTCACGAGTATATAGCCAAATCAGACAGAAGTAAGCAGCCTATTTAAGAGGTGCTTGCCCTTGGCTTGCGATAAGGTCTTCGGAGTCGCGGGCGTTGAATGAGCGCTGGCTCGTCGCCGCATCCGCATTCCCAAACGCTGCATATGCTTTCTCGGCGTTCTTGAACGAACGAGTCGCGAGCGCCTTCGTGTCTAACATACCTGCCGCGAGAAGCTTGACGAGCATTGGAGATGTCACCGCATCTACCAGACGCGTCTTGATAGCTGCAAATACGTTGTTCGGCGACACGAACGATAGGACACCTCGGGGAAAACTGTACGTACTGATAATAATTTCTTGCCAATGTTATCCTATCTCGGTGTCAGTGTCAGTGCCGTTGTCTTTGATCTACAATTTATTCCATATAGTCTGGTGGCTTGCAGCTATCTGTGTCCTGAATTGACCGGCGTCGAGCGCAAGCAAACGAGTGTAGACCATGGCGAGAGACATGCCTAACTCTCTGCGATTTGATCAGATGGCTCCCTTATGTGCTATGTTTCCCCCGGCCATCGTGGAGATGTCCACCCGATCCGATGTGAGCAGCGGCTGTGATGCAGTCAATCCTGATGCCCCGCATTGTCTAGATTGTGTGCTGCGCCAACCAGATGATGTCCATCGCTGTATATGACAGCTGGATTCCTGATCTGACTATCAAATTGAAATTGATGACGGTCCGCTGGAGGTCAAGCAGAGCTACCTGCCGGTAAGTGGATATCACATCATGACCGCAATAAACCGCTCATCGCGTTCAGGACAGAGTATCCTCGACCTTCGTCGATGTTATTCACCAGTCGTAGCCAGAAATATGTCTGAATGTGGGTATGCTGTGGCTCGTTCCCGTAGAATGATGCAGCTGAAATCTCCGATCCCGATACCTGGTTGTATGATTAAGGTCAGTATGCCTCGACGGCTCAACTCGCTGGTCACAATATAAACACCGTTGCATACTATATAAGCTATAGGGCAATTCGGGGACCCATTCGATGTTAACTATACTAAATCCGTTAAAGTTCGTCCGAGACCCGAAGCGAGAACGATCAACAAAGATATATCGCGTTTGTCTGAGCTCTGTCAAACGCGTAAGGAACATACAGGACGGCTCGCGCAAAGTCTGCAAGGTACTACAAACAATGCCAAATACGGTGGCATGCGCTCGCCACAATCTCAAGTTCCAACAAAATCATGATTCCTTCAGCACATCATTAGCGTGCAAGTTACATTGCAGATGTACTGGCCGCGCCATTTGACTGGTAACCGATAAGATGCCTCCCGTATCCGATTCCTGACATATTGCACTGGTCAACGTTATCCCACCTCCAGCGGATATAAAACTGGATTAAAAAATTAAAATGAATAAAAAAGTTATCCCACTCATTGTTTTGCTCAAGATGGAAAGCATCGGCCGGCGGGCCCGATTGTCAATGGCAGTTGCGAAGATGGGCGTCCATCAAGGCTCGGTAGCAGCCGGATACATAAGTACTACTCTTATCCTCCATGAATGCGTAGAACGTCCCATCATGGCAAGTGCAGGGGCGCCAAAGTCGACGAAGGCAAGTACCCAATAACATGCAGACTTGTGGACTACTTACTCCGTCACATAGACCTTGGAACAACCCCAGTTCAAGAGCACGCTCCTTGATTTCAACGATGATGTCCATACGATGATTGTATCCCACATTACGCCCGAGGATGCTCTCAAGTTGTCTCTCGTTGCACGGCGAGTCCATCTCGTTGCCCAACGTCAAGCCCTCTCCTACGTAATCATGAGTTCCATGCAGTCCGTCTCGCGCATCTGCACCTATATGCTCGCCGACATTTCCGGGCGACTCAAATGGGTTCGCGGGCTGTGCATGTATGCTGCGCTGCCATACAAAGGATCAAACCCTGATGCAAATTACCCACAAATGGTGGATAAAGCTGCTGCAGCTATGCGCCTTTTTGTCTCCCTATACCAACACACAACTACGCTCAGATATCTCTACTTTGCTGTCATAGAGAAGCTTCTCTCTTTCCAACCTCTGCTTCTCGATGTGCTGTCCTCCCTCATAAACATCGTTGAGATACAGGTGGTACGTTGTGGCGGGTCTGAGACACCTAAGCTCCTCAATGGCATGCGGAGTCGCCCACGCCACCTGGTCCTGAACATCGACCCTGTCCGGCCACTCCCCTTGGAAACCGGGGCATCAATGTCCAGCATTGCACGTTTGCGCGACCTGCGCACAATGGAAATCGTCGGGCTAAAAGATCAGAACGCAAATCGCCCTGCGCTCCTTATGCGTAATCTGCGTCATTCTTTGCCGAATGTCATCGATCTCACTCTGTCGGCTTGCCAGATGGACATTCCTGCAGTCCTTCGTGCGTTCCCCAATGCACAGGCTCTAAGATTCACGGAGTGGAATGGCATTCCGCGCTCTACAGGCCCCAGACAGCCAGCCACATCTGGCCTTGCCTACGTCGAGGGGCACGTGCAGTGTTTATCAACTGGCCAACCTCCCGGACAGTCTATCAACTTGTTATACAAAGAATACTTGCATCTGGCTACCTTCCTATAACCAGTTTCACTCCCTCTGATGATACCAGGATCCCCAGCTTGCTACAAATGGTGCGGTGTAGTAAACCCGTCCTGCTCACTTTCAGCATCATAGCCTTGAAATCGCTCTGTGATACATTCTGGAGGTGCTTGAGGATGGAGGCGACGAACTTGCGGTGTCTCGAGATTGACCTCTGTCTCTATAGAGAGACAAAAGACCTAGGCGCTCAATTTCTACGATGGATGGTAGGCAAGACCTTATGCATGGTTCACGCTACTGATTATATACACCGTACAGACCACTGTTCCGTCCACCCTTTCGCCCATTATGTCTTTGTCGTATCTCGCAGTCTGCATAGATGCCCACATGTCGAGCCGCAGGAGGTGCATAATGGGAGCACCCATGACGCCCATAGACCTCGACGAAAGCGAAGGTGAGGTGAGGAAAATTGCATTTCTTGTCGCTTAACAGATCTCTGCTCTTCGCTACATTGTGGTTGAAGTCAGGTGCACCTGTCAATTGCCTATACGCAGATTTCAAGCAGTTCGGTGTGGATGTGGAGGATCGACAACATCGATGGAGCATGTGTGCTACATCTCATTCCGCCGCACCTCGCGCAGCAGGTCACAGACTGCCTGACATCGCCCGATTACGATTCCTCGCTGGAAACCGAAGGTCAGTGATTGTCACGAGTTGGTATGGCGTCTAGCCGTTTTTTAATTTTTTCCTTTTCGCGGGCTCGAACCCACAACCTCTGTACTACATACCTGATATGGACGCGTCGTTATCTACTGTACGATTAGATTAGATGGGGCGGCAGTGCACGGCACAGCTCGGGCTCTGCTGACACAGCCGCTCTGACTCACCGGCCCCCGGGGCCGCGTCAGCATGCTGCACCCAGACCAGCTGTACACGGACCAGTGCGCACAGCCTCCCCTAAACTTCCCCTGTATATAAGCCTGCCTCTGCTGCCCTAGGGACCTCAGTTTCGACCTCTTGTCCCTAGGTCAGTAAGCATCCTTTGTATTCCTTTTCTTACCTCACTAATATATTATCTTGTCCCTAGCCTTAGGTTTGAGCGCTGCTCACCATAGCTTCGGTGAGATTTAGTCGGACGCCCCCAGCTCTTAGGTCTTCCCCTGTCGCTTGACCTCAAGTCGTGACAATAGGTCGAAACTCCCCATAGCTGCCGGCGTCCCTCGGGACTCCCACAACTCACATTCACTTCCTATAGGTCGGGTGGTGCGCACCCTTACTTTACCCTACGATACATAGATAGCGTACTATACATCGCCACCGCTTAGGGAACGAACCTTTCAACACCTGCACTTCAGTGGGCGGTGTTTGTCCTTACGGACACGTGGACTAGGTTCCTGCTGCATACTAGCCAAAAGCAGTACTGGGCCCCACGTGAATCGTGAACCCTAGCGTTACTTCGGGCGCCGTAGGTGTAAGCTAGTATAGCACGGCCTTTGTAGTACGCGCACCTCCCTGTCCTCCCCCCATCCATTGTGGCTGCCTGCCAAGGCCAAGTTCACGCATTCGACTCTCAGGACCTCGTCGATGTCTACATCCCAGACGGTCCTGACACCCTCATCCTCACCTGCGAGCAGCAGCCGTGCCCAAATCGGACACCCCGATTGATTGAGCAGGATTACCCGCGCTACAAGGCAATCAGACGGGCCCAACATCCGTCCGGTCCCCGTAGCACCCTCGCATCTCGATCCGCCTTGCGGCACTCTCGCCCTGTCTCCCCCAGCTCCCGCCTTCCTCAAACTGTCGCCGGTCCAAGTCAAGCGCAAGGAGATCTCCCTCCAGACCCTGCACCAGAGCCTGAGCCTGAGGAGAGTGCGAGTGAAGAAGGAGTCTCGGAGTCCGAGTCCGCGGATCCTGCTCGGCCCACCTCACCGACAGCGCTCGCCTCCACGTCAGCAGTCCCTGACGTACGTGACCCCTCCTCCGGGCTTCCTCCAGCGCCTGCACCGCCGTCTCTGCCGTGAGGCCGCCCGAGCACTCATTCCTCGCGAAGTTTGCCCGGCGGACAGTCACAACAGTTGCCTTCGTCCGCAGGCAGTCCTTCGTCCCCTGCGTCGCCGATAATGTCTTCTCCTGCCGCCGCCCCTGACAAGGAAACGTTGAAGCTCCTCCTCCCCCTTCGATACGATGGAAAAACAGTTGTCAAGTGCAACCGCTTCGTCTCCCAGTTGCTCATCTACTGGGCGGTTAACACGACCCTCTCTGTCGCGACTTAGGGTCGAGCGACAGGGGAAAACCAAATGCTGGGGGCGTTCAACTGATCTTACCGAAGCGATGGTGAGCTAGGCTCAAACCTAAGGCTAGGGACAAGTTAATATATTAGTTAGTGAAGTAAGAAAGGATACAAGGGAGGGCTTACTGACCTAGGGACAAGAGGTCGAAACTGAGGTCCCTAGGGCAGCAGAGGCTGGCTTATATACAGGGGAGGTTTAGGGGAGGCTGTGCGCACTGGTCCGTGCACAGCTGGTCCGTGCGCAGCATGCTGACGCGGCCCCGGGGGCCGGTGAGTCAGAGAGGCTGTGTCAGCGGAGCCCGAGCTGTGCCGTGCACTGCTGCCCCATCTAATCTAATCGTACAGTAGATAACGATGCGTCCATATCGGGCATGTAGTACAGAGGTCGTGGGTTCGAGCCCGCGAAAAGGAAAAAATTAAAAAATGGCTAGGCGCCGTACCAACTCGTGACACTCTCCACCATCGAGCTGAAGGTCCAAGTTGCCCTTAGCCTCCTCAATGGTGACACACGCGCCTGGGCCACTCCCATCTTCGCCCAACTTGCCGCTGTCCAGGTTGGGACTCAGGGAGCAACAACGCCCTTCGCCAATGAAACAGCCTTTCTGATGGCATTCAAGGCCCGCTTCGGAAATCTTGACGACGCCGCCACGGCACAGGTGGAGCTCACCAAGCTCTGTGCTGACAAAACCATGCGCGAAAAGCGCACCGCCGCAGAATTCTCTGCGCTGTTCAAGGGTCCGGCGGACCGTTCCGGGTATGGGGACCTGGAACTACGCGACAAGTACCTGAGCGGCATCCCCTCCCACGTCTATCGCAAGATCGAGCTTGAGACCTTCGCCACGTGGCAAGCCGCTGACAAGCGCGCCACTGAGGTCGAGCAAATCCTCGACGTCAGCCAGGCCCGTCGGCCCGAGCTGAACAACTTCTTCTCGGCTCGAGGCCGAGGACGCGGTGGGGCACATGGTGGTGCACCTTGACCACAAGGAGCTTCGGCCAGCATCAGTGCGGCCGTCGGAAAAGGTGACTTCCCTGGTAGTTGCTTCGGCTGCGGGAAGCAAGGGTACCGACGTTTCGAGTGCCCCAACTGTAAGGACAAGCCTTACACAAAACGCGCCGACGCGCGGGCTACGGTTGCCTCGGGATCCACCCAGGCGGCAACAAGTGCCCCCATCGCTTCATCCTCGGCGAGTACAAGCGCCGCTTCAGCGAAATTGGAAAGTTCCGAGCTGGCGGACTTGATAGCACAGATGAAGTTGATGCGCGAGGAGTTGGAGCACTATCGAGCGCTCAAAGAGGAGTCTTTTTGATCCAGTCCGCGCTTCGTGCCGCACGCGTCGGGCCGGGTATATCATGTAATCGCTACAATGTATTATCTTCTGCAAATGTGTACGAGGTGGACCATGGGTCCCAGCATTTTCACATCCCAGTATGACTACAAGGAAAAAGACGGCACAAAGACATAATTGCTATGGTGGACAGCGGAGCCACCACGAAGTTCATTAACAAGCGATTCATTACGGAAAACAAGGTGCAGACGCGGAGGCTAAAGGAGCCGATTCCGCTATACAATATCGATGGCACCCTAAACAAAGATGGCAGCATCTCAGAGGTAGCCGTCCTCGAGATGCAGATCGGAGACCACAAGGAGAAAACGGTCTTTACAGTTATGGACATCGGTCCGGAGGATGTAATTGTCGGGTTGGATTGGCTGCGAGAGCACAACCCCGAAATCGATTGGGAGAAAGGCTCCCTCAAGTTGTCACGATGCCCTGAAACGTGCAGTGCCAGGAGGACTGGCCGGATGGAGCAAGCAGTGACTGCGCGTGATACGGGGGTCAGGCCCATGGCGCGCAGGCGTTCGCCAAAGTCCAAACGGTCGGTCATAGGCGCCTGCCGGAGTAAGGTACTCCCGGACTTCGAACCCGAAGAAGATCCGGTGGAAGTAGAGTGGGATGAGGCCGATCTGATCGAAGCCTGGGAGCAAGGTATCACGCTTCCCGGCGCTCCTCAGCTGTTTGTTGCAGCAGGGCATACGTTGATAGGCGCCAAGCCCCTCTGGGCCCCGATACACCTCTTTTCGGCAGTCGCATCCCGCCCGGCACTTCGACTCACTCACCCAACACTTCGATTTCGCCTTCGACGCTCTTCGACATCTTCGACGGTGCGCGACACTTGCTCGAAGCTCGGCACGGTCGTCCCGATGCCTCGCGCGTAGATCTCGGAACATCTCCCGCATTCGGCGGACAATAGGGCCACTCGACGCCGTTCGGCCAAGCGCGTGCACCGCTCCATGCCACACCGACGTAGCCGGTCTTTCCCGATTAGGTATTGAACCTCGCGGCATGCCTTCAACGACGGACACCGGTCCGAAGTGTCCATATGTTTCTCTTTATCTCCGCGTTCGGCATGACGTCACTCTACCGATGGACTTCTTACATGCCACTCGGTGAGGCAGCTTCGTGCGGGACAATGCAAAGCCCCTTGTACTAGTGTGCCACTCTCGATAGTCGTAGCGTCCTATGCGT
>NW_020169838.1:79426-89086 GCF_002117355.1 Postia placenta MAD-698-R-SB12 | reverse complement strand
GTCGTAGCGTCCTATGCGTAGTATAAATCTGTCGTATTTCTCTCCAAAAATACAAGATCCGGTTCCCCCCTCGAGTTCAGAGCTCATAAGTCAAGTTCGCCCCGCGTCTAAGCCTTCAACTGCGTCACTTTGTTCCTCACTGCGTAACCTCGAAACCTCGTCCACTGCGTTTACTCGTCGATACCGTCTCGACAAACCCTTCGACTTCGACTATTGTCGAAGAAACTGCAAACCGCGTCCTAGCTAAGTCCACCCTATCAAATCGTGTCCCTTCCTTCTACGATACATCGAAGAGCTCTGCCGAGCTTCGATCGTCTCCGCTAACCACCCACAGCCTCCGAGTAGCTTCGACGACGTGTCGAAGCCACCTCGTACCTTCCCCATTGTTCGTAGCCTTTTCCAAGGGTGTTTCTCGTGTAAACTCGAACCGCGGGACACCTTGCTGCTAACTCCCCTCTCACTAAGACTATAATCCGTCTCTCTAGTCCCTTTAGGTCGCACCCAGGTTAGGGGTTAGGGTTTCGTAGGTCGCATCATTTCTGGAGCCCACCGCGAGGGGATCTCAGGCAAGAATTCGCCGCTTTCGGGTTTCCGAAAACGTCTCCAGTACTCACCCGCTCGCAAGCGCGTGAGGCTGCTAGCCGCAGCGCCGCCGAGAACCTCGACAGCTCCTCTCAAACGCACTCGACTCCCTCTCCAACAATTCCCGGTAACTTCGACCGCGACGAAGAAGACGAGATAGACCAAGAACTCCAGGACGACTTCGACGAAGAACCGATCCCTTCGACCGCCGAAGAACGCACTTTGTCCCCCGAGCTTCTAGGCCTCACTACTTCCGACTATGCCACTTCGACTCCTGATCTTTTCGACCAATCCGGTTCTTCGCCCGAACCCGAGGATCCCTTCCCATCTACTTCGAATCTCATACTTCCGACTCCGTCTTCTTTTCGCGCCCACACTCAGCCATCCATCGCATCCTCTTCGCGACTTTCAGTCGTACCTGCGTCCGACCTGGCACCTCCGCCACTATTGGCACCTTCGAACACAGCTTCGAACTCCAACCCCGCACCGCCCGCACCTACAAATCCTTCGACTACTACCGCGTCCTCTTCAAGCCCAGCTCCTACTAACACTACGAACATGAGTCAGAACACGAACACACCGTTGATGCCCCCACGCGGTCATTCGATGGCACCAAGCTTCGACCCATCGGAAGTCCGTTCGCTTCGGCGTTACTTCCAGGACCTCGAGGCGTTGTTCACCCGGTGTCAGATTACCGACGACGCGGCCAAGAAACAATGGGCCGTTCGGTACCCTTCGATCGACGTCGCCGACTTATGGGAAACCATCGAGTCCTTCATCGACGTAGCCAAGAGCTACAACGACTGGAAAGCCGACGTACGAGCACTCTATCCTGGCGCCGACGATACAAGAAAGTGGTCGCTGGCGGACATGGATCAGCTCATCGGAGAACGCGCTCGTATCGGGATTCACAACGCGGCAGACCTAGGCTGCTATTACCATGACTTCATGGCCATTACGAAACATCTCATCGCACAGCACCGGCTCTCCACTATCGAGCAAAGTCGCGCATTTCTTCGAGGATTCCGGCCAGCGTTGCTCACACAGCTCGAGACCCAACTGCATCTCAAGCACCCCGATCACTACGCCGACGACCCATACACCATGGCAGAGATTCACACGGCGGCTACGTTCATTTTACACGGTACATTGAGCACACCTACGACAGCGGCTAACCAAGCTATCGCTTCGACATCGAACACTTCGACAACGGTGCCCCCCGGGATGATCAAAACCGAAGACATCTCGATGATCATCGAAAGCCTGTCGAGGACGATCGCGACACTTATTCAGCCGACGATGCACGCTACGCACAACCACGCCCCCGCACCGAGACAACAAGCTGCCGTCCACGTCCACGAGAACAGCGGAGCTGAACAGACGTGTCACTACTGCGGCAATCGTGGCTGCAGGGTAGGCACCTGCGAGTTCGCGGAGATCGACATTCGGGACGGCAAGTGCAAACGGAACACCGAAGGCAAGATCGTCCTTCCGAACGGAAGTTTCTGCCCCCGCACTATCCCTGGTCTCACAATACAAGATCGAATCTACGAGTGGCATAGAAGAAATCCCACAGCACCCGCCGCTCCTACGATGCTCTTCGAGATCGACGATCGCGCGACGGTGCAAACATTCACGCTCAACACCAGCAGCAGGATCGAGGCGCTCGAACAAGAAATCCTTCAGCTTCGGAAGCGAAGGGAGGTCTTCGATGGCATCGAGATTCTACAGCGGAAGAAGCCTACGACACCAGTCGTCACGAAGAGCGCGGAAGTCTCGGGATCTGGTACATCGAAAGGAGTGGCGGCACCCTCGAGCACTTCGACAAGCACGGCCCCGCCTCCGACGATACCAGCAGCAGCACCCGTGCCGTCTTCTTCGCCGCCTACGCAATCCACGTCTCAACCTACTACTACGTCCGCTCCCCCAGCACCACCAGTACACCCCTTCGCAAACGCTCGCGACGCAACCTACGCCCCGCCGAACGTTCGAAACTTCGCAACTCCGCCGAAGCCCTCGAACGACAAGGGCAAGGAGCCAGCGTACAAGACCATCGTCCCCGTTATCCAGCCGAAGCTCGCCGAAGAAATCTTCCAGCGTTCGATGAAGTCGCAGTTTGTCACGCTGACCCCAGAAGAGTTGCTGTCGATCACACCTGACGTTCGAACCAAGTACCACGACGCCGTCACCCCTAAGCGAGTCTCGACGGAACCCATCGCGTCGGCCCACATCGTAGAAATCGGCGCCGACGAGGTCATGGCCGTCAACCAGCTCTCGTGTTCAGGTGCAACGTTGGAACCCGGTGCTACAATCGTCCCCGACCCCTATGAAACATATCTGAAGCACATCCCTCACGGCGAGTACCCCGCAGAGTTCACCGTCGCCCGCGATTCGAACGCGATTCGAACGATCATCGCGTTGATCGACAACAAAGAGCAGATCGAATGCATCGTCGACCCAGGATCGCAGATCGTCGCCATGTCGGAAGAGGTTTGTCTCGGCCTCAACCTCCTCTTCGATCCTACTATCCAGCTGAACATGCAATCGGCGAACGGCGAGGTGGACCGATCGCTGGGACTCATTCGAAATGTTCCCTTCCGCATCGGTGAGATCGTATTGTATCTCCAGGCTCACGTCATTCGAAACGCAGCGTACAACGTCCTCCTCGGCCGACCCTTCGACGTGCTCACGCAGAGCGTCGTCAAGAACTTCGCCGACGAGAACCAGACCATTACGATCCTCTGTCCGAACACCGGCGAAACCGTCACGATTCCGACGTACGCGCGAGGAAGATCGCGAAGCCGGCAGCATCCTCTCAGGTGTCGCAAATCGCATTTTCTTGCTTCGAGGAATTGATTCCCCATGATCAAGGAGAAGCCGCGCTAGTCATCGACTACGATGGGGTAAAACCAAGTATTTCCTTCGTCTCTCCTATTGATTCCTCGACTCCGAACGCTGTTTCGTCACTGTACCTCTCCGCATGCACCTCCGTTTCATCATATTTGCAGTCTCTTTACGCTTCGGACAATACAGCTTCTAATGACGCTCCGTCGAACACTTCGACGTGGGCTTCGACTCTTCTATTTTCAGCTCTGTTCGCTTCGACTCCGCCAGCTCCCGTTCCGACGAAGTCCATTTCGCAGCTTTCCAACTCAATTCTCCCCTTTCCTTCGACGGCATCGACTTCTACCCCTTCAACGCACAAGGTCCTCGCCGCGACAAAGAAGAAATACAAGCCTGTCGCTCTCAAAACCAGACCCGTCCTTGGTGCCATCCCCGAACAATTTCGAATACTTCGAGACATCAAGGGCGACCCTCTCTCCATCATGCCTAAGCTTTCGACCGACCCCCTGCCGTTCAAACCTACCGGTCGGTACACCCTCGAACGCTTCGAAGCAACCGAGAAGCTTCACGACGGCGACTTCCTACTTCCCGACGAACGTCGAGTCCTCCACCACTTCATGTGCCTGCACAACGAAGCCTTCACATGGACCGACGACGAGCGCGGATGCTTCAAGCCCGAGTACTTCCCTCCCGTCGATTTCCCCGTAGTTCCTCACATGCCCTGGGTGCAGAAGAATATCCCCATTCCGCCCGGGATCTACAACGAAGTCTGCGCGGTGATCAAGCGAAAGATCGCCGCCGGAGTCTACAAGCCATCGAACTCGTCGTATCGATCACGCTGGTTCTGTGTCGTCAAGAAGGACGGTAAATCTCTTCGACTCGTCCATTCCCTCGAGCCCCTCAATGCAGTTATGATCCAACATTCCGGTGTACCGCCGACGCCCAAATACCTCGCAGAACAATTCGGAGGAAGACCATGCGGCGGCATGCTCGACCTCTACGTCGGCTACGACGAACGACTCATCGCCGAGTCTTCGAGAGATCTAACGACGTTCCAGACACCCTACGGAGCCATGTGCCTAGTAACACTCCCGATGGGTTGGACGAACTCTGTCCCGATCTTCCACGACGACGTCACCTACATCCTCCAGCCCGAGATCCCGCACGTTACGGTGCCCTACGTCGACGATGTGCCCGTCAAAGGTCCCGAATCAGACTATGTCGACGAACGGCTCCCTTCGAACCGTGGCATTCGACGCTTCGTATGGGAGCATTTCGAGAACATGAACCGCGTAGTTACTCGAATGCGCTACGCCGGAGGTACCTTTTCTGGAGTCAAGAGCATCCTCATCGCTCGAGAAATCATGGTGGTAGGACATCGCTGCACTCCTCAAGGACGCCTCCCCGACGACTCTTGCGTCGCTTCGATACGCAACTGGGGTCCCTGCGCTACTCTATCCGATGTTCGAGCGTTCCTCGGAACCATTGGCGTCGTTCGTATCTTCATCCGTAATTTCGCTCACCGCGCCGACGCGCTCGTACGCCTCACAAGGAAGGACGTCGAGTTCGAGTTCGGTCCGGAGCAAATCACGGCGCAGGAAGACCTCAAGGATGCGCTACTCTCATCCCCAGCACTCCGAGCCATTAGTTATGATTCCCCCTCTCCCGTCATTCTCGCAGTCGACACGTCGTTCATCGCTGTCGGATATCACCTCTGCCAGTGCGACAAAGCCAACACGCGAGTCCGTTACTACAGCCGGTTCGGCTCGATCACGCTCAACGATCGCGAACAAAGGTTTTCACAGCCAAAGCTAGAGATCTACGGCCTATTCCGCGCACTACGATCCCTTCAACTCTACCTGATCGGCGTTCGGAACCTCATCGTCGAAGTCGATGCTCGGTACATCAAGGGTATGCTGAAGAATCTGGACATAGCCCCAAGCGCGAGTATCAACCGGTGGATCGTCTCGATTCTCACATTTCATTTCACGCTAGTCCACGTCCCCGGTACAATGCATGGCCCCGACGGCCTCTCTCGTCGCCCAGCTCAGCCCGGTGATGCCATCGAAGATGAGGTCGACGAAGAGTTCGACGATTGGATCGACCAGATGCATTCTTTTGTTCACCAGATTCAGCCTCTCCCGTCCGGCCCTTTGCTAGCCATCTTCACCAGTGACAGAGCCGAGGACGGCTCAGATTTCAATAGGGAGGAGGATAGCTACGAGCTAGTGCCTCGATCGGAGCAAGCGCAACTCGCCGACGCGAAGCTCGACGATGTGCTCGAATTTCATCGAACGTTAGCGAAGCCCCACGGCATCTCCGAAAGTGTTTACGAAGGGTTCATCAAGTACTGCATGCAATGCTTCCTCGACGACACCCTCTGGCGCAAGGACAGTCACGGAGCACACAAGCTAGTCGTCAAGCCCGGCGATCGCCTTCGAATACTTCAAGAATGCCACGACCGCACCGCGCATCGAGGGATCTACGCAACCCGAGCCTTTGTCAATGAGCGATTCTGGTGGCCGTTCCACTACGCCGACATTGCTTGGTTCGTTCGATCGTGCCATATCTGCCAGTCTCGACAAGTGCGTCAAATCCTCATTCCTCCGACCGTTGCAGTACCAGCCCCCATCTTCGCGAAAATTCACATCGACACAATGCACATGCCTGCCTCGGGCGGATACAAGTACTTGGTCCAGGGTAGATGCTCGCTCACGACTTACCCCGAGTTTCGAATGCTTCGAAAAGAGACAGCAAAAGCCCTCGCCGACTGGATCTTCGAAGACATCCTCTGTCGATGGGGCGCGCTCAGTGAGATCGTCACCGACAACGGTACGGCGTTCATCAAGGCGGCCGATTACCTTTCGAAGAAATACCACATCAACCATATACGAATCAGTGGGTACAATTCGAGGGCGAACAGTCTCGTCGAACGTCCGCACTTCAGCACGCGACAAGCCTTGTTTAAGACAGCCGACGGAGATGAGAAGAAATGGTCCCAAGCTGCGTATTTTGTATTTTGGTCCGAGCGCATCACGACTCGACGACGCATGGGCTGCTCACCCTATTTCGCTGTTACGGGCACCCATCCGCTCATTCCTCTCGACATCGTCGAAGCTACGTATCTGCAACCACCACCAACTTCGATTCTTTCGACAACCGATCTCATCGCCCGTAGGGCCATTGCGCTCCAGAAACGCATCGAGCAAGTCACCGAACTCCACTCGAAGGTCTACGAAGCACGTCGAACTGCAGCAATTCGCTTCGAGAAAGAGCACGAGCACTCAATCCAGGATTTCGACTTCAAGCGCGGAGCCCTAGTGCTCATACGCAACACGAAGATCGAGAAGTCCCTCAACCGCAAGATGCGCCCGCGATATCTAGGCCCCCTCATCATTGTCTCGCGCAACAAGGGCGGCGCGTACATCGTGTGCGAACTTGATGGTACAGTCCTCGATTGACCCATCGCAGCATTCCGCGTCATTCCGTATTTCGCGCGCAAATCCATTCCAATTCCCGAAGATCTCGAAGATGTCTCGACAGAGCGTCTTCGAGAACTCGAACTATCGAATTCTCTAGGCGACGACGACGATGATGAAGTCGAAGAAGCCAAAGAACGCGACGAATAGAGGTTCTTCCCTTTTATTACTTGTACACCACAATACGTACTTTCTTCTCTCCGTTCCTGCGCTCACGTTATGCTATATGTTTGATTTTCTACGTTCTAGAACATCCCGTGTACGAATATCTTCGATTCAACTCGATAGTCGCAACATTGTTCGACGTTCTACGAACGCTTCGATTCGACCATTGCGCAGAGGCTCACCTTAAACGAGTCCTCCTAGGCTGTGATGACAAACTGAGCCTATATTTTCATTAAGTCCATTTTCCCTCGCTACGAACATTTCTATTTCACCTTCTATGTCCTTCGATCATATTACGACTTACTTCGAACACACTTATTTTCATTTCCTTTCTCTTAGTTCCCGCTAGGTTTCGTCTAGGCCAAAGGCCACATTTCCCATTCGACTATCTACGCAATGTTCTACGACATGATTACAACTACGATACAAAACGACGTGCGCCATCACCTAGTCATCGTCGACAGCCCCGCGCACGAACCCGATTCCTCCTTTCGCGAGCGCGGCCTTCTCCATCTTCTGGAGGTCGAGGTCCATGTCGTGGAGGAGCGCTCGACGGCGCGCGATGAAAGCGCGCTCCTCGCGGATGACGCAAATGATCCCCCGAGACTCGTCGTCGAGGTCGAGCGCATCGAGGTCGTCCTGTTCCAGGCCCAGGCGGCCGGCCCCATCGAGAGGCAGTCGTAGCAAGGGGCGCAGGGGCTCGTCGACTCGATGCTTCTTCGAACCACTCGAGTCCGCGACCGAAGGCACAGGAGAGGTCGGCCGAACTACTAAGTTGTCAGCGAAAGCCTAGGACAACAAGAAGAAACAACTTACTGCGCTTTTTTTGTGGTTGATCCTCCGCCGCGCGTTTTCTTCGTCTTCCCAAGCACGGACACCTTGTCGAAGTAGCAGCCCTGTTGGAACTGCGCGCACCTCTCGCAGATCGTAGCGTTCTCGACCCACACGCACTCGACCGGGGCCGAGCGGTAGCCGGCGCAATGATCACACTATCAAGGAGTTAGCATCGAACCGCTTCGACGGAGGGTCGAACGTACCTTCTGTCCAGCCTGGCGCTTCACAATCGCCGCGGCGGCCATGTCGACCTCCGTCATCGCGAACGGGCGTTCGACCGTCCGAGGAGTCTTCTACGAAAGCGAGATTAGTAATCGAAGGACGATAGAAGAGAACACTTACGACCGAAGGGTCGTCCGACAACTCGGTGACCTCCTCGTCGACCCTCGCGCGCCCTTTCCCCTTGTCGACACCGGCAGGCGCGGGGTCAGGGAGAAGTCCCTCGGCGGCCGCGATCCTCGCCAACTCCTCATCGGTGGCCTCTTGTGCGCGACACTCATCTTCGGCCTGCCTGCGACGGTCCTCTTCGTCCTTTCGACAACGTTCGTCTTCGAGGCGACGGTCCTCGGCGGCCTTCGCACGCTTCGCAGCCTCTTCGACGTGTCGTGCTTCCTCTTCGGCGAGGCGCTTCTGCTCTTCGACGCGTCGTTCGACCTCGGCGTCGATGGCGGTCGCGAGCTCGGGCCAGTCACCGCGCGCCCACTCAACCCAGGACTCCGACGCCCGCTCGGTGAGCTGTTTGACGGCGGCGGCAACGCGCAACTCCGTCTCCTTGTCGCGGATGGCGCCCAGGGCCTTGCGATAGGCGAGCTGTTCGAAAACAAATGGTTAGTTGGGTTATGCAGATTACGAGCGACTTACGACGAGCGGCGACAAGTCTTGCGCCCACTCTTCGACCACGTCGAGCGCGGCGTCGGCGGTCGGCGGAGCCTCGAGGACCACGAGCAGAGAGGCGAGGCGGCGGTTGACGAGCGAAGGCGTCGACGCAGGGGTGGCGGAGCGAGAAGACATCGTGGAAGCAGAGGGCGTGCGAGGAAGGACGGCGAGGTAGCGATGAAGGAACGATGGGATGGGGAAAATGAGGCTAAGTCTACCCTGCTTATAACCCCTTTCCGACCAGCGTTTAGCGCCGGCCACGTGGCGTTCGAAGCCTACACGGGTTGCCATGCCGCTTCGATCCGTTCACGATCATCGCGCTTCTCGCATCACGTGGAGGACCGAGGGCGGTCCAAATTTCAATAGGGAGGAGATGATAGGCGCCAAGCCCCTCTGGGCCCCGATACACCTCTTTTCGGCAGTCGCATCCCGCCCGGCACTTCGACTCACTCACCCAACACTTCGATTTCGCCTTCGACGCTCTTCGACATCTTCGACGGTGCGCGACACTTGCTCGAAGCTCGGCACGGTCGTCCCGATGCCTCGCGCGTAGATCTCGGAACATCTCCCGCATTCGGCGGACAATAGGGCCACTCGACGCCGTTCGGCCAAGCGCGTGCACCGCTCCATGCCACACCGACGTAGCCGGTCTTTCCCGATTAGGTATTGAACCTCGCGGCATGCCTTCAACGACGGACACCGGTCCGAAGTGTCCATATGTTTCTCTTTATCTCCGCGTTCGGCATGACGTCACTCTACCGATGGACTTCTTACATGCCACTCGGTGAGGCAGCTTCGTGCGGGACAATGCAAAGCCCCTTGTACTAGTGTGCCACTCTCGATAGTCGTAGCGTCCTATGCGTAGTATAAAATCTGTCGT
>NW_020169838.1:70503-76070 GCF_002117355.1 Postia placenta MAD-698-R-SB12 | reverse complement strand
AGACCTGGATTACAAATTAATCCTGCCAAAGTCGGTACCGGTGCACCCGGTATTCCATGTCTCCTTGCTTAGCAAGTACACGCGTAGCGATATCCCGGGCCGGGAGCCGGAGGAGCCGCCTGCGATCGAGGTTGAGGGCGACGAGGAGTACGAGGTGGAGCAGATCAAGGATTCGAGAATCTTCCGGCGTCAACTGCAGTACCTCGTCAAGTGGAAGGGGTATGACGACTCGCATACGTCATGGGAACCGGCGTGCAACGTTGCGAATGCGCCGGCCCTCATAGCCGACTTCCACCGGAAGAATCCGAACGCCCCTCGTCGCCTCAACGCTGTCACCTTTGGCGGTCTCAACTTTCAGCCGATGCCGTCGCCGCTGACTGAAGCACACTGCCGCTCCGGGTGGGAGATGGGCAAGGGCGCCTCACATGAGGTCATGCGCCGTTGAGGGGGGGGTAATGTCACGAGTTGGCACGGCGCCTAGCCGTTTTTTAATTTTTCCTTTTCGTGGGCTCGAACCCGCAACCGCTGTACTACATACCTGATATGGACGCGTTGTTATCTACTGTACGATTAGATTAGATGGGGCGGCAGTGCACGGCACAGCTCGGGCTCTGCTGACACAGCCGCTCTGACTCACCGGCCCCCGGGGCCGCGTCAGCATGCTGCACCCAGACCAGCTGTGCACGGACCAGTGCGCACAGCCTCCCCTAAACCTCCCCTGTATATAAGCCAGCCTCTGCTGCCCTAGGGACCTCAGTTTCGACCTCTTGTCCCTAGGTCAGTAAGCATCCTTTGTATTCCTTTTCTTACCTCACTAATATATTATCTTGTCCCTAGCCTTAGGTTTGAGCGTTGCTCACCATCGCTTCAGTGAGAATCAGTCGGACGTCCCCAGCTTTCAGGTTTTCTCCAGTCGCTTGACCTCAAGTCGCGACATTAGGTCGAAACTCCCCAAGCTGCCGGCGTCCTCTCGGGACTCCCTACATTCACTTTCCTTTCCCACAGGTCGGGTGGTGCGCACCCCTACGATACTCTACGGTACATACGATACGTAGATAGCCCTACTATACATCGCCGCCCCTCGAGGAACGAACTCTTCAGCACCTGCACTTCAGTGGGCGGTGTTTGTCCTCACGGACGCGTGGTCTAGGTTCCTGCTGCATACTAGCCAAAAGCAGTACTGGGCCCCACGTGAACTGCGAACCTCAGGGTCTTCTCGGGCGCCGTAGCGTAAGCTAGTGTAGTACGGCCATTTTTAGTACGCGCACCTCCCTGTCCTCCCCCCATCCAACGTGGCTGCCTACCAAGGTCAAGTTCACGCATTCGACTCTCAGGACCTCATCGACGTCTACCTCCCAGACGGTCCTGAGCCTGCCCTCTACCGTTGCGAACAGCAGCCGTGCCCCAACCGGACACCCCGATCGATCGCAGAAGATTACCCGCGCTACAAGGCGATCAGAAGGGCCCAACATCCGCTTGGTCCCCGCAGCACCCTCGCATCTCGATCCGCCTCGCGGCATTCTCGCCCTGTCTCCCCTAGCTCCCGCCTCCCTCAAACTGTCGCCGATCAAGTATGAGGAGATCTCCCTCCAGACCCTGCACCAGAGCCTGAGCCTGAGGAGGGTACAGGTGAAGAAGGAGTCTCGGAGCCTGAGTCCGCGGATTCTGCTCGGTCCGCCTCGCCGACCGCGTTCGCCCCCGCATCAGCAATCCCTGACGTACGTGACCCCCCCACCGAACTTTCTTCGGCGCCTTCACCGCCGACTCCGCCGAGAGGCCGCTCGAGCACTCGCTCCTCTCGAAGTTCGACCAGCGGAGGGCCACCACAGCCGCCTCCGCCCCCGCAGCGTCCTCCGTCCCCCCCGACGCCGATAATGTCTTCCCCCTCAACCGCCCCCGACAAGGAGACTCTGAAGCTTCTTCTCCCGCTCTGATATGATGGCAAGACTGTCATCGAGTGCGACAGGTTCCTGTCGCAACTCCGCATCTACTGGTTGATCAACACGTCGTTGACAACCATCGAACTCAAGGTGCAGGTTGCGCTGAGCCTGCTCGACGGTGACGCCCGTGCCTGGGCCACTCCTTACTTCGCCCAACTCGCGTCGGTGCAGATGGGTGTGCAAGGGGTCACGACCCCCTTCAGGGACGAAGCAGCCTTCACTGCCGCCTTCAAGGCTCGCTTCGGTAATCTCGACGATGAGGCGGCAGCACAAGTAGAGCTGGCGAAGCTCTGCGCGGACAAATCAGTCCGTGAAAAACGCACTGCTGCAGAGTTCTCCGCGCTGTTCAAGGGTCCGGCGGACCGTTCCGGGTATGGGGACCTGGAGCTACACGACAAGTACCTGAGCGGCATCCCCTCCCGCGTCTACCGCAAGATCGAGCTCGAAACCTTCACCACGTGGAAAGACGCTGACAAGCGCGCCACCGAGGTCGAGCAGATCCTCGACATCAGCCGGGCCTGTCGGCCCGAGTTGAACAACTTCTTCTCGGCCCGAGGTCGAGGGCGTGGAGGGGCACGTGGTGGTGCACCCCAGTCACACGCAGCTTCGGCCAGCATCAATGCGGCCATCGGAAAAGGAGACTTCCCTGGCAGCTGTTTCGGCTGCGGGAAGCAAGGGTACCGACGATTCGAGTGCCCCAATTGTAAGGACAAGCCTTACACAAAACGCGCCGACGCGCGGGCTACGGTTGCCTCGGGTTCCACCCAGGCAGCGACAAGCGCCCCCGTCGCTTCATCCTTGGCGAGTACAAGCGCCGCTTCAGCGAAATCGGATAGTTCCGAGCTGGCGGACTTGATAGCACAGATGAAGACGATGCGCGAGGAGCTCGAGCACTATCGGGCGATGAAGGAGGAGTCTTTTTAATCCGGTCCGCGCTTCGTGCCGCACGCGTCGGGCCGCGTAATAACAATTTGTACAATGTATTGGCGACCGCGAATGTTTACGAGTTGGACCATGGGTCCCAGCACTTCCACATCCCGGTGCGCCTCAAGGGAGAAAGACGGCACAAAGATATAGTTGCAATGGTGGACAGTGGAGCCACTACGAAGTTCATCAACAAGCGTTTCATCATGGAGAATCGAGTACGAACGCGGAAATTGAAAGAACCAATTCTGCTTTACAATATCGATGGAACGCTCAATAAAGACGGAAGCATCTCGGAGGTAGCCGTGCTACAGATGCAAATAGGAGATCACGTCGAGAAGACAGTGTTTACGGTCACGGACATCGGTCCGGAAGATGTGATCGTTGGGTTGGATTGGCTACGAGAACACAACCCAGAGATTGATTGGGAGTCAGGCTCCCTAAAACTATCACGGTGCCCTGAAACGTGCAGTGCCAGGAAGACTGGCCGAATGGAGCAAGCTGCGACTGCGCGTGATACGGGGGTCAGGCCCACGGCGTGCAGGCGTTCGCCGAAGTCCAAACGGTCAGTCCTAGGCACCTGCCGGAGTAAGGTACTCCCAGACTTCGAACCCGAAGAAGATCCGGTGGAGGTGGAGTGGGACGAGGCCGATTTGATCGAAGCCTGGGAGCAAGGTATCACGCTTCCCGGCGCCCCTCAGCTGTTCGTCGCAGCAGGGCATACGTACTCCCAGCTGTTCGCTGAGGAGGAGATCAAAAAGAAGGTCGCAAAGACCGCCGAGGAGTCGGTACCTAAACAGTACCACGAGTTCCTGAATGTCTTCTCCAAGGAAGCATCAGAACGGCTACCCAAAAGGAAGCCTTATGATCACGCGATCGAACTCGTGCCCGGCTACTCGATGTTCCACTCGAAGGTGTACCCCTTGTCAAACAACGAGCAGGAGGAACTGGACAAGTTCCTGAAGGAGCAACTAGCAAAGGGCTACATACGGGAATCAAAGTCGCCCATTTCATCCCCCTTCTTCTTCATCAAAAAGAAGGAAGGGACGCTCCGACCTGTGCAGGACTACCGCCTATTAAACGCGATCACGGTCAAAAATTGTTACCCCTTGCCGTTGATCGCCGAAATGGTGGATAAGCTCTGCGGCGCTACGCTCTTTATGAAGTTCGATGTCCGATGGGGATACAACAACGTCCGGATCAAAGCCGGTGATGAATGGAAGGCGGCCTTCGTAACTAACCGAGGGCTATACGAACCCCTGGTGATGTTCTTTGGCCTCACCAATTCCCCCGCGACCTTCCAGGCCATGATGAATGAGATCTTCCACGATCTCATCGTCAGTGGCAAGATCCTCGTGTACCTGGACGATATACTCATCTTCTCCACCAACAAGGAGGAACATGAGAAGGTCACACGTGAGGTCCTTCGTCGCCTTCAGGACAACGATCTGTTCCTGAAGCCTGAGAAGTGCGAATGGGATGTTCCCAAGGTCGACTACGTCGGCTATGTGTTCAGTGGCGATGAGGTGGCGATGGATCCCGCGAAGCTAAAAGGAATTAATGAGTGGCCGGTACCCCGGAACAAAAAGGATGTTCAGAAGTTCCGGGGGTTCTCCAACTTCTACCGCCGCTTCATTAAGGACTTCGCTAAGATCTCACGACCACTCGACCGACTCACAGGGAATGACCCATGGCATTGGGGCGAAGAGGAGCAGCACGCCTTTGATGAACTCAAACGGCTCTTTGCGACAACTCCAGTCTTGGCGCTATATGACCCTAACCGGGAAACGCGCATTGAAGTCGACGCCTCGGGGTACGCCACTGGCGGCGTGTTGATGCAAAAGCAGGACGACGGCAAATGGCACCCTATCGCCTTCCGATCTCACGCTATGGACCCTGCCCAGCGTAACTACGAGATCTACGATAAGGAGATGCTTGCGATCATTGAGGCACTAGACGATTGGCGCCACTATCTCGAGGGGTTACCCAATCAGTTCGAGATCGTAACCGATCATAAGAACCTCGAGTACTGGCGTACATCACAGCATCTCATGCGTCGTCAAGCGCGATGGTTGTTGTTCCTGGCTCGCTTCGACTTCCGCATCACGCACAAAGCCGGGACGTCCAATGGAAAGGCTGATGCCCTGTCACGTCGATCAGATCATCAGATCGGCGATGAGGACGATAACACCGATCAGGTGGTTCTCAAACCTGAAAGGTTCCGCATCGCCTCCGCCAGGCGCGGTCATGCCTCAGTAACAGCTGATCAGTCGCTTCTGAAGCGCATCAGAGAATGCTCGGAGAAGGATCGGGAGGTGGCCGAGGCACTTGAAAAGGTGCAGGATCTCGGACCACCCCGACTACAACGGGGCTTTGAGGAGTGGAATGCCGAACAAGGGCTCCTGCTGTTCTGCGGGTGTGTATACGTCCCAAAGAACGCGGAGCTCCAGCGGGATATCGTCAAGATCCACCACGACTCGCCGATCGCCGGTCATGGCGGTCGTGCCAAAACCCTGGAGCTCGTGTCACGGAATTACTGGTGGCCTGGGATGTCCAAATTCGTCAATGAGTACGTGAGCACCTGCGATGTGTGCAACCGTACCAAGACATTCCCAGCCAAGCCCCAGGGTCCGCTGAAGCCGAACGAGATCCCCGAGCGCCCGTGGCAGATCATCACGACCGATATGATTGTCGGGCTTGCCG
>NW_020169838.1:1957-69319 GCF_002117355.1 Postia placenta MAD-698-R-SB12 | reverse complement strand
AAGTACACGCCGTAGCGATATCCCGGGCCGGGAGCCGGAGGAGCCGCCTGCGATCGAGGTTGAGGGCGACGAGGAGTACGAGGTGGAGCAGATCAAGGATTCGAGAATCTTCCGGCGTCAACTGCAGTACCTCGTCAAGTGGAAGGGGTATGACGACTCGCATACGTCATGGGAACCGGCGTGCAACGTTGCGAATGCGCCGGCCCTCATAGCCGACTTCCACCGGAAGAATCCGAACGCCCCTCGTCGCCTCAACGCTGTCACCTTTGGCGGTCTCAACTTTCAGCCGATGCCGTCGCCGCTGACTGAAGCACACTGCCGCTCCGGGTGGGAGATGGGCAAGGGCGCCTCACATGAGGTCATGCGCCGTTGAGGGGGGGGTAATGTCACGAGTTGGCACGGCGCCTAGCCGTTTTTTAATTTTTCCTTTTCACGGGCTCGAACCCGCGACCTCTGTACTACTTGCCTGATACGGACACATCATATCTACTGTACGATTAGATTAGATGGGGCGGCAGTGCGCGGCACAGCTTGGGCTCCGCTGACACAGCCTCTCTGACTCACCGGCCCCTGGGGCCGCGTCAGCATGCTGTGCACGGACCAGCTGCGCACGGACCAGCGCGCACAGCCTGCCCTTATCTCCCCATGTATATAAGCCGGCCTCTGCTGCCCTAGGGACCTCAGTTTCGACCTCTTGTCCCTAGGTCAGTAAGCATCCTTTGTATTCCTTTTCTTACCTCACTAATATATTATCTTGTCCCTAGCCTTAGGTTTGAGCGTTGCTCACCATCGCTTCAGTGAGAATCAGTCGGACGTCCCCAGCTTTCAGGTTTTCTCCAGTCGCTTGACCTCAAGTCGCGACAGGCCCCCCCTCTTGATGGCCAGGTAACACTTCGTCACATCAATGTGATGATGCCGGTTCAGAGGTCCGCTCGGCTCACAGGGCCGGGGCCTGAACTCTTGTTCAGTGGCGTGTGGCTCCTCAGCGATTGACAGGTCCATTTTATAACTCCACTCGCGTCTGTTGTGGCCATCGTGCTCTCGGGCATGACATTGCCATTAAACCCCTCGAAAGAAGGGACTCCTCGACGACTCATCCATTCGTTCTGATTCCACTTGGAGGTGAGAGCAGGCATACAGAAATGTAGGTGTCCGTATAATTGCGAGGGCAGAGGAGTGCGCGGTTGTTGCGCCATCACAAACCTGGCCATCCAGAAGGGGGGGGGGGGCATCCACTGGTAAACCATAGTAACAGTGGGTTGAGGAGCCAGTGGTGTATGATGTCTAGAGCAGGCTCTGGGGAGGCGGATTACTGCTTAATCCCTCTCTTGTCATACCCCCTTGCTTTATCCTAGTGATGTAGTTCTCGAATAGGTGTCCGCCACCCTCGACGTATTGGAGACCGGCGGGGTCCTGCGGCTGGCCTACTTACCCTGTTCTGTCAGGCACCAATGAGCGCGTGCTGCCGCACCACTCTCCAAATGTTAAGGCTAGTGGCTCTATGCAGACATACTTGATACGCCACGAAATCAGGTCATTCTGCAGGAAGGAATGTGGCGACCTATGTGATGGGAAACAGAGCGCATGAAATAATGCTCGCAAGTTGACGTTGAGGACAATGCACGTACTCACATGGTGACTTCGTACATTTGCTAAAGATTTGCCACGCCGACAAGCAGCATTCTCTCCAGTCTGTTCCATTTGTCCTCGATTTCGAGTACGACGGGTCACCTGAGGCTAACTGTGATCTGTAGTTTGAGAATAACGGGGCCTGATCCCCTTTCCTTTTGTCGCTGCGGCCCTGAGATGAGCACATGTGCAGCTTCGGAGCTCATAATTTCTGGATTGTGCAATGAGACGAACTTCTCGTTACGAACCTTACGTGGAATACCGGCATTCTCCAATGTTATCGTAAGGGGAAACACCTCTGTATCAGACGTGGTGATCTGATTGGCCGCATATGCCTTCGACCTCAATGTCTGCATCTACCCATGTAGAGGGACAACTTAGATTAGGATGAGACTTCAGCTGTGTGCCAAAGCACTACCCCTGGGAATCAAACTTCGACAGGCAACCGTGCTCGAATCGCGATCTCGCTATCGCGGATGAACAGACAGAAGGGATTCCGCCTGTCCTTCTTAGCCCCGTATGTATTGTGACTGATAAGAAGAGTGCGTCATCCGTGAGTCAGCCTTTGATTCTTTGAGGAAAAGAGGCTCGATAGGCCTGGACAAAGCTCACCCTTGTGATGGTTCCTTGAAGCCCCTGTGGCGGGGTACCGGACCATTTACGTTTCGAGAATATTTCCGTTAAAGGCTTATTCGCGAGACGGAAACATCATAATACGGAGGCGGAAATTCCGGTGACTGTACAATTGACGTAGAACCGGCACATCGCTGAGGCACGTGTTGTTCAGTTAATGGACGTCGTGTGCGCGAGCTGCTGTCTCGCGGGCAGGTCTCCCAGTGACCAAATCAGCTACCAACACTTTGTTCTGATTATCCTGGCGTACTGATAATTGGTTCTAATGGTATGATACCGTCAGGCACCAGTTATCGAGATGAAAGTAGCTCCGACCGTCGCAAGCAGTCAGCTAGCAGAGTTGGATGGATAACAGGCTGTTGACTGTATCTCGAGGGACGGGCATACAGTCGCAGTGTTAGCTGCGCGATAAGACAATGGCCGAAAGGATCACTACGAATGGTATCGACCCGATCGCCCTCGATCCCCGGATCAATAACCTCGGTCTCTATACGCGATCGACAGATCGAGTCAAGCGATGGTTTGTCTCTTTCCTACAGTCAACGCTTGACTGCATTCACCATTGCGGCACCGCTTACACTGCATGTTGCTCAACTGCCGACTTGTCGTCTTTCTGATGCGCGATGTCGCGTGATCACAACATCGCTTCGGGAAATTGACGGCGATTAGAAGGCATGCGACCTCCACACAGCGCTTGTCTTCCCTGAAGGTCCACATGGTCGATAACACCCTGCACCTGCCGTTTGCACGAAGATTGCAGACAGCAAGGTCGACGAGGCCCCACCGAGTATATATGGATGTTCAAAGGACCTAACGTATCTGAGGGACGGCGATGGCAGTGATAAGTGATTCCACTCGCGCCTACCTGCCGTAATATGCCGTCTGATATGCTATGTTGGGAACCGAAGTCAGTGGGGGCGCCCTTATCGCTTCTCGCTTCGCGTATAAAACCTACGCTGGACGCAATGTGCACTGACGCTGTCGGCTCCCCTCTTCTCCAGAATGGCCTCCGTCGGTCCAGATAAGGTCCTTACCGCGACCCACGACAAGACCGTGATGGAGGAGATTCAGAGGGACAGCATATCTGATGAGAAGAAGTCCTTCTCGGAGCAGGTCCTCGAGGCGTCGTCCATCGCGTATGAAGACGACGAGGAGCTCGTCGACTTCGGCACTGACGATCCCTTCCCGGTCGACCCCAACGCCCAAGAAGAGCAGCAGTTCACCTTCCGCGCTGTCTTTATCGGTTGTGCGCTTGGTGCAGTCATTTCGGCCAGCAAGTGAGTGCTCGGATCATCTGCATGCCGCCTTTCTGATCGCGTAATTGCGTGTTAGCGTCTACCTGGGTCTCAAGACAGGATGGACATTCGGCGCATCAATGTTCGGCTCCATCTTCGGGTTTGCCATCCTCAAACCGATGTCGAAGGCGTTGCCGGAGCGGTTCGGAGGCGGGTACTTTGGTCCTAAGGAGAATGTATGTTGTCAGAGTGCAGCCACGGTGCGTACATTCACTTTTGATCGCGCACACTCACCTCATAAGGCCGTGTGCAGGCTGCAGGATCGCTGGGACTACTCTTTAGCTCTGGTTTCCCCGCTGCCTACCAGCTTGGATTGCTCGGAAATGATCCTTCTGCAGACTTTGGGTGAGTCTTGCAACTCTCGGCCCTAGTCTCATTGCCAGGGGCGTACCTGCGTCGCGCCGGGATCGGAAAACTTAATATAAGCGCGAGGCACTTATGAAAATCGAGGGGTCAGCTGTACCTAAGACCGTGACGTTGCATTGTACAGCGTTGTCGCTTGTGACAAGCTGTCACTATGCAACCCGCCTCGCATTGGATTGCATTTCACGAGATTATGCGAGCTTGCGACTCGCCTTGCATCCCTTCGTAAAACGTAGTGGAAGTCTTGCAAAACCTAGCGCTGTCGGCGAGCTGACCTCGCAGCTGGCATGGCAAGTTTTGCTAGTCAACCGGCCTCCTGGGCCCTTGCTTGCTAGAGGAGGGCTCTCCACTCCCTAATCGTCGCTTTCAGTTCAAGTGTTTCTTTGAACATATTTGCTCCCCCCGAGGCTCGAGTTGTCTGCTCATTCCTCTCAAGTTGCGCGCCTAAGTCGTCTTCATAGTAATCTTCACGGGTCGTGACATTTCTTGGAGATTGCCAGATCTGCATGAAAAGGCATCACCGCTACCCTGACCGTATTCCGTGTTGAACTCGCCAACTCAGGTTGTGTCCTTGATCGAGAGCTCTGATTGGATCTGAGGCGTTGGCCTACCCATGGGCGGTGGTCATCTCCCTTGACTCGCAGTTTGGCTCGCAATTCGCAACGCTACGTGATCACTAGAACTTCAGTTAGGGTTAGCGGATGAACCTGAAACCCCACGTACTACGGAGCGCGAATGCGCATCGTGCTATATTCACTGTCACATTCTCTAGAATCGACACTATCTCGACTGTCGCAAATATGTTATACATGTTCTGACTGCCCATTACCCAGGCGTATCATCACATTCACGATCACCTGTGCCTACGTCGGCATCTTCTTCACCATGCCCCTCCGTCGGCTGTACATTCTCAAGCTCAAGCTCACCTTCCCGAGCTCCGTTGCGACGGCCTACACCATCCGCTCGCTCCATGTCGGCGTAAACGCCGCCGAGGTCGCGCGCAAAAAGACGTGGGCGCTGGCCATTTCATTCTTGATCTCCATCATTTGGCGTGTCACCTCCGAGTACGCTCCCGGTATCATGTGGGATTGGCACTGGTCATGGTGGTTCTACCGCGCAGGCTGGAAGTGGATCATCTGCGCTGAGAGTTGGGTACGCGTGTTCCCCTCCACCTGTCCGCGCATGCTGATCCAGATCCTTGCCCACGCAGGGCTGGATCTGGGAGTGGACGCCCGCGTTTATCGGCGTAGGTCTGCTCGTTCCTATGAACAGTTCCGTTTCCTTCGTCAGTGGTGCTGCGCTCGCATGGGCAATCATCGGGCCTGCGCTAGTTACGACAGGCAAGGCGTTCGGCGTCGCGATGTCCTCGCAGTACCCCGGGTACATGAACTACGCGAACATGGTGCTCGACGACCCAGTACATGCCCCATCGCCCGAGTACTGGATGATCTGGCCGGGGTGCATGCTCCTTCTCAGCTCGAGCGTTGCCGAGATCGGCGCCAACTACCGCACGGTCGCGACCGCGTTTTCGGTCATGTTCCAGCCAGCGCTCGCGCGCTTGCGGCGTTTCCGCGGGAAGGGCGGGGAGGACGGTAAGGAGAGCGTGGTGCTGAACAAGGAGGACGGGTTCTACGATCCCGTGCCGCCAGAGGAGCAGACGCCGTGGTGGCTGTGGGTCGGCGGGCTCATTGCGAGCTCGATCATGACGATGTGTGTGATGAAGTACCAATTTGGCCAGAACGCGGGTGTCACGCTGCTCGCGATCGTATTTGCGTTCATCTTCTCGCTCGTCGGCGCCGAGTGCGTCGGGCGCGTGTCCGTCAACCCCGTCACGACGCTCGGCAACTTCTCTCAGCTGGTACGTTGCGCATTGTTATACGTGACATGATGGAGCTCGATGACTGACGCGCACACAGATCTTCGGCGGTATCTCGAAGGGCTCTGGTATGGCCGCGACGACAAACCAGCTCAACAACGGGCTCACGGGAATGATTACCCTCGCCGCGGCGGAGCAGTGCTCGGACATGCTCGGCGACCTCAAGACGACGCATCTGCTCGGGGCATCGCCACGCGTACAACTCTACGCGCAATGCGTTGGCGCACTTGTGTCGATCTTCCTCTCGTCCGCGATGTACGTCGTCTTCTCGACGGCGTACCCATGCATCAACACGCTCTCGACCACGCGCTGCTCGTTCCCCGCGCCCGACGTGGCCTCGTGGCGTGCAGTGTCGTTGGCCGTGTCGGAGCCCGCGCTCCCGATCCCGCTCTCGGCTGGGATCACTGCGCTCGTGCTCGGCGGGATGGTCATCGTCTCGACCATCGTCAAGTACCGCTTCGTGCCCCCGGCCAAGCACCACTTGTTCCCGAACTGGAACGCGGTGGGCATCGCTTTTGTGCTCGGGCCGTCGAACACGTACCCCGTCGCGATGATGTTCGGGAGCCTCATCGCACTCGTGTGGCGTAAGCGCTTCGGGGGCAACTGGCTGATGTATGGATATGCGGTCGCGGCGGGGATGATTGCGGGCGAGGGCCTTGGTGGTATCGTCAATGCGGCGCTGGAGATTGGCAAGGTTTCAGGCTTACTGTACGGTACTAGCGTGGGATGCCCGATGGGCGAGTATTGTGGGTGAACGCATATCGTTACGCACAGAAATATTTAGACTCTGTTTGTTGTATACTATGATGACGGCGATGAATAGACGCTCGCATGATGCGGCTCCTATGTTTGTGGGTTGTCTGAGACAATGTCGACTCGAGATGAGAAGCACGCAGCTTACTTGTATTCACTGTGTCCACTGTCGGCATTGCATTGCCACAACCGACAATGACGAGCGTCACTTCAATTTGATTTACCTCCGGTAAACGGGGCACTGATTGGGCGGCCCGAGTGCCCCCGAGTGCTCGCAGCAGCCGAAAACAGCCGCCTCTAGATTGAGCTCGCCTTCGATCTGATCCAAAACCTATTCATATGATCAAGCATGCGACCGCCGTGAGTACTGTCAGGATTCCGCAATGACGCATGCTCAAGGATAATCTAGTTAGCATCTCCGAGCACGCGCTCAACGTTCACCGGCCCGCCTGGTGCTGCCCCAGGAGACTCGCCTTGGCCTGACTGCTGCGACCACGCCCTGGAATGCTCTGGCCTGTTCATGACGGTCCATTTGCTCACAATAGCTGCCAGCAACGACGAGGCTCCGATCGCGGTGCATGCTCTAGTATCCCCTCGCGGCATTGCCTGCTCGATATAAACGCACTCTTTCCGAAAGCTGCATTCCGACTTCTTCTCCTTGTACTCAATCATCGCACGGCGAAATGTGGGCAATAGGCCCGCCGCGATCAGTTGCAATCCAGACTGACATCCCATCTACCTCAGGTTTCGGACTGCACTGACCACTGGAACCGTCAGGGTTTTGACCATGTCGCCAGGCCAGACCAGAATGGCTTCGCCTATGGCAAGTACATACTTCCTGATTCCCGAAACTTGTATACGCATACCCGCTTCCAGTCGCGACAGATTCTCCGAAGCATGGCGACTATGAAAGCTTTGGTCTACCATGGACAAGACCACTTTGGCATCGTCGAGCGCCCCAAACCTCAAGTCACTGCCGCCACAGATGCAGTCGTTAAGCTTTCGAAAACGACAATCTGTGGTATGCACATAGTACTTCTCCCGCGAAGCTTCGACTGAGATCTGGCATTTGACGGACGTAGGCACAGATCTTCATATTCTCAAGGGTGACGTACCCAGCGTGCAGCATGGCCGCATCTTGGGGCACGAGGGTCTCGGCACCATCGAGTCCGTGGGGTCCGGTGTGTCCTCCTTCAAGCTCGGAGACCGCGTAATCATCTCCTGCATCACCGCTTGCGGCGCATGCCATTACTGCTGGCGCGGCATGCCCTCTCACTGTACCTCGGGTGGCTGGATCCTTGGCAACACCATCGACGGCACCCAGGCAGAGTACGTGCGCATCCCGCACGCCGACACGAGCCTGCACCACATCCCCTCCGCCACGGACACAGCTGTTGACGAGGACGCGCTCGTCATGATCAGCGACATCCTCCCCACTGCGCTGGAGTGTGGCACGATGAACGGCCGCATAACGCCAGGCGCGAGCGTCGCAGTCGTTGGGGCGGGCCCCGTCGGGCTTGCAGCGGTCCTCACCGCACAGCTTTACTCGCCCGTGCTCGTCATTGTCATTGACCGCGATCCCGCGCGGCTCGCGGTCGCGCAGCGCCTCGGCGCGACACATATCATCCATGCTGGTGCAGATGGCGATGTCGTGCGGCGCGTGCTGGAAATCACGGACGGGAGAGGGGTGGACACGGCGATCGAGGCGGTGGGTATCGCGCAGACGTTTGAGCTGTGCCAGGACCTGATCGGCGTGGGTGGCACAATCGCCAACGTGGGTGTGCACGGGGGCAAGGCCGACCTACATCTTGAGAAGCTGTGGGATAGAAATGTCGGTGAGTACATTTCACCCCGAGGTGACCTATCGTTCGCGTCGCCGAACCACGTACTTGCAGCTATCACGACGCGTCTGGTGGACGCGGTGACATCCCCGATGCTCGTCGAGCTTCTCGCGGCAGGTAAGCTAGACGCGAAGGCGCTCGCGACTCATTCGTTCAAGTTCAGCGACGTCGAGAAAGCATATGCAGCGTTTGGGGATGCGGGCACGAGCCAAGCACTCAAGGTTATTATCAACTTTGATTGAATCGAGATCGTGGAGTAAGGGTGCATGTCGTTCAGGTTGTATGTTCATTCGGACGACTGTATCAGAGAGCCCAGTCTGTATCATTATTGTACCATTCTCGTAGACTATCTGAATTATTGAAAGCACTCAGCAGAATTGGCATTAGCGAACCTTGTAGGCGTCCAATCTGCTCCCATCTCGATATGTTGACGCGTCAGTATCACGTGACATCTCCTAAGGTCGCGTCGAAAAACGCCCTAAGCATAAGCAATGGGCAGCTCACAAGTCGCGAGAAGCTACCGGTCAGCCTGAGCTTGCCAGTGCCTCGTGCAACCCGAATGTGGATACACCCTGTTGCGACGGCGTTCCTACCGTAGTACCATCACCCCGGTCGACAGCATGGCAATTGCGTCCACAAGGACTCCAACCTTGACAGCCGTGCAAGATCACGAGCGTCGACTTGGCGGTACGCCCCAGTCATGCCTTGCTGCGCCATCATACTACGGTATCTATCTCTACTCACAATTGCCAGAACGGTGGCACGAGGGCATTGTCGGGCGACAATCAGACTCGGAGACGACCGAAAATGGTGCCCACCGCACCGATAAATACCCCCTGCGCTCAAACACGACGAGAGGTAAGGCACACAGGCAGTCGCCGCTATGCAGAACTCGATCGCATCTCAATCAACACTGACCAGTGGAGTATGTCCCCAGCCCATCTCGTGTAACTTCCCTTGTGACGCAGACTGTATCACAGCACGGGACGAGGTTCCTGGATCTGAACGATGATGTCCTTGCGATGATCATCTCTGAATTCACCACCAAGGATTCCCTTCAGCTGTCTCTCGTCGCGCGGCGGGTCCACCTAGTTGCAAAACGTCAGGCACTGTCCTCGGTGACAATGGAGTCGGCACAGACGGTCATTCGCATCTGCAGATACATGCTCGAGGATGTGGTCGGCCGCTTGCGGTGGATCCGGCGGTTGTCGGTGTCCGTCTGGATCCCAGCCAAAGGAAGTGGCCGTTATGGATGGTTGCTGAACAGGAACGTGGAGATTCAAGCACCGATGGCTATAGGTCTCCTCGTGTCACTCTTGGAGCAAGCACATGGGCTGCAGTATCTCCATGTCGGGAATGTCGACAACAACCTCGAGTTCGACCACGCACTCCTTGACGCTATATGTGCGCTCCCAAACCTGGTTGAGCTGGAGCTGCTGCGCGGAGGGCGATCCGAGACCTTGAAGCTGCTTGATGGACTGCGAAGCCGGCCTCGCAGCCTCATGCTGGATGTACAACTAGTTAACGCAGAAAAGGATGCAATAATTTCCCGGACCGGGAGGTTCCAGGAGCTTCGTGTGCTAGGACTCGGTGGAATGTACATGCAACGGTCTCGTTTTTACAAAAATACGACGCGCTTGATGCACGGCCTGCACCATACATGGCCTAATGTCACCGACCTCACCATTACACGTTGCGATATCGAGCTTCCTGCGGTCCTCCATGCCTTCCCAAATCTGCGCGCCCTGACATTCACGGAGTGGGTCAACGGCCCGCGCTCGGCAGTACACGATAGGCTGACGTATTCCGTCCCATCGCAGGGGCCCGCCTGTCTCGAATACGTCGAGGGTAGTGGATACCTGTTTGAGGACTGGCCCGCTGAGCGCCCTGTATATCACATTCTCATCCAATCCGTACTCGCAATTCCAAGTCAAACGGCAATGGGCGGGGAGACGCGCTGTGGCGACCCTGAAATCCCGATCCTGCTGGAGATGGCGCGCAATGCTGAACCGGTCATACTCACTTTCCGCATCATGGCATTCGAATCGCTGCATGAGTCCTTCTGGAAGAGGCTGGCAGCCGAGGCGACGAGACTGCGATGCCTCGAGGTCGGTTTGTTTGAATTCAGAGAAACAAAGGGCCTCACATCATTATTCCAGGGCTGGATGGTAAGCAGAATACTCTGTGACAGTGTGCATACACTGTTGAATATGCGCATTCCACAGACCAACGTCCCGTCAAGTCTTTCGCCTATCACGTCGCTCTTGTACCTCGAAATTGCCATCGATGTCAGCACGTCATGGTTCACCTCATGCGTAATGGATGAGACGCCGGAGCCTGTTGACCTTGATTGTAGTGAGGCGTACGCGGAACGGCTGGCATCGCTCGTCATTATGCAGATCCCCTCTCTTCGTTACCTCTCTCTTGGGTTTGGCTCCATGGCGTCACATTTACCCACCCCTCACATACAGCCATTTGCTGGCAGGATGCGGATGTGGAAGGTGGAGGGTACTGGTGGAGAGCGTGCACTCTGTCCTGTCCCTTCAACCATTGCTCAACGACTCAAGGTGCTGCTGAAATCCCCCGATTATGACCCTCTCCAAGAGAGTGATGGTGCGTCGTTTTTGATCTCATGTCTGCATTCTCATCTTAATTGCGTTGATATGTCGCACAGTACTGGACTCTAGTCAGTGAAGAGTGCTGAAGAAGCCGCTTGCCACCTCGAGGGCCGGAGGAGCAGAAAGTACAGCATGTAGCTTACGTATCGTTGAAGCGAGAGCGACAGTGACGTCGACAGGCGTTTCTCAATACGGCGCGCCCAGGATGCGAGTACAGGACTGAGCGTGTGCTACACAATTTGGCGAGTATAAATTCGAAATACCTGGCCAGTGTTTGGCCGACGAAGAGTGAGGGTAGGGCTGGGCAGGAAACAATCCAAGCTGAATATGGAAGTACCATACAAGACGGTAGGCGAGAGTGTGCTAAGCGAGCACGGGCATGCGCTCCACGCGATAGGCAGAATAGGTCGCAGGCAGGATAACGTACGGATTGTGATTTCAAGACATATATAACCTATACTAGGATCTGATTGATCTATTGTCTAATCGTCAAAAATCTATAATGAACATTGTTCATTGTGTGACGCTGGACTCATACGTGCAGAGGACCTTGATGTAAGTCAAACAATAAACACAGGGGCAAACGCTACGCTTCGATCGGGTCACAGTGCTACGACTGGTGGTCGACTAGTGACTAGTCGCATCGTCATTGACACTCAAGGACACTACTCAATGTTTCGTTTCCATCTCTACGTGCGTGCAGATGAAAAAAAGAGCTACTGATCTGAGACGGGGTTAGTACTGTCGATCCGGCGCATGAAAAACAATGGGCTGCTGGTCATGTTCCACCTGCACTGTCACTGCAGCACTTGTGCTAGTACACTATGCTTCAATATCCATTCACGAGTCTACTTTACTACAGATCATGTCTCCTGATGTTACATCCATTCCCTACAAGAGGCTCTAAAATGACTGTCTGACAGCAGGTTCGTCTGCAACGGGCAAGCAATAAACGCTACTAATATGTCGAGTGGAAGCAGACGCCAATAGCAGCAGGCCAAAAGATTTGTCTCGTACGCATCCAATTTTATTTGCTGTTGGTGTCCGCGTGCCCAATGACCCTTCTTGCAGGCTTTCCATATACTCCACTATGGCTGCCATCGCACCCTCCCCCCAACTTGATCAACGATAGCTTCTTGTTTGCAGATGGGATACTGTCGGTTGCCTTGTACTCAGCCAAGCGATATGCCGTGAGCGTGCAGGGTCAACAAATGAATAGTGCAGCGTCAGGTACGGGATGAACGAGAAAATATGGGTATCAAAACCGTGAATGCGGTAGTCAGGACAAAAGCATACCGGTGAGGAGCAGCAAAGGTGAAGTATTCACCTATAGTGATTTAATCGACCCCATCTTCTGACCTGTCCAGACCCTCGTCCTCCGAGTCGGCTTCCCTGTCCTCCTGGTCGTTCTCTCCCAGGCTACACCACTCCTCCTGCTGTAGATCCTCGCCGCTTGGACTCCCGCTCGAAACACTGTTCGTCGAGTCATCCTTGCCACTCTGAAGCGCTGCTCGCTTCTCCAGCCCCCGCAAATACTTCGTACACGCCGCCGGCATCTCCATGCAATGCCGCCTCAACGCATCCTTGCGATTGAATCCTCTCCCGCAACTGTCGCAGAAGTGCTGCGCAGGCGCTTTCTTCTCACCTGGGCCAGCGCAGATGTCCATGTGACGTCTCAGGTCAAACGACCGACTGAAGCTCTTCTCGCACATAGGCTGCGAACAGCAGTACTTCTTGACCGCCCGGGGCTTCTTCCGTCCTCGCCTGCTTCTCTTTGGCCCGTCGTCCGCGCACACACCGTTGGGACTGTCAGAGAGCCTCCCGCGTGCGTGCTGGGCCTGGGCCTTGCGCTTTCGAGACGAGGGGCGAGGCCTGTGAACGGAGGCATCTCCGTCGACGTTGTCATCATCTGCGTACGTGACTTTACCCCTCGAGCGTAGATATCGCTGAGGTTTCCGTCTAGGTGACCGCGGAGGTGTTGATCTCTTGGTATTCGGAGTCTCCTGTGCCCGCCCATGTGATCGAGTGATTCGTGGGCTCGCAGGCGGCGAGTACTCAGTCCGAGATCCGTCTGTGCCAATCGCCTTGTTCGCATCTGACGGGTTGCCATTGTTGTCACTACCTGGGGTCCTATTCATGCAAGGGCTATCGTGCCGCTCACAGCCTCTTGTTGGATCTGTCGCATGTACGTCCACCGGGGAGGCAGATCGTATACTAGTTGTACCCGGGATAGACATGGGTGGTGTCGTCGTCTCGTTGTGGCAGCTTTTCCCGTCATCGTGCGGCGAGGGAATATGTGTGGAGCACAATGTCGACGGCTCTGCAAGCGGATGGGAGTGCGGCTCAGGCGTTGCGGGCACAGGCGGCACGGGCACGAGTGAGGGCATGGGGATGGGTGAGGCCAAGGAACTTGCAGTGGAGGTCGAGTCAGACATATGCGACTGATCACGGCAACGCTCGAGGCTGTAGGACTTCAAGCCCGAGAGCGGGAATATCGGCGCCTTCGACGAAGTGGTCGTGGATTCAGCCGAAGCCTGAGTGTAGCGGTTCCATTCGGAGCCATCCCAACGTGAGAGCGTCGGGTCGACCAGAGTTTGTATCGAAGGAATCCGAAGAGATGCTCCCGCTACCTTGGTAGAGGAATGGTACCAAGATCAGTAAGCTCATACATGAAGGCGAATCAGTCGACGTGCCTGCAGTCCCTCGTCCAGCCAAGAATTAGCAGCATCCGGCACGTTGAAGAGCCCTAGATATCCTCGCGTGCTGCGATAGTCCGTGCGCCGAAACGGGCGCGCTGGCGGATAACGACCTCCTAGTATGCAGACTGCCTGTTCGACATGGCACGAGGGCGCTGCACATGCCCGTGATGAAGGGCAGAGATGATGCCCCAGATCTCGAGAGTTGACATTTATGTTGTTCTTATCGGACCACATCAGGAGGACTTGCCGTTGGTGCTGTGTTGATCGATCAATGTCTCAATCACACTGCGTGATCAGCAATACATACTACAAGTGTGGCGTCGTCAGACCTCGCCTCCTTCAGGTCGGCAAGGGCATCAAGACGGGAATTCAGGCGTAATTATTGATCAAACCCGCAATCGGCACGACACTGACGATGATGTGTGAGTGTAAATGCGAGTCTATAGGTGGCCTCGCTCACGGCACGTTCGGGATAGTTTGCACTGCGACGCTCGAGGCTGTGACGGCGAGACGGCGAACCGTGAGAACGAAACATGACCAAATGAGGTATCACACGTGGACAGTAAGGTGTAGATATTGCCGGGAGAAAGCTCGAGCGTCTCTCGCCCCGAAAAATGTGGCAGGAATCGCCGAATTGCATAACGTGCTGCATAGATTTGGGAAAGCATCCTGGCTAACCTCCAGTTGTGGATTAGCCAAATGCCACTAGGCGATGCTGGTTGCTTCACACTCGTGACCCGTATATCAGTACGTCTTATAGTTTGCGCAGCTATAGTTGTTCGGCGTGGTACATCATCGCAACAAAGCACAATAAATTTCGATGCACTCCAATGACCGCGATTCATCGTGCGACCTTACATTCGTCGTTCACAGAATCTCCATGAAGGCGGGATAGAGGAGCAGATATAAGTTGTCACAATGTCAGAACTGTTGGATAGCTGCTCCGAGTAGTAGATGGTCGTGTAGCTCAATGGGTCATACCTCGTGGGCACTAGTGTGGCCTTCAGTGAGAGCAGACATCCAGATTTTAGGATGGATATGATGGTCTCTTGATGACACATTACTGACCTCCGGTCTTGAGCGCGGTGCTTAGGCGGCCCTTGACCTGCTGCGCGAGGCTCGGTGGAATGATACGTGCCACATGCGCTTCGTTGACATTGTCAATCCTCCGCGTGCGCGCCCCGGGGTGGAGTGATAGTACGTCAACAATCGTCAAAGTGTCTCGGCATACACCCAAAGACAATCGCAGTGTACCGAAGAGAAGGGATCTAGTCGACGACGAGATACGCGAATTGATCTGCGTTTGCTTTGCATTCGTTGAGGTGCATGGGCGCAACGGGCCTCTCGCATTATATGACGGAGACATAATGAGCGAAAGCGTGGGTGGAACAGTGGTCTCTGTGGCACGCATGATCAGTGGCATTATACT
Organism: Postia placenta MAD-698-R-SB12; assembly: GCF_002117355.1. Lineage (NCBI taxonomy): Eukaryota > Fungi > Basidiomycota > Agaricomycetes > Polyporales > Adustoporiaceae > Rhodonia > Rhodonia placenta. The sequence goes on along the minus strand of NW_020169838.1, from coordinate 54,183 downwards.
CTCATCATGTAATGCGTGCCTTCTACAGGGAACAGTGATGATTCGCACCCTTTGTTCTGTCGAAGGCATGGAGTTCTGCATCGAGACAGCACAGTCTTGTCACCAAACGAGACAAGCAGTGGATTGAACAGTCCTGCGCAGCGAGAGCCGTCGTCCACCGTCACGAACTTTATAGTTGGGGACATTGGGGAAGGCATGCAGGACGGCAGACACCTCATCCCTGCAGTCCGATAGACATAGATCGATGACGCTCGACCATGCCATCAAACAGCTCAAGCGCGCTCTATGCTAGACTATGTCCGCTGCGGGATTAGCCAAATACACACAGTGATAGCGCTGCTAGCAGTTGTTATTACACGGAGACGTACAATTTCGCAGCCTTGCACACTCATTTACATTATTGCGTCACCTTGAACCCGAAGATACGCTTCTTCTGCCCCAGTGCCTCTCGACGCGACTTGGAGTTCGGATCAAAGTAGGGCTTCTCACCCAATGAAACAACACGATCGCCCTCTCGGTGGTCGTCGTAGTCGCGTGTGACTAAAGCAGCTATATCAGGGTGGCGCTCCGTGACGCGTGTTGGTGTAACCACTCACCGTTGTGGAACGACGCGGAGTTGGCCCATATCGCAACGTCATTCCTGCGCGTTAGACGGCAGTCTGTCAGTCACCAAGATGATCCAGGCATCGCTGACGCTTACTTGTTCCACTTGAAGCGTACTTGAAGATCGTGGTTGTCGCTGACCAGTCTGAAGAGGTAGTCGAGCGTAGCGTCGGACTCATCCTTCGTCAGCTCCAGAATCCGGCGGGTGAAGCTATACAGACAGCTCTCAGTCGCAAGCACTCGGATATTGCCTACGCAGCAACTCACTTCTTGTTCACGAATAATGCCTTCCATCCCGTCACAGGATTCGTGCGGATCACAGGGTGCACAGTGCGCAAGTCTGTGCCGACGTTCTCAGGGTTGCCACGCGGGCCCTCGTGGAGCGTTTGTCCCTGTCTATCTCAGGTATCAGCTCATCTGGACAACACACATGTCTCAGACGCGCTCACCTCTCAACGTAGCTTTTGAAGAATGTCGCCTCGTGTACGGCCGTCAGGCCCTCGAGGTGCTTCGCCAATGCGGGGCTCAGCCGATCGTACGCCTCGTATCCGCTCGCCCAGAGGGTATCGCCTCCGGTCTCCGGCAAGGTGTGAATCTTCAGAATGGCGAAATCCGAGGGGACCGGCTCGAACGTGATGCTAGGCGGCGTCAGGGGCCCGTTCCGCGTGCACGACAAATCACTCACTCTGAGTGCCATTCTTTCGTGGCGAATTGCGATACATTGAGATCCTCCTCGAGCTCTATTTGTCTATAGCCAGTGTTAGTAAGCACATTCGTTGTTGTTCGGACCGAGCGGACACTGACTTGTGGTGCGCTGATGTAATAACCTGAGTATCAGGACCAAACTCATCCTTCTCCTGGGTGGCTACCGTCGGGTGAATGTGCAGTCCCGACTCCTTTGGCCGGCCTGACAGGACGCCCAGCTTGGTCCCGAGCTGTTACGGCCGTTCAAGCCCCGCTGCTGCAGATAGGCAGGCAGTTTACTGGAACGTACCACTTTCTGCTGCTCGAGGTCAATGTCCTGGTTTCTGAAGAACACAACGTTCCGCTGCGATACTATAACCCAGATTAGTCAACCGAGCGCATCAGCCAGACACGCTACAGACGCTCACCAATGATCGCAAGCTCCCTGATCAGCTCATCTGCGTTCTCCGCTTTGAGCAGATCCGTCAACTGCACGTTCGAGTACTCGCGCCCGATGACAGGCGTGAGTTCGGCGAACTCGTACTTGTCGAGAGCTCCTGTCGGCTTTAGAGGGTCGGTCGATGCGCGCACCGAGAGTCTGGAGAACGTCTCCGTGAGAGTGGCAGTTGCAGTGTTCGACATCGTTGTGAGCGCTCGGAATGTGTGGTGTGTCGATCGAAGCGATCTTGTGAGAACAGACTATGTTTATATCGTCTCAGGTCAACAGTATCACCACCACGTCTAGATGCCGCGGACATCACGAATCTTGAAGGGTGTACGCATCAACTAGGCACGGCCCCGTTATCTATGGCACAATAGCCCGCTCGAATGTCGTTGAACGAGACGTAGACCGCGGCGACCCAATGATCATTCGATGCTCGTGTTGTCTACACCGGGCCGGAATGGGGCGGTGGTCGACTGCGCGGCTTGGGCAGTGAGCTTCACGACTCGCCCGGGCCAGATGTTGCGGTGTGTTCCAAAATCACGTCTTCGCGGCGTCAGATTGCATTACTTCCAAGCAATGAACATAGAGGCTGAAACCCGATCGATGACATATGAGTTCAGGGAGAACGCTATCGCGATGCGTAATCTGCCGATAGCATGTTGAGCTTCGTGCTTGTGAGCCCAAAGTCTATAGTGCGGGCAACCTAGAGGCCACCTGTTTTGTGCAAACTTTCTGTGGCATTCAAATTTCCCCCGGATACTTATCCCTTTAGTAGAAATGCCCTAAATCATGCTAGGACCAATCCTACTAAACGGATTTTCATGAAAGTCGAAATTGCCCAAGATGGCCGCTTGAAATTGGCAACATCACGTGCACATGTCTATACTTGGTAAGTATTACATAATATACTTCCTAAAGCGGTATCTAAGCATCAAAAAGACGAGCCAGGGTTTCGGGAATACGTCTGTGGGATGTGTATTGTCTGGAGCTGAACTGATTCACCAGTTACTGTGTGTCTCAAGCCCTGATCAACAGGCATATATTCATCCCCCACACTGAATGGTGTTCCCGATGATGGATGGTCTCGGTGTCGACAGAAGCACAAACCTCCAATAAGTTAGCCTCGAGGGCTTGCAATATATAATGATAGTTCTCATGCAAGTATCGCTTCATTGCACCCCAGAACAACTCAATAAAATTGAGCCCGAAATGGAATTTTGGCAATAAAATGCACAACATGTCTCTTGACTTGAGTCTCATCGAGCTGAAGGTTCTTCTAACAAAATGACTCATGGTCAAACACAGCTGTGGCACTGCTGTATCCCGATAAGTAAGTAGTATGCTATACTCTATACGATATATTACCCCATGGCCACGGGCGCTTATTGGTGAACAACTGCCCGACCGATTTGGCCACTGCACATTTTAGGTGGTGACTAAGCGGTGCGCACCATAAGTCTTGGAAGACAGGCCCGACATGCGCACCACATCAGAAGTTCAAGACGCCCAGCACCATGTCATCTCCTGAAGACTATTGTTCCCTCGTTCCATCCAGCCAGGATACATATAAGTCGATGTGAAGCAAAGCATGGAGATTGCATGTGTTGATAGATACTTCTGTTGTTCAGGGCCCGGCTCGGGCCCAAAGCCCTACTTTGGGCCGCACTTTTGGCCACCGGGCCTGGCTTCATAGTCAATCCAAGCCTGCACACTAGGCTCCGTGGCCTCTTGAAGGTCTTTCGAGGACTTGTGTTGAGCTATATGCGCCTCAGCCAAGCAGGGTTCGGCGGGCTTGGGCCTCAAAGCCCGATTGTGAACATCACTACTTCTGAAGGCAAATTACTTCCGCTGAAGAGGTCCGGCCAGGAATAATGTTTGTCATTATTTGGCCCCTGCGGCTCTCGATCTCCGCTGTACCACTTCCCCTATTGCGCCTTCTACTACCCGTGGCACGTCGGACTATTCTCTAATGTCTCTGTGTCCTGTCTGCGTTGCGCCAAACCTGCCTCCTTGTAGGTTGTCTGATCGTGATCGCAAAACTCCGTCCGCGTCAGTCTGAGCAGTGAGCAATGTATGCATCACGTTCTGTAACGCATGCGTACGTGCTTTATTCCCAACGCCCTCAGGCTGATTCGTCCATGCTAACGTGCCTGGTGAAACCTGATTCACTCGGCACCTCAAATCACGCTTTGAGACACACGATGCGCTAATTCTCTCTGTCGTTGTGCTCAGGGCCCGCCCTTCCTGCGAAGCGTCAGGCGGTTGCCTCGGGGGCATGGCTACAACCCTTGCGGAGATGCATGCTTGATGACATGCCAAGATGTCTTCAATGCATGCGAGATCTCTTCTCACACCGTACTTTTCCCCAGCTACGAATTCTCCGATTTGTCAAACATATGTGAAGTGCTCCTAAATGTTCGTCGAGATTGAGACAAGGGCGACGCGAAAATCTTCGTGAAGTGGCCAAAGAATTAACTGTATGTCTCATCTGTCTTCAGTCCACCATGAGCATTCTAATCCCCTCGTTATCGTGTCTAGAGCTTTGTATCAACGCCTCGCTACGGGTTTTCTCTTGCGGCTCCTTCCGGTCGGCGTATCTCTGACAACTGGCTACTCAAGAAATGTGGGCACATTTGCGTCCCTGGTCGTTGAGCAGACGCCACTGTTGCGTTATGTTTCTGTCGGACCTGGTACTGTGATGCGTCGTTCGCACACAGCTCCAGAACGCTCATTCATTGGCAAGAGTTGGCTATGGAAGACCGAATGCATAGGATGCACCAAATGCTTACCTTGTTCGCTTCCTACTACTCTCTATCCACGAAGGAAGATAGGCGTCATCGCATCCCTACAGTGCACAGGGTACTGACGCATATAAGTGTCAGCTCTGCAAGTGACGTGTTTAGTGTACAATTGTCCCTGCTCGCACTGTATTTTTCACGCGCTCGAACGTGGTTTACTCCATGTATCAGACATTCCTGACTGGTCTGGCCTGCAGCGCGTCCCGCCAACTTAGAATCTCTACAGGTACTTATCGTGAATCGATGTGGCCGTATTGTGATCTATAATCGACGGGGATCCGGAGTTCCTGATCGGAGCTCATACCTTCCTTCCTTTCTTCTCGGCCCGAAGATGCATCGTCAACGGCCCCCGACCATTGGGCCATTTGAGACACTATTCTGCTCGACGACATCGGAACGGGTTCTTATGCCATAGATAACGGCACCCCTGACTGCTTGACGCACTCGCCGTGAGATATTTCGCTATGTCTGAGATACTGAGCTCTTCATTTAAGAGTGCGTTCGTCCCGCCGTTTTGTTGATCTCCACACTGACAGGATCGAGCGTACATCGCAACAATGTCCAGCACTGCCACTACCACTCTCACTGGGACCTTTTCGAAGCTCTCGGTACGCGCCTCTACCGAGCCATTGAATCCAACAGGCGCACTCGACAAATACGACTTCGTTGACGTCACGCCCGTCATCGGGCGCGAATACCCGAATGTGCAGTTGACCGATCTGCTAAATGCAGAGAATGCAGACGAGCTGATCAGAGAGCTGGCGATAACCGGTGAGTACATACGAAGCTAAAGTAGCTATCGCGTGTTTCTGACACGCTGAGTATAGTATCACAGCGGAATGTGGTATTCTTCCGAAACCAGAACATTGACATTGAGCAGCAGAAGAAGGCATGTCCAGTTCTGTCTCTTCACTGTGCGTGGGCTAACTATCGTGTCGGGCACAGCTAGGAAACAAGCTTGGCATCCTATCAGGTCGTCCGAAGGAGTCAGGGTTGCACATTCATCCGACTGTGACAACACAAGCGAAGGTTGACTCCGGTCCCGAGATTCATGTCATCACCTCGGCGAAGAACAAGTCAGTGTATCTTCACCTCACGTAGAACAGCGACTCACCATGCGATGCTGTTACTACAGGCGACTAGAACACCAGAATGATTTCGATGTGTCACAGCTCGCATCTAGGGAGTGGCACTCAGAGTGAGTGCATATCGTTCAGTGACACAGATCAGCGCATCTGATCATCTGCATGTCACGCTCAGCATCACGTTTGAGCCCGTGCCCTCAGACTTTGCTATCCTGAAGATCCATACGCTGCCGGAGACTGGTGGTGACACTGTCTGGGCAAGTGGATACGAGGCGTACGACCGCCTGAGCCCTGCGCTGGCAAAGCATCTCGAAGGCCTGACGGCAATTCATGAGGCATCGAAGTTCAAGCGTTATGTCGAGTCGTAAGTACCCGCCAGTGCGATGATTGGGACCTCTCATGCGGACTGCATTATAGACATGGGAAGACGCTTTATGATGGCGAGCGGGGAAACCCAGAGAATGTGGGAGCAGACTTGCGAGCTGTCCACCCCGTCATCCGCACCAACCCTATAACTGGCTGGAAGGCGCTGTTCGTCAACAAGAAGTGAGTGGCTTGCCAGCGTCGATCCGAACTCTGCAGCTGATTGAATAAAACAGCTTCACTCGCCGGATACTCGAGCTTACCAAGGACGAATCTGATGCTACGCTCGACTATCTATTCAAGTTGGTGAACGACAACCATGATTTGCAAGTTCGCTTCAAGTGGAACAAGTCAGTCTCAAGCTCTGGTATCCGAATTGCCGTTTACTCACAGACACCACTCTTCTCACAGAAACGACGTTGCTATCTGGGCCAATTCTGCTACGTTCCACAACGGTATGTGGTAGGGTAGAATCGTAACGTAGACTTGGGCGCTGATGTGACAACCGCAGTGACTCGTGACTACGACGACCTGCGGGAGGGTGACCGGGTGGTTTCACTCGGCGAGAGGCCATACTATGATCCGAACTCCAAGTCACGACGGGATGCACTCGGACAAAAGAAGCGCATCTTCGGGTTTCAGGTTACCCAGTGAAATGATCAATCTTCCGTAGATAAACTGCTGTACCATACTCGTAGCGAGTGCTCTTTTTGAGCGCGAGATGTGCTCGAATCTGATCTAAGAGCTGCTCGCGCACTTCATTAAGGCTGCCAGGGGACTACTACACATATCATACGTGTGCATCGACTATCAAAATTGTCGATCAGTCGGTTCAAGGAAAGGCGTTAAGCTTAGATGGGAGACGTACCTATTTGACGTTTATTATCGCTCACCATGAGCGGCAATATGAGCGCCTATTCCACCTTTGCGGCAGGAAGGTTCCTCCGTGGCGGATACAGTTCGCGCAGATCATGATGTCGACCCGAGTATGCTTGCGAGAGCCGCCTATGCATCAAGTGATCCTGTACACACCCATATAGCAAGCACCAAGTGCGCGCAGTATCATGCAGGTCGATGGGGAAGCTTGGACCCACCATATGCATAATTGGCACAGCTACGATATAGAGCGTACATGGTGGTGTGAAGCGTTCTCTCCTATTTCGAATACGGAGTTCCTTACCCACCTATCCATAGTTGTCATGCATGATTGGAAGTTATTCAAAGCATAAGCTGACCTTTCCTTCCGAATTGTGCGACAGTGCTCGTCAGAAAGCGTGCGGAGCTTAAAAACCAACAAAGCGCTGGGTCCACTCACAATCGTCCGCGACTCAAAGTGCTTTGCCCTCCATTATCTCTCGCTCCTCCATCCACACTCACAACTACCATCATGCCCTTTCATATCCTACGAGAACTCGAAGCTCACCTCAAGGACGCTTCATTCGGCGCGAAAGACACTGCCGTCTTCGTGAACACCAATGAGGTTGTCGCCACTTCCAATAATCGCGACCTGCCCTTCGCAGCCGCAATTGCAAAATTTGGCTACTCCGTCGCCATCAAAGCGAGGACCCAAGCAGTGGAAATCGTTCTGTCGCATCTGTAAGCAATTGTACCGCGCCTCGTATTATTGATTGTAGGGCTTATGGGGGCCTTCAGTTTTGTGGCCCGTGAGCTTGGCCCTTGCGACATCTCTACTCCTATTGTGGAGTCCTTCGATACCCTACACGAAGCTTTTGCATATGGGGCTGCCGTAGTGGTATATAATGCTCACCTCCTGCGCTTGCCACAAATGCTGACCTGTGGCCTAGCGCGAGGACAAGGTGCTTGTCGTCTGGTCGGACAAGAAGGAGGACGTCGTAAAGGAATTCCGCCACACGGAGCATCGGCTACAGCACCGCACTGGACTATGCACCTGTGGCGCCATACCACGACGTCCCTTACTCGATGTAGCAAATTGCGGCGAACCAGTTGCTTCATCGTCAGGTGCGTCAGTCTATCATTCGTAGGATATTGGCTCTCTAACGTCTGTACGTGAAGCGCACCCTGCATCCGGCGTATACGACGGATTGTTCGACATAGCGCTGCAGAAGCGTTTGTCAGACAAGACGCCGAGCGTATGTACAATCTCTCACATATGGAGTCCTGTAGCTCACGTTGAACACTGATTCAGCCTTCCAAGCTCGCAGTTTGCGAGTCGACGACATACCCTGCGCTACCGTGGAGTGCACCTTCAAACATCTCCGAGTAAGTGTCGCAACATCGCCTCACCCTTGTTCTTCCTCCTGACAAGCTCATCTGACAGACGTATAATGGGTGAGGACGATCTAGAGATCGTACCAAGCCGTACCTCAGGCAAGAATCCCGCGCGGACCACACATTCGTCCAAGCGGAAAAGGACTCACGTAGAGGCTCTCGGGGCCACTACTGTACCGCTTAGACAATCTTCTACTCCCAACCCACGGCCTCTTGTGTCAAGCCGTCAATTCGCCGGTCCCAAGAACCCGCAACGGAAATCTACTGCCTCTCTGAGTAGCACATCGGCGGGCGGTGCGTGATCGTCTCGTCCTCCATGTAATACTACAAGAACCCACATGTACAACAGTCTTTTCCGGCCCACACGTGATGGACAAGGATCAAATCACCGCGACACACAATGAGGCCGCTCCTGACGAGGACGTGGATTCTGATAATGGAATCGATGACAACGACGAGTACATTGACGGCCCTACGACTCGGAAAAGGACAAAGCGTACGTGTCCTGTGCGTAACGCAGGCCCATTAAATGCTCGCTCCGATCTGGCATCGTGCGCGCAGACCGGAAGGATGTTATCCTCGAAACCAGGCACTCCGGGGAAGGGCAATCAGCATGAGGTACCTCTTGCCGGAGTGTCACCACAGACAACGGAAGAAGGGTGGACCTCGCCCCCAAGGTTCACGGCAACTGAAAAAGGAAAGGGGCGTGCCGTCGACTCTCCCGACGATGACGGTGGTGCTGAGCCTGGGCCATCACCGCACAAGAGGATGGAGCGCACACAGTCCACCAGGAAGGCAAAGCGGAAGGTGAACGACCACGATAACGATCCCTACGCAGACGCCGCGGACCAAAGGCGATTAAAGAAGCAAAAACAGGCGTCAATGACGTCTGCATCAGGGAGCATGACGCGCTACACATGCACATATCCCGGCTGCCAAAAGACATATGGGCGCGAGAAGGACATGGTGCGTCATCGCAAGACCCATGGTGCGCCGACCAACTTCTGCGAGTGGTGCGGGAAAGGCTTTGGTCGGGTCGACGTGCTGCGACGGCATTGCAGAGAGATACACGAGGATCATCAGGGAGAGCAGGATGCAGCCGTTACTAAGGATGGTGACGACGACAAAGTGGATGAGAAGGAGGGGAGCAGCTGGGAGAAGAGTGAAGAAGACTCGCCCGAAGACCAAGACACCGACGGTTGGGATGACGGCAATTGAGCAGGAGACTTATGACCTGATACCCTACGGTGCCGTCTCTTTTACAACGCCCCGCTCTATTGTTTCGCGGCCTCTTTTTGTTCGTTTTGCGCCCCCCTCTGGCCTCTACGCAACTTCTCGAAAGGACCCTTGGACAACGTGATGAGAATCAGATATCAGCATAGCCTGGTAGCACTTGATACCTACCGTAGTGCCCTCACGCGTCATTCCTACGTGCTTGGTATTGACTTCTGCCGTTTTCCTTGGAATGAATCGGCATCTACGCTTCATTTGTTGCATCTACTGTGCCGAACGCTTGCTTCCAAGCAGACTAGCATCGACTAGGGCAGAATATCGAGGTATGTACAACCACATAATGCTGGAAACTCACTTACAAAGTGAAGGGCACGATGGAATCCCGGAGGCCTCAGGTCGTCGAACAACTCAGCGGTCGTCTTGAAGGGCGAAGGTCTCTATCGTGCAATTACACCAGACCACACGCGTGCAGACAGGTGCTTCCAGAGTTTGGTGTATGAGAGCTTGGATACATCGCGCACCGCGACCAAGCGCGCTCTGTGCAATGTTGAGCAACGTCGTCAAAACGGATGACACTACATGCAGCAGCCCTTGTTGCCCAACGTAGCTAACGATCAGAATGTCCTGTATGTTCCAAGTGGGACAGGAGTTCAATCGCGGTGAAGGATACGCAAACTCGCAGGCGAGAGTCATTGGTCTTTATAATACAATCGAGGCAGTACATATGGACGAACCTGATGCGACCTCCTTCAGCGTAACTCTGTAATGCGGACTTCCTGTGTGAGCGAGGTATGTTGTGCTCTTGAAAGGTCGATTTGTCCAGCAATAACGATCGATTGGCGACAAACTTTCTAAAGAAAGACTGACAGAGACTCATAAACAAGCTGGGCAGTACTTTTGACTTAGAGCAACGGTCTGCTACTTGTTCACGTGGGTATAGACGCCGATAGTCGTCGGGCCGCGCGTCCGGGGAGCCCCGCATGCCTCCTTTCCTGTATCTTCCGAACATTCATTGCTCTAGCCTCTGCCTCCAGCCAGAGTTCAGCATCGACAAGTGGAGAATATGATTCTTCGTTATTGCGAGATATCTACCCATGAGCTAGTAGCTGGCCACCCAAGTCGATGCACATTTCTACTGTATAGTGACATCGTCCCGAGACGTCGGAATTGAACGTTGGAGGACATCGCAGAACATGGTCAGCCAATTTATGAACCAACGCGATTCAATCAGGTGCGTAATCAACCTTCTGCATGTGGTTTTTAGGATCATGCCTTGTGGTTCATCCAGTGAGTCCTTCATGCAGAACAAGGCAGCGATGCGGTCGTTGACCTGTGACCGCGTCCGCCAGTAAAAGCTAGCGCTCTTGGAACCTGGGTATGACCTTGTGGACGACCGATCGTTTCTTTCGCAAACATACGCTTCATATTCACTAATTGATATCATAGATATCAAACCCTTGCAGCATTGGAAGCATAGAATGTTTCTCTCATTGTCGAGGCACCGCAAACCAGACAGCTGTCTCTATCTAGAACGTGGCTGATCGTGATTTGCCGCCTCCAGAGAACAATGTATGCATGACGCCCTCGAGGAAGCTTATTGGTAATGTGTATATGGTGGCCTTATTTCTCGATGTGCCGCTGCAGATCAGTAGTACTGGTGCTAGTGAGCGGTCCACGTTCACCACGTTCACACGCAATACACACGATATCAGACTCTTGCTCTGGGTGTTGTACCCCCGCGTGTTCAAGCCTCATCCACTTTCCTCCATTAGCCTGGCTTGCCGATACGGTGCGGCACATCAGCGGATGCGCTCATATATCCTGTGGCGCGTTGTGCTGCCGTATTCACTACGTTTCTCTTACAATGGGTCATACGCGATCACACCTGTTAGCTTTTCCTCAGAAGACTCGCCGGAATCAAGTTCAGGTGTCGAATACATATTCAGCGGCTTAATCACAGTTTTAGGAGTTCATAGTGCACCCGTACTAACATCAATCATACTGACCTCGAGAATCCTAGCCCGACGCCACCTTCTTGAAAACCATTATTTCTATGTCCTTGGATGGATATACCGCAGTTGACTCGCATCGTTGCACGACAGTATGTGTGTGTCTTTGCACTTCGGCGACTATGGTGAGCGGCCTGGTGCACATCGAATGTGCCATTTTCTCCTCATGACCTGGACAGGCTACGTCTTGTTACTCTACTGTAAGCATTCCATTGTGCTCTTACTCATTGCGCCGCCAACACTGGCCTCTCAATAGACTAGCGCCAGCTCAAGAGCTGCAACCATTCAGATACAACGCCCTGCTGCCCATGATATCAGGTGTGTTTTCAGATCGTTTCTGTGTTCCTACACTCTGCAACCATTACTGGTGGTCTGCATCATCCAGGTGCTTCGTCCACGACCATTGCTCAAAGCGCATGAGCTGAAATGTCAGAAATCGCTCGACAAGTACACGCGGCTTCGGCTCCTACGCAGGGACTACTTGCAAATGCGTGAACAATTGTCATTCTGCGTCCACGACGATATGGTAAGCTAAGCTACCCTTGTCTCACTACGAGAATGCATTATTTATGGCATGCTATCTGTGGCGAGAGAGGAGCGCTGTTCCGAAAATAGATGAAGATAAATGAACACTGCTAACGACCAAGGACCGAAAACATTAGAGGACGAGGTCGAAATGAACCCAGGCGAGCACGTCCCATCCGAGTTACACGTCCTGTCGCTCACACGCCATCCCAAGCGGTCGTCCTCGCGTTGGTCACGCTACCCTTTATGCCGCCCGGCAGCCATTCTCACGGCTCCTATTACGGCCTTTCCGTTTCTCTTTATCCATTCTTCCCCGCCCTTCTTCCCCGCCCTTCTTCTCGTTCCGCTTGCTGCTCGTCCACCTCCTTGTCCACCTCCTCGTCGCAACCTCTTGAACTGCCGGGTCCTAGTCCACATCCTGGGAACGTTTTCCCACAGTGACTGCATACAGATGCATGCTCGCCGGCGTATGACTCCCATGTGGTATTGCTGAAAGCGAAGCGCGCGGCCGTAGACAGGCTCCGCAATACTAGAGATGTTGGCCCCGTTCCCCGATTGACCTGCTTGTCGACGGCTGTGTCGACTCTGCAGGCGCAGGCAGACTATCAGTCTTTGGAGCCTCCTGCGTCGACTATTACCCTTCCTTCACTCGTGTCCTTAGCACGTGCCTCGCTCCCCTCAACAGTGTTCGATCTTGCAGTTGCGCTATGGTTGTGTCTGCCAATTATGGATGGAGCGGTCTGTCCGCGACAAATGCGTAGTGGCGGAAGGAAGAGGGACAGTGGTGGCGAGGCTGACTTGATGGGCAATCCGGCGTACTATATCCTGCTGCTCGCGCTGGTACGAGGCCTCCCGATGGATCTCCACATATCACTCTTCAATAGCGAGCGAGGTCAGTGTTTGAATCGTCGTGCACAAATTCGCCCGAGCGTCCGCGCCCTGAACCAATCTGTTTTTCCCTTGTTGGCGGCGAAGCATCTGGTATTCAAAGCCTGATATTTGACTAAGATCCGCGTGATGAGGCCGCCCCAGCCCGCCGATGTTATGTTGGGACTCAACTCTATAGGTTGGTGAAGACCGAAGACAACTTGCATCACGTGTGCCTGCGCCTGCCAATTAGGTTTCTATGAACCCTTTGATGTCCTCACAATGAATAGCTTCAAGCATGCAACCACCGAGATTGGGACAGCCCTTTCCTTTTGATGGTCTCTAGTCGTGGTGAGCTACTGGTGCTAAAACACTTCCGATGATCTTGTATGCTGACGACATCATAAGCTTCCTCGCACTGAAGAAGTAAGTCCGTACATGCGACCCGTATACACGTATTGCACTCGCTTGCATTCCAATACAGATAATTGGCATGCAATCCTGCCGTAGGCACTTCTCCTTCATTTGTTGTACTCTGTGGATACAGGCAAAATTTACAAGCTAGTGACTGAAGGCTACCATGGCCTTTCCAACTAGGTCAAGGGTCATTCCGTAACGGAGGCACCTAAGTCCATATTTCGCTCATCAACGGGTATGTTTTGCACTCTTTGATTTTGAGTTCATGACATGTATATCATACCACAGAAATCTGTCTGACGTGACTGGGTCCCGTACGAGAGGGCTCGAGGCGTTCTGAGTCGATAGAGCTGCAAAGGGCTGGACAGATTAGGCCCCTATTGCCGATAAAGAGGATCGATCTGTTCAAAGTCGTTCGCAGTTTGTGTGAATTTGCAGCCGTCTTGAATATCGTGTTGTATATTCCCTCAATTTTCAAGTAGAGGAATCGGTATATCTTCTCTCACTAACTGTACATCCTGTGTTCGATATTTGCACGAGCACTGACGGAAATGTGTGAATCGTGCTTCGGGATATACTATAACTCCAGGGATCTTACTGCGTGAGGTAATTTCAGTATCAATATCAATGTAGTATCTACACCGCTGACTCTCCGAGCTCCAGAGAGGGAACTCAATGAGATCCGCCTCATTTTGCAAGCAGAGGCCAAGCAGGCGTGAAATCGAAGGATGCTAAATTGGAAGATGCTATCTCATTTCCTTGGGAAATGTTTTCCGCATTCTCAATCAATATAGTTGCATTAGGTGCGCACACCTGATTTTCTTTATAGACAGAGCCTCGGCATGTCGTGCATCAAGGGTCGTGTGCTGAGCAGGCATGGTCCTTCGCACATCAAGGGATATGTTCCCGCGGCCGCGTGTGGTGGGAATCTGGGGTATAATGACGTCCATCATATATGGATATGAGCTTGTGCTGATCAATAGGGTCTTGTGAAAATTTACGCATGATCTCCACCGGAGAACACTCAGGGACAGGTTTGGCGTCAGTCTCTAATACTCGAGGCATCTCAAATAAGACCTCGCTCTCAGCTGCCTGGTTCTTCCCGGCGGCGGCTAATCGCTGCTTCGCGTCTTCTCGAAACATATAGGTGCGTGCTCCCCGTGAGAACGTAGCTGTGGTGTGTGTGACCGATGGCCGACGGCGTCAACACAACAGATATCATTGACTATTAAGTGTGTAGACGTAGGTGGGTGGTACATGCCCATTGATTCCCGAGACAGACGACAAACGGTACTAAGACGTTGTCATGCGTGATCCGCGCAATTTGTCCTTACACCTCATGCACCTTCCGCCAATGGCCTGGTTGATCGGTACGATCCGTGTGGTCCAACTTTCTCCCTGCAGGATCATTGCTCGTTGAATTTGGCAGATCTGACTCGACGCAGGAAGCTTTGGACTCATTGGGAACCATGGGAAACCACAAAGAGCGCCCTGACACCTTCCGGAATATCTTCATAAGGTGAATCTGCGAGCAGATCCAGTGCCCACAATACGGATCTTATGTGGTCCACGTAGTCTCACGAGGTCGACGCGTGCTCTTTTCCCTTCTCTTCAAAATGGAGGGCTCAAATGGCTTGCTGACGATTACATTGCCAAGCATGCAAATCATCGGATAACAGCCATTTCGCAACATGATACACATCTCGCCAGGGAGCTGACACCATCGTAAAAATTTATATCAAGGTGATCAATTGGTTGGAAGATCCCATAGTGCATTCTGTGTGGGATAAGAAGAGACACTGCCGAGACGTGCATGTGACAGCCGAAATTGAACCGAGTCCAGGCCCTTCAGGGCAACAACATCCATGCTATACTCTCGGCATGTCTGCGTCATCGCTGCTAGAGCGACCGGTACTACTCCGATGATCGCTCAAATCTTCGCTATCCATATCATCACATGAAAGGTACCTTCCACTGCACACGTTACGTGTACAGGTCCCCGGAAAGTGACCAGGACAGTCTGCGATGGGCGCCCCCGGCCGGCGGCAGAGCCAGAGCAGAAATATTCCTTGGGAGACATCCGGCCTTGCACAATCAAAACCCTCAGGCTCTTTTGTGTCCAGACGAGGGCCCATCACTGCCTGTTGCGTGTCTCGCCGCCCGGTAGAACCTAGATGGGACAGCCACCTGCAAGCTTCTGGGTGAGATCTGTCACTCCGATATTATGGGATTTGACCTAGAATTGCATCGAATAGGAAAGTATTGATCAGCTTCGAAAGCCGCGTGCAGCCGGCACCCAACTTGCCGGCATCCGCCACACTCGGCTGAATATGTGAATATGTGAGGGCCTTCTTTTTGGAATTTTGGCATGAATTGGGACTGACGACAAGTAAGATTGTCTAATCAATTACAGAACGAAAGGTGTCAGTATCATAAGTACCATACGCAGTTATGTGACTTACTGCCGTAAGCGTCGACTATACTTCCAATACTTCTGACTATTATTTACCGTTTTTGATTAATGCGGTATTCCACGCGCCCAGTTGGTGACGGCTACTTTGACTCAGTCCGCTAGTTTGGTCCCGTCTCTAAGACTACGACCTCAGGAACCTTTGTACGACGAATGCAGCCGTCAAGAAGAGCAGTACTTTTGCATCGCTGGTCTGTTCTATCTTCGGGGGAGGTAAGCCGTCGGGCGTCGCATCCTCGTTGTTCACAGCAAACCGTCCCCCCGATGGGACACTTTCCTTGTGCTGTGTCAGAAGACAGGAATTTGATCTTCCCTTAAATTTTTCATTTCCGCCTGTTGTGACAATCCGCGCGGTCCTTCGGGGCGTCCAGCCTCAGGGCTCAGTTTACGTCAACATTCAATTTCTCCTGTACTAGTTAGCGTGAAAACCAGAAGCAACGCGCGTCCTCCAAATCCGGCCACCAGCTACAAGTGTGGGCAACCATCCTGCAGTCCTGTAAAAAGCCTCCCGATGGCATTATATGACCTTTTTTCTAGACTATCACAACCATGGCGCGAGGATTTGGATGTATTCTGCTATTCAAGAGCATCGGCTTCCACGCCAGAGGGACCTTTCAGCCCGAAACCGTCAGTCTGATTGCGTAATTAAGCCGGAGAACCTCTCGTTTAGTGTCGTGGGCGTTAGCGTCATCTTCCTACTGAGCAAGAATGTGGAATGGCACGACCTTGTCTCCAATGAGATCCTCCACGACATGTAGAATTCAGAATATGAGCTGCGCTTGAAAAGGTGAGAGGAAATCTGCCAGATGCATGTAGACCTTTGCTATCCACAAGCAACTGGATGCAGGTGAGCATAGTCGTAGATCGACTTGGTCGTATGGCAAGAGTACAAGGGAAATTGGAAGAGTGTAGCACGCTGTCACTCCGCCGCCATTTACGACGGAGGAAGCCGAAGCTCCCACGTGGCCCGCTCTCTGACTCAGGCCACTCGCAAGCCTTCTCGCTCCTCTCGTAGTCGACATGAATCGTGACTGTACCTTTGAAGATTCTATCAAGCAACGGTCTAGTACGACTTCAGCTGTGTTGCAATCGCAGACATCCAGATAAGGCAAGTATAGACTTCGGAACTTACAACCGTGACATTGACTTGTCGTTCGCAGACACTGCTGTGCGTCACAATCACTGCATCTCTGTCAAAGGCTGCATCCTTTCGTGTTCCATATATTTTGGCGAGGTGCGCAGCCTATTATTTTCTCGGACAGCTTCGAGCTCGGGGATACTCGGCCACAGGCGCACTCGTACTAGTGCCGACCTGCTATATCAGCAGCGGCGGGTCTTTTTCAGTTGCATGAGTTATACACGCCACCTTGACACTTGATCGTGCTGACCTGCATGCCCGATCATACCACGATGGGATACTTGGTTTCCTACGCCGATGGCTTTGCAGCGCGAGTGCGCGTCCTCGCATTATCGCGACCATCGCAAGTTCATATCTGAATCTGTGATTTGTCATGATTGCTGTAGGTCATCTTCTCGTAATCCGCTATGTTCTTCCGGGTGGCAATGTGTACAACTTCTTGTGGGAGTGCAGCGTGCCGTGGGCGCTACATACTCAGATAGTGCTCACAAGGCGGACAATGCATCCAGATGCTTATACCGGCGCTGTTGAGAAGCACATACACTTCTCTTTGTACCCACACATAGAGCGTATTCTTTACGCCAGCGCTTTCCCACGAGCACTTTTGAGGGCCATATGTAACCGGTGCTAGTCGTGCGGTCAAACCTTGTTCACCGTCCGCGATCTTCGCCCTCTCGGCTAAGCGGTCTGTGCGGCACGGGAGATCGAGAGCGCCCGTTTGTATTCGCGAATGCTCATGATGCTAGTCGGCTTCCCAGTCTCACTCTGCAGCACCTCGCGGAGTAGTCTTGCGCAATGTGCGCATAACATGACGTCCTCCAAGTGTGAGGCCGACTTAGGCGATGACGAATGAAACCATTTCGAGGCGCGTTCTCAGCGCATGAGCTCACCTATCAACAAAGCGCTATGTCATATGCAAGAAACAGATTCAGAAAAAAACACAATGTCCCTGTGTCTCTTATTACATAAGAAAGCGATTAGGTACTGATGGTAATGTATGTACCAGTACGCAAACAGTCTGGCGATGAAGAGGCATAGACAGGTAGATGGCGACGCAGGCATCGTGGACACAGTGATAGGGCCAGGGTGTAGGTGAGGCAACGCGGAAAAGAAACAACATTCGCGCTCGCTCATTTGTCTGCGCCCTCAGGATCGACCTAGTCCTAGTCCTCGTCCTCTGTGCCGGTGCTGGTGTCGGTGTTGGTGTCGGTTCTGCTGTCGTTATCTTCCGTCTCGTCCCAGTCGACCACTTTCCGACCGGCTCCGCCTCGGCCTCCACTTGTGACATCGCTGGTGCCAACCTCCTCGTCCTTCCGAAGTCCTGCTTGCTTACCCTTTGACGCCAGCTTCTTCGGCGTGTGTCGATGCTTGTCACATCCGTTCTCGCTCCTGACATGCCGCATCATCGCATCCTTGCGAAGGAAGCCCTTCCCGCAGCTGTCGCAAAAGTGCGCCGGTTTTATCTTCTTCGTGCCGCAGCCATATCGGTGGCGCCTCATGTCGGCTCTCCGGGTGTAGGTTTTGTTGCATCCCGGGCGTGTACATGCGTACCTTTTCGTCGCTTTGGTGCTCCGAGGCTTCTGGTATACTCGCGTACTCTTCTTGGTAGGATGCGCGTCGTCGAGGTATTCATCGTCGGAGGCATTGCGCTTCCGCCCTCGTGGTGGTTGAGCTCGCGAAATGCTTTTGGAAGGAAAACAATCAGGTTCGCCGCCGTAGGTGCTACCGTCGTCGTCGAGACTGTCAGCTGTCTGATCACCTTTACTCGGACGGACTTGGCACAATTCCGGAGGATGCGCTTGTTTTCTCGACTCAGAGTCCTGCAACGTCGGCCTACGAGAACGAGTGACTGAGGGACCTGCCGGCTGTGCTGTCCATGCACGCTTAGTTCGACTTTTCTTGGCAATTTTTATGTAATTCTTTTCTACAGCGTCGTCGTTGTCGTCGCTGCTGCCGCTGTTGTCATCTGTGTCTTCACCCAAGAGGTTACTGCTGTCGTGCCGCCCATCCTCCTGTTCCTTATCTGACAAGAACAGATGAGCGGGGAACATGGGTGGCATGCATGATGGGTGTGCTGTGGATGTGGATACTGATGCAGCCTCGATGCTGGCGCCTGCAACCACGGTCGCTGCAAGAAAAGGGTTACGCAATTTTGATGGCCCTGCGAGCGGACGGTAGGACAACGCAGATGTCGGTGGGGCAGGTATGCGCGAGCGCAATTCGCGTGCAGTGGGTGAGGAGCCTGACGCTCGAGGCTGGCCGTGCTTGCGCTTCAGGACCCCGGTTGGCGAGCCCGCGAGTGGAGGCGATGTGGCGATGGGGGAGGCTGACTTAGATGGTGTCGACAGGTGGGGTTCTACCATGGCCGGCCCCCCGACCTCTGCGTCACTGGACGGCACCTCGGTAGCGCCGTCGCTGTCGGTCAATGGTAAGCTTTGGTCCATCGACATCGTCGACGCATTGGCGTTGCGCCAGTGTCGATACTATCGCTGACACGTCCGTAGAGGAACGATCAGTGTAGCGCCTCCATACGGAGCCGTCCCAGTACGGCAACTCTGGATTGAGGAGAGTTTGTATCGGATGTATTGTGACGGGTGCCACCTCCACCGGCGCCGACGGCTACGTGAAGGTACGTAATCATTCATTATCATAAACCACTTGACATACCTGTACGTGCTCTTCTCTCGAGAAACCTGTGGCTGCAGGTGCGCCGAGGAGATCCTCATATTCTGTCCGTCTAGAACTCCCTACGTTCAACACCGCGAGAGACGACTCAAAGTTTGGTGATCTAAAACTCGTTGGGATACCTGGGCCCTCTTTGCCACCGTGCAAGGGCGACGTTGACACATCACCGCAGGTACACATCTGCACAAAGTGACGGAGCCGGTGCTCTAGGTCCTGGAAGTCGTCAATGATGTCGTGCTCCTTCTCGGACCACATCACGAGGACCTGCTCTTGCCGCTATACCAGTCGATCAACGCTCCGATCACATCGCATGACTAGTTGGACACACCACAAGTGCGGCAGAGTGAAGCCTTGCCATCTCCAGGTCGGAGAACTTATCGAGGACTGGGATGCGAAGGTATCCACTGGCATACACTGTCGTCTGTACAGAGCTGAGATTACTGTGTGAGTTTACATCCGACTCAACGATCAGCAACGCTCACGGCATGTTTAAGATTCTCTGTACAGCGGTGCTGGTCGCTTTGACAGTGAAGCGGTAACCCAACTTAGCGGCGCCGTCCGGGAACGAAGGATCGCAGGTACGAGGCAAGACATAAACGGCGTCATGAGTGAGCATCGAGACAGCTGAGACGGTGCTGTCGAGCTCAGAGCGAGATTCCAGGAGGGAGTCTACGAGGTTGCCGAGGATCTTCAGTTTTGGAGCCCCCATGTTGGATGTAACGACAAGAGGGAAGAAGTCTCTCGGGGGATCAAACATTAGGGACAAATGCTGCAATCGTTGCTCAAAGCGTGAAGGGCCGTATGTCTACAGCGCCCGTCGCAAGGTTTTATTGTGGCCTCGAGGCTCGTCTCTTATTGAATGACCAAATCGGACGTCGGACCTAGAACAAAGTTCGGAGTCGTTTGATTCTTCTGACCGAGGTAAATCTCAGATAGCTGACCACAATTGGCGCACGAAATGGACACGGAGCATGCCGCCAATGACCTCAAGGTCGAGGGCAGCCGATTCATCCACTAATCAGCTGGCCATAGTGTTCTCAAACGGCATAAGCCTAGCAGCGTCTTAGTACGCAGCATGGAGCATCGATGTATGTGCCAATTGTTCACAATGTAACTCAGACTTCCCAGCGATTCAGGTACAAGGTTTTGTCTGGCTCCTTGGATTGTGTGGTAGTGCCATTCTACCTTATGCCACCATTTTGTTTATGATTCTGTCTGACAACTGGCTGCCTACTTGACTACTGTTTGCACCGGGCGCGGAAGAGGGGTTCGTTCCGCCCCAAGGCTATATCGCTCCAAGAAACGTTGACTCAAGCGAGGAAGACGTGCTTGCCAATGCATCCGCAGATGAGCAGTAAGACGACACCTCGGATTGTCCATTGCAGAAAAGAGGTGTGCCGTAATAGCATTTGCCTTCAACAATGTCGCGGCATATTTAGTCTCTCATTGTCTTCATATTCGCCGTATTACGAGCGCCTGCTGCTGCGCAAACATCTCATCTTCAAGGCCACCATCTCACCCCGCGCCTCACCTACTCCGTGTTGAGCAGGCTCGTGTATGTGACGTCGCGCCAGCCCTGCAGCGCGGACGTCAACACCGCATGGTGGTGTGGGCTTTCAATGGTGAAACAGGGAGTAGTGAAGAGTGCGCACAGCTCTCTGAACAGGGGAAAACACTCCAACCTGACTGTTACGACGCGGCATTGTGCATTGATTGACGCTGGTGTAGCAACAATCGTACAGTTGTATGTGCCTTGACAGGCCTTGGAAAAAGTATGTGATCTCTCATCACTCCGTCCGCATCCTGTGGTCCCCATCGGATTCTGGCCATTGCGAGGCAATGGCCTGACGGAGCTGATGCTGAATAGCGTGATGTTCTAATATGACCTTGTGGTTCTTGTCAAGGGAGACGGTGAGGTGCCAGGTGGTTGCGCTAGAACCAATGATTTAGTCTTTTCGCTACATAAGGACAATAGGGACGACATCCCATCAACACAGCATTGTTCGAAACACACCGTCTCAGCTATAGAAGGCCTTCAATTATGGGAGTGTGAACGCAACCGGAATGAGTTTCTGTGACTGTAGGGATGAGGTAACCTGACAAGTCAGAACTTGCGCCTTCATCGTCGAGATATGTATCTTACATAGAATACAGAGCGGACTGTGGGAATGTTTGGTAGAATTTGATATCCCGTCTTTAAGGTTACCTCTACGTAGACGCCTCTCCGCGCGTGCGCATTGCCATTGATGCGATAGTCGAGATTATTCTAGTACCGCAACTAGGGCATTTCAAGCGCTGAAAGCTTGCAGAGGCGAGTGCTCGACCTTCAGCCAAGACAATAATCATCTGCTGCAATATCAAAGGAGAGATTTGAATGAGCAAGACCACTAGGTAATCGACATGCTTAAACAGTAAGCAGCCCACTTCAGGGCGACTGATTCTTGCTGGAGGCGGCATAGCGGGCCGCCTCAATGGTACATGGTGGCAAAAGACTTGATGCGCTCACGATCCCCAATGAGCGCTAAGAGCACGTGGCAGCAGACGCCGATAGCGGGTGGCCCTGAAAGAGACAGCTTGCTCTTATCTACACCTCATCGCTCTCGACTGTCTCCCACGGTACAGCTCAAATTCAACATCAGCATAGTCTGTAAACTATGGAGAATCAGCGCAGGATGGATTTATCGAGACAGCTTTCAAGGAAGCATGATCCCGCTGCGTGAGACGAGCATTTCACCGTTGATGCGCTATCTGAGTTGTCCAACAGGATGCACATCTCAACTCGAGATCCTCGATGCACGGAAATATAAAGCACATTGTACAATCAGCGCAGTGGAGAGTCTACAAGGCTCTGCTTCTACCTGCCGGCTAAGCGGTGCGTCACCGAATTGACACGTTTCCTTCGCGACATTTGTCCTAGCACGAATCGAAGATTAGAGGATCGTGCTGGACAAGGCACATTCACTTGCCATCGGGTAGTACAGTCACCAATCCCAGAAGATGTCCATCCATGGGCACCTGCGTCTGCCAATCTGGAGCATTCACTTGTGATTACCTACAGCGTATTCCGTGCAGACAACACCCCATCTCCGCGAATGTGTGATTCTCGAGGTGTTTACCGTCATATGGCCTCTCTTCACTATTTGTGGCTGACCCCGCCCCTTCGCGAGGACGTGATACGCGTGTGTCCTGTGTGAACGTATCTAGTCTACCTGTGACGGGGGCCGTCAGCAGCCTCCTCCAAGGCGCTGCTGTCTGTCGGTAGTATGGGCCCGGATGGGCGGTCTATGTCTACTGTGCCCCGATGCATACCGTAGACAACACAGATAATGTCCTCGCCATGTACGCTCATCCGTTCTGTATCCAACTCTGTCGTGGAATCTGTTGGCTTGGTAGTCGGGTTGATCCGTGTGGTCTAACCTTCGCCCTGCATGATCATCGCTTGCTTGACTGGGACGATCTGACTCAACCCAGGAACGAACGGATGGATCTGGAACCGTCGGGGATCACGAAGGACCCCTGATGTCTCACGAACGGTGTACTATGTGTTGTAGATCTGTCGGCGGATCTGACGTATTCGAAGGGCGAGCTTTGTGTGGTCCATGCGTGTTCGTCCCATGCGGTCGTTGCGTGCTCGGATTGTGATCTCCACCCACGCACGATGCACTTGGCCGCGCGTGAATGATCGAATAGGGCAGCTCGCTGATAATATCACTTTTCAGGCATGGGAAACTGCGAACAATGCTTGTTGCGTGGCGTGTAGAGCGCGGCATGGGGAGTAATGCAGTACCAAAAATAGTCCAAGACGAGGAACGAAATCCGGCAACGAGGCAAGCAAGGATGAAGACGGGGATGGAGACCATTACATTCGGCGAACCTAACCTCGCGGGGTGTCCGCGCACTCGCTCTGTCAGGGACTCGCAACCGACGCGTGATCGCAATGTTCCTCAGTCAGCCTTCACTATCTTCGCCATCCTCACCGCCGTTTCCCATTCAAGAATTTCGTGCAGCCCTTTTTACTGCCCACGTGACGAGCGAGGGCGTCGCGGCGATGGAAGCCCCTGTGGCACCTCCCGCAGAAATACTTCTTGGGGATTGCCTCGCCGTTTGTGGTGCAGCTCTTGGTTCCCAATTGGTGGCGTAGAAGATCCGCCGGCCGAGTGAATGAGCGATTGCAGCCCGGCCGTGCGCAGGGGAACTTCGCCGGTTGGCGCTGCTTGGGAGCACGCTTGGTCTTTTTCGACGCGCATTTCGTTGTTTTCGACGCGCACTTAATCTTCTTGGGAGGACGTTCAACGTACTCGTCGTCCTCGGGGGACTTTCGCTTGGCTCCGCGAGTAGGCTGCGTCTCCTGTGACACTAGTCGATAATCCCGGCACTGGGCTGCAGTGCGTGTAATGAATTGGACAACAGCCCCCTGCGTTGATACACTCACATTCGGTGGTTTCAGAAAGTGATATCGAAGTATGCTTGTGCTCGAGGCTGCGGCGATCGCAGTTGCGACGTGCCGAGCCTTCTCCCTCGTCTTTAGTGTTTGTCTGGTTCTGACATATAATGTATATGTCAGGCTAGATGACGCGGAAGACGGGATGTGTACTCACGCATGTCGTTGAGGCTGTGCGGGAAGCCTCTTGCAACCCAGCCACGGGAGTGTGCTGTTGGACGTCGCTGGCGTCCATGATAGCGCCCATAACCATGGCGGGGCTGTCGTACCCCGATGCCGGTGAATCGGGCGAGCGCTGATGCGGTGTCAGAGGCGGTGAGGTAGAAGATATCTGCATCAACAAAGCGAGAGTACGAGAGGATTGGAACAAATGACACACCGATTCGCCGCCCCCGTATACAACAGACGGGTCGAGGAGCGTGTCCATGGGAGACACGGTGTCCATGGACTCCGCCTCCGCGCACATGCGCTGAGGCGAAGTAGACATGAACGTTGTCGCTATTCAGGTGAGATGGGAGCTTACAATTATGCCCGGCTTCCAGCACGATTTGTCGACGACAATACCTACCGGCTGTTCGTCGCCGCTGGGTGCCGTCAGGCTTGCCAATGATACGTCGAACTTGTCGAGAAAAGCTTCGGTGGAACACATTGTTGATTCAACAGGATCAAGCGCACTACACGAAGGGGGGGTAGGCAGTACAAGTCCTCAAACTAGCGGTGGACAAGCGGCGGCTGTTTGTCTATGAGTGCTCAGCGAGCATTCGGAGCGCGCCTGAGGGTATCCTAGTATTCTATCCCATTATGGCGATGTGGGACCGACGGACAATGCTACTGGTGAGCTTCTGGCTGAGATTTTCCACTCCGATGCTGAAATAGTTCACCATAGAATTCCACGAAATAGGCAAGTAAGGGCGGCCTTGAAGTGGCCTGGAACCGGTATATGGGAGCCCGTATTTCTAGCATCTCACCGGCATTGTCTTGCCCGCGCCGAGGCCCGCAACTATTAGTATCTTAGCTACTCGTTGTTCGAGTGCCGCTGCAGCTGAAGGTGTTACTCCGGGGAAATTGTACCACATATTTACCATTTACCTTCACAACTGGTGAGTTCTTTCTTTGAGTAGCTGTTGCTTTCAATGCCGGAGAAAGGAAGACGGCGGAGGGTCACATTGCGTGTAGAACGTCGTGTGAGTATCCTTCCGATGGAATGATTCTCCGCTATGCCTTCTTGTGTACCTATCTCGAAGATGCCATTGTAGCGCCTTCTAGATGTTTGCGCCGAGAATACGATTGCGTTGCAACAGCCTCTTTTCTACAACAGTACTGAGTAGCAAGAACTCTCCGGATTCGAGAATGACGGGAGAGGAGGACCACTAGCAGTTACCCACCAACGACTGGCTAACTTCTCGATTCGGAGTGCGCTGCTCTCCGCGATCCCATATCATCGGAAGCTGGACAATGGGACCCACGGAACAGCGCCCTATAAGGCTTCCCTTTCATCCCAGCTTGTCCTGTTGTTCTCGTCGCTGCGCAGTAAGCTGGGCATCAGTAATTTGTTCTACCTCGCATGCGACTGATACCATGCTGAGAACGCGTTTTGACAAAAGATGAACCTGTCTTCTTTCGGCGCGAGAAGCTCACGCGGCACCACTCAGTCTCCATCGTGGCACCAAGTGCTCTCAGACAGGCGTGTCATCTTAGCATGTGTCCGTTCAGAGCGCTCGCCTTCCTAATCTACTGTCTTCCACTTGTCATAGACTGAATGGTTCGCTGTACACCACTCCTACGGAAAAGCCAAGTAAGCGATACTAACTAGACCGTGTAGAGGTAAGCGTATTATGTGTTACAGTCAACGATGAGAGGGCAGATTTAAGAATCAGGAGGGAGGGAGTAGGATATGACTTTTTGAACAACTCGTGTCACCGCAACGGACGAGGTCAATCTGACTAAGAGACATGAAGTCAACAATTTGTCTCCAAAAGAATAGGTCCTGACCAGATGTAGTTTTTCTGACGCGCTGCTGTGCGAGAGGACTCGTGTCTAGGCATCTCGACACTACATCCTTGGCACCTCGCTGGCGGCCTTGTCCATATCCTACGCAGTCTCGAGCAAGCCAGCGATTGAGCCGCACGTTGAGACGATCGAGCGTTACACCCTACGAGTGTATAGTTGACGCCCTTCCACCGCCGAAGTTCTGAAAGCTTGCGTCTCAAAGTCGCCGTAGAGGGGTGTAGATGCCGTCAGAGAGCTGAAGAACACTTGTCTCTTGCAACCAAGCGGCATCAATTCGAACCTTCAAAAAATACAATAGATGCCCCCTACCGTCGTGGCCTCAAAACATTATATTATCTTTGTGTCGAGCACGAGGTGGCGGGTAAACTCACCGGGACAGCAATGTGGTCGCATATAGCGCAAAGCTTCTACTCTATATCCACTAGTGGGTAACTGCTGTCAAGTCGACGGACCTGGAACATTTTAGTATCGTCTTGTCCACGTCGAGAAGAAGGATTCTCACCGAGAGGAAGCAGTCAGGCAGGTGACCAACGCCGAGGAGAGTGTCGCACCACAGCAGACTCAGAAAATCAGGAGCTGCGTTAATGCCCGTGGCCGTTAATGTAGACGGCGCTGTGATGCTACAACAAGCACACCAGCGGAATGGCCGATGATGCAGGAAGTTGTGAGGTGCTAAGCACCACGCATGGGTAGCTGGTATATCTGGTCAATATAACATATCAGGAATCAAGACCACCGGAAAGCTGCATTGAGGTGAGCTGTTGCTCCATACAGATCAGGACATCCTGTCATGACGTGGAAGATGGAGAATAAATTCAGTTTCAGTCGCTCTCCATGGGAATTCATGAAGGCTCCATACCTTTAATCTACGAGATTAAATTTCAGGGGTTTGTTAGCGGATAGTAGGTGCCAGAATGGTCAGGAGACGCAGAGCTTGGAAGAACACCGCCTCAGAACCATGCCACATTGCACAAATGGGGAGGAAGAGCGCACAAGTTGAAGTTGTTGGCTTGCAGCCATTGTTCATACCGGAGGAAGCCGAGAGCCCACGTGGTAAACGCGGCCCTCTTGTCTGAACTGAGCTCTTCGGAAAATCTCCCTGTTCCAGTCATGCTGCTGCATGTCGCTGTGAACATGCTATGCTATTTTAAGCAAGGAAAATCATGTAGCAGAGACGTGGAGCTTGAATTCTTCCTCCGCTACGAGATGCATAACACTGACTTCTGACTTCGTAGGTACCATACTCTCCCAACTGAATACTGCGACGCAACAGACCTGAGGATACCCATTCCCTCCCGCCTGTGAACTACTACAATGGTGGAGCTGGATTATGCTCGTTCTCGAACTGACAGTGAAGCCTTGGCCTCGAGTGCTTTCATCCGAGTATGCCGGTAAACATGCACGCAGTCTTTCTTACGGGTTGACCACGTACTCCACTATAGCGGCCACCGCATCCCGCCAACTTGATCAACGACAACTTCTTGATTGCTAGGATTGCTAGGTGGCTACCTTGTACTCGGAAAAAATGACATGTCACGACGATGCGGGATCAACATACGAATAGTACAACGTTCAATAGGAGATAGTCGAGCAAAAATCAACATGGAAACGACGGATGCCATAGTCAGCACGGAAGCATACCGGTATGGAGATGCAACTGTTGATCATCCACTCATACTCATTTGCTCTTCCTCATCCTCAGGTCTGGCCAGATTCTCATCCTCCGAGCCGGCCCCGCTGTCCTCCTGGTCGTCCTCGTCCAGGTCACGCCACTCCTCGTGCTGTCGAGCTCCGCCGCTTCGACTCTCGCTCGAAGCACTGTGCGTCGGAACCTCCTTGCCGCTCTGAAGCGCAGCTCGCTTCTCTAGCCCACGCAGATACTTCGTACACGCCGCCGGCCTCTCCGTACAATGCCGCTTTAAGGCATCTTTGCGATTAAATCCCCTCCCACAGCTGCTACAAAAGTGCTGCGCCGGCGCTTTCTCCCCACCTGGCCCAGCGCAAATATCCATGTGACGCCTCAGGTCGAACGACCGAGTGAAGCTTTTGTCGCACATAGGGTGCGAGCAGCGGTACCTCTTCGTCGTCTTGACAGTACGGGGCTTCTTCCGTCCTCGCTTGCCCGACTTTGGTTCATCGTCCGCATACGCACTGTTAGGACTCTCGGAGAGAGTCCTTTGTGCTCGTGCCTTGCGCTTCCGAGCCGATGGGCGTGACTTGGAAATCGATGTCCCTCCGTCGTTAACGCCATCGTCTGCGTACGTGTCCCTGCCCCTCGAGCGTAGATACCGCTGAGGCTTGCGTCCGCCAGGCGACCGCGGAGATTCCGACTTCTTGACCTTTGAAATCCTCTTTGTCCGCCTATGTGAACGAGTGGCAGGCGGACTCACAGGTAGCGCCCGAGACCCGTCTGTGCTGATCGCCTGGTCCGTATCTGCCGCGTTGTCACCTCCATCATTACTTGTGGTGATGTTCATGCAGGGGCTGCCGTGTCGCTCGGATCCTCTTTTCGGATCTGTCGGATGCAGGCCAGAAGGGGACACAGGTCGCACACTAGGTGTGCGCGGGCTAAGTATGGGCGGTGTCGCCATCTCATCGCGGCGGCTTGTTTCATCGTGAGGCAAGGGAATGGGTGTAGAGCGCGACCTCGACAACTCGGACGGCGGACGGGAGTGTGGCTCGGGCATCGCTTGCACGTGCACGTGCGAATGCAAGGGACTTGTAGTAGACGTGGAAGACACTAGCGGCTGACCACGGCGGCGATTGAGGTATCCTGCCTGCGAGCTAAAGAGCGGGAACTTCGGTATCTGCAATGAAGGAGTCGTGGATTCAGGGGAAATTTGAGTGTGACGCTTCCATTCGGAGCCATCCCAATGTGGTAGCGTTGGGTCGACCAGAGTTCGTATCGGGAGAATCTGGACGGATTTCCCCGCTGCCTAGGTGGAGGGATGGTACGAGGGTCAGTACGCTGATCCACTGTCACATGTGAACGCAAATGGGTTGACATGCCTGCAGTCCTTCGTCTAACCAAGAGCTAGCAGCATCAGGCACATTGAACAACCCTCGACATCCCTGCGTATTGTGGTACTTTGTGCGCCATGATGCGAGAGACGACGCGTGCGCTGGAGGATAGCGACTTTCTGGTACACAGACTGCCTGTTCGACATCGCACGAGGACGATGCGCATGCCCGCCGTAATGAGTGGCAGAGATGATGCTCCAGATCTCGGAAGTTGACGTTTCTATTGTTCCTATCAGACCACATAGAGAGTACTTGCTCTTGATGCTGTATCCGCCGCTTAGTACCTCAATCAGACTGCGTAGCCAGCAATACATACTCCAAGTGTGGCGCCGCAAATTTTCGCCTCCTTCGGGTCGGCAAAAGCATCAAGACGGGATTTCAGGCGTATTTATTGATCGAAACTGCACTAGGCGCGACACTGACAACAGGTTTTGAGTGTGGATGCACGTCAATAGGTGGCCTCGCTCACGGCACGTTCAGGATATAGTTTGCATAGCGATGCTCGTGGCTGTGACGGCGAGACGATGAACCGTGAGAACAAGTACATTGCCAAATCAGGCATCACACGTGGGCGGTGGCGCAGATGTCGTCTGTGAGCAGAGAGATAGTGGAGCTTGGAGGAGAACTTTAAGAGGGAGGCCTCGAGCTCTTCAAGCTCTTGCGCACTCATGATAAGGATGTGGAAGGACAGATAGCGCCCGGGGTATCAAATGCTACAGTCATTGATTTGATCGCGAAGTCCGCAAAGGCGGTCACCATAGCGCAATCCTTCAAGCCCGCATGGGAGGCCCAAGTCCCACAGCGTCCCAGAATCACGGCCCGGAGTGATCATTACCTCCTGTAAGAGCTATATTATAGACTGTTAATGGTGACGGACAGTGTGCCGTGTCGTTCGAGCGCAAATCAACGTGATAGTACAAGCAGAAGAGGCGCAGTGTACGTATCTGCCGCGTGGTACAAGTCGGATATTAGCAAGGTGGTGACATTGACGAGATCCACGAGCAGCGTCATCTTTGGACACAACCATCTGCCAGCCACCAAGAAGATCACCGTGGGAAAGCTGAGTATCGCGGCAACAAAGCGAGATCTCGCATAATGTTTACTCGTGACACCACCGACCAGTCTAGGCTTGCGCCGTCACCTCCAAAGTTCATACAACATCGAAGTGATGTATCGCTAAGATAAATCCTATGCTTATGCAGATGCTAGCTGCAACATTCGCTATCGACGTCATGGGAATCACGTCCACAATGACTCCCATCCTGGCTGTTGAAGTTTTTTGAGGCCCGAAGCGAGAACGACCGACAAAGAGATATCGCGTTTGTCTGTCAAACGCGTAAGGAACATATAGCGACTCGCGCAAAACCTGCGAGGTACTACAAACAATGCCAAATACGATGGCATGCGCTCGCCACAATTCTAAGTGCCAATTTAGCTGTGAGCGCCAGTCATGTCATGCGGAGCCATCATACTATAGTACTTATCTATCAATATTACTCGCAACTGCCAAAACCACGGCACGGGGACACTAGAGACAAAGACTCGCAAGGATGAACGGATGAGGATTGCAAACGCCGCACTAGCAGAACTGAAAGTGTCAATTAGACTATCAGTGCTCCGGCACTGTCAAGCGCCTCCTGCACTCTGACGTTGTGAGAGGCGAGGCACATAAGCAACCACCACCATGCGAAACGCGATCGCCTCTAAATCGACACAGGTAAGTGAAGTATATCCCTAGCCCTTCTCTATGACTCAATTTGTGATGTAGGTTGTTCCGCGACACCGGACAACGTTCCTGGATCTGAACGACGATGTCCTTGCGATGATCGTCTCTGATTTCACTACCAAGGACTGCCTTCAGCTCTCTCTCGTCGCGCGGCGGGTCCATCTACTCGCGAAGCGTCAAGCGCTGTCTTCAGTGACGATGGGGTCGGTGCAGGCCGTCAAGCGCGTCTGCAGGTACATGCTCGAGGATGTGGTCGGCCGCTTGCAGTGGATCCGGCGGTTGTCGGTGTCTGCCTTGATTCCAGACCAGGGCAGTGGCCGCTCCTCGGATTTTTTGCGGAGAGTCTGGCCGAGGAAGGAACCGATAGCCATGGGTCTCCTTGTTTCACTCTTGAAGCAAGCAAATGGGCTTCAATATCTACATGTTGGGTATGTCGACAACAATCTAGAGTTCGACCACGCACTCCTCGATGCTATGTGTGCGCTCCCTAACCTGGTTGAGCTTGAGCTGCTAGGTGGGGGTGGGTCCGAGACCCTGAAGCTGCTTGATGGAATAGGAAGCCGGCCGCGCAGCCTCATGCTAGAGGTACAATCAAACAACGCGGACAGGGATGCAATAATCTCCCAGATCGGGAGGTTCCAGGAACTTCGTACGCTGTGTCTCGATTGAATATACACGCCACAGGACTCTGATAGCACGAATACGGTGCCCTTCATACGCAACCTGCGATACACATGGCCTAATGTTACCGACCTCACCCTGACCCATTGCGAAATCCATCTTCCTGCGGTCCTCCGTGCCTTCCCCAATCTGCGTGCCCTAACATTCGCAGAGTGGGGCAACCTGCGCTTCGCGGTTCCCGACAGGCCAGAATACTCAGTTCAGCCGCGAGGGCCGGCTAGCCTTGAATACGTCGAGGGTAGCGGACACCTATTCGAGAACTGGCCCACTGGGCGCCCTGTGTATCATATTCTCATCCAATCCATGCTCGCAATCCCTAGTCGGTGGGCAATGGACGGGCCCACACGCTGTGGTGATCCCGAGATTCCCATCCTGTTGCAAATGGTGCGCCATGCTGAGCCGGTCATACTCACCTTCCGCATCATGGCGTTCGAATCTCTGAGGGAAACCTTTTGGAAGAGCCTAGCAGCCGGTGCGACCAGATTGCGGTGTCTTGAGATCGAGTTGTTTCTGTTCAGCGAAACGCAGGGCCTCATGTCGGTGTTTCTGCAGTGGATGGTAAGTGTTCTGTGATGATGTGCTTACGCTGCTGAAAATGCATATTCTACAGACCAAAGTACCATCAAGTCTTTCGCCTATCACGTCGTTGTTGTACCTCGAAGTTGCCCTCGATTGCAGCACATGGCGTTGTTTCAGCTGCGGAGAAACCCCGGAGCCTATTCTGGATCAAAGCCAGGAGTGCGCAGAGCGATTCGCATCGCTTGTCGTTGCGCAAATTCCCTCTATTCGCTACGTCTCTCTTGGGTTCGGTCACATGGCATCACATATACATCCCGTACATACCCAGCCATTCACTGGCAAATTGTGGATGTGGAAGGTGGAGAATACTGGAGGAAGGCGCTCGCTCTACCTTGTCTCCCCAAATGCCGCTCAACGGCTGAAGGCGCTGCTGAAATCCCCTCTCCCTTTGTACCCCTCAGCAAGAGAGTAAAGGTGCGCTGCCTTTGAGCAGTATAAAGGACGATCCGGTACCAACCCCTAGCACAGGGGATACGTCCATTTTTAACCATCGAATGAGGCAGAATACAAAGCCTAGGGGCCGTTTTCCATATTGACGGACATACATTGACGACATTTACATTCGTGCTCTACACTGAACACACCCTTTTTCTGAAGAGGCTTCTACAGTATCCCCCATCCTTCACAGCTCGAGTTTGATACGATGATACATCTCTGCACCCTTGCGCATCTCGTCAGCGCTCTCCGGAGGCGCCGGTCGCCCGTCCAGCCCATACGCCTCGACACCAACGTACTCAAACGGCGGGACCGCGGGCGGGACACAATGTACGGCCTTGACGCCGTAGTCTTCGTATGTCCACGCGTCGCCTGGTCGCTCAGGCGGGGCGAGCAGGATGGCGTTCAGTGCGTCCATGGAGATGTCCTCATCAAAGTAGTTGAGCGGGGTTAGGAAGAAACTGGGGAAAGAACCACCGTGGCATCAGCACTTATGTACATACACAAACCTCGGAAAGCCTACCTCGACGTTGCTAAATTCGTGCGTGTATTAGGGGCGTCTTCGGCTTGCGGCTGCACACGGATGTATAAGCGAACACTTCGTGCTCCGTGAATGCAAGCGTACCAGATGGTGCATGCCCACGTTGATCCACGCGACGAGGTCCTCCTGCGTGATGTTCTCTCCGTCGAAGAACTTGTGGAAGTCCACCATGGGTGCTCCAGGCAGGTTCTGGTTCCACATGCTGCTCGACGACGGCTCTGTTTCCTTGCGACGCGATACCGCAAGGTTGTACCGCGCCCAGTTCGCGTTGTTCAGGAGGCGCTTCGAGCCAACCACAGTCTGTAGCACCTTAGCATCAACAACAAAGCCCGGGGTGGACGACGGAAGACACACGTTGTAGATGGGCGAGTACCCAGGGTGGACAGCGTACCCACGTGCGATACCCCACCGGTTGAGTGCTTCTGTATTCACGAGCGCGTACCCGCCCTGGAAGTTCTGCGGGTACCGGAGAAGCGCGTCGTTCTCATTCTCGATGATCTTCCGAGTGATCTTCTGCTGGAGAACCGTGCTGCCCCAGTCGTCCTCGAACCACGGCTGCGAGACTTCCTCCTGCGCGGTGTTCGTGAACAGAAGCGAGTTCTTTGGGCCAGCGATATCCAAATCTACCTGCAGCGTTGTGAGCGACACAACGGTCAGGATCTCCTAGCCCTTACCTTGAAGTTGATGACATGGTCGTGCAGCGAGCCCACTGAGAAACAGCCATCAGTATTGTACGCGATGACGACTCGGAATCTTGCTTACTAGTGGTGTCGCGGATGGCGGTGCCGTATCCTTCTTGCGTCGACTCCCAGAAACCACCCTGGAGGTACCCAGACGCAGACAACTTGACTTCGATAGTGCCATCGAGTTGGAAAATGTAGTCGAACTGAACGATATCAGCCTGTGTCGATGATACCAGAAATAAGGGTACATACCACTGCAAATAAGAATTAAGCCATACACTACAGTCAATATCCATCTCAATATCGACACTGAATGAACCTACGGTAATCGTAGCTAGACAAACAATTAACTGCTGCATTCAGGACAGAAAATACGCGCACTCACTTCCCAACGGTCGAGATACTGCGCACGACCAACACGTAGCCTTTCACGGCGCCGAACTCGCCTTGGCTGTATCCCATGTGCCGCGTAATTGGGCGGCCAGTGTCGTGCTCGAAGATGCAGATTGCCCTCTGCCGCGTTACACTACCAGTAAAGCCGTGTGTCGTCGCAGGGAGGAACACCGCCTCGTGCGGGCAGTCGTATCCTGGAAGCATGTCACGTACAGAGCCACCCTGTACGTGAAAATTATCAGATGTCATGCTCGAACTGGAACGTGCTCAGCTCACCATGCCAAAGTAGCGGTCGAGCCATGCGGTGCTCGACTGCA
The DNA here is from genome assembly GCF_002117355.1 of Postia placenta MAD-698-R-SB12. Lineage (NCBI taxonomy): Eukaryota > Fungi > Basidiomycota > Agaricomycetes > Polyporales > Adustoporiaceae > Rhodonia > Rhodonia placenta. Next base: position 19,784 of record NW_020169838.1, on the reverse strand, counting down.
TCGGGTCATTGCCAGCTGTGCGAGTGATATGAGCCGACGTAACTCGTTGAGAAGCAGATATACGTACCGTACTGTGCAATGGCCTCTTGCGGGGCAAGCTACACCAGCAATCAAAAAATTCGCACTCCCCCCAGGATGATCTGACTCACCTCATAGATCAGCCGCTCTCCCTTGAACCGAATGTCCCACAAACTCAACCCCATGTCACGATCAAAGCCCAGGTACATGCCCCAGCCCATCCAACTGATGTACTGCGTCGCGCGGTCTACGCGGAAGCGCAGTCCTGCGAACGACACTGCGCGCGGGCCAGGGAGATGGTCCAGGTCACGCGGCGTTGTATCTGGTCGCGTGCGCGACGTCCATTCGACGTCCTTGCTGTCAGGTCGCTTGGGAAGACGCTTGAGCGAGCCGCCGTGGAAGGCAGTCATGAACTCCTCCACGCTATCGAAGACTTGATGGTTGTACACGATCTGTAACGGACCTGTGAGCAGAGAATGAATGGGAATACAGCGAACGTACCTTCAACAGCCTCCACTCGCGTGGGTCCGTGCCAGACATATCAATGTAGAGGAAGAATCCGACGGGGTGCAGCCAGAGACCCGGAACGTTGCGCCGCCAGTTGATCCATGTACGGCGGAAGGTGCCGTCGAAGCTGAGTGGCCCGACGGCGCCTGCGACGAGAGTGTCGTTCGGGAGGCCGAGTGCGACGCCATCAAACAATTCCTGCACGGCTCAGGATCGCTAGACGCGCCAGGATGATCGATCGACACACCTTTGTTGCCTCTGCGAGCGACGGCATGATGTCCGTCAGGATCGGATTGATCTCAGCAAGCGTCGTGTATCCTCGCGCATTATACGGGATCGCATCGCGATGATAAACCTCGGTTAGCTCACGTATGCCCGTCTTCCCGTCAATTGGGAGAGGCCCAATGAGGTAGTCCTGCACGTATGGTTCGGCGGCTGCGCCGTGGTGGATCGTCACGCGTGCATAGCGATCGGGTGGACCATGAGCAGAGGGATCATCGAGGTAGAACAGAGCGTCTGCCTTTGCTGGGCGGAACGCGCCGATGTGATAGATGAAGTTGTCAGCGATCGACACGCGGCTGCCAGGAGTGAGATTCAGGGCTCGCTCGGGCGCGTCGAGCCAGTCTGCGATTGCGACAGTCTCGAGGACAGTCAATGATGCCCAGGGATTCACAGGCGCAGGAGGCGTCGCATGCGGTGGCAGCCCGGACGCACATTGCTTGAGAGGCTCGTCGTCCACGTCACTGAACGGCAATTCGGGGGGCGTACGAAGGTACGGCGGGACGGCATAGTACGCAGAAAGCGCAGCTGTGGCGAAGATGAAGAAGACGCCATATATCAAGCGCCGAGAACGAGGTGGAGGACGGGTCTCCTCTTCGAGGACATCCACGCTTTTAAGCGGCTGGTACCCGGCAGCCATTATTGCTCCTCGTCGACGGCGACGAGACGACAGGAGGGTTAGCCGTTCGTCTCGCGGTGGGAGCGTGCACGCTGAGTATAAAAGCAAGAGACGGTGACTCAGCCGGTGCCGTTCACATATCGCTGCGGCCTGGAGCAAGATTGCAAGGCCTATCTTCAGACGAGATACGAGGCCAAGCGTTCCGCCGTGGGGCAGCGACTCGATTCATCGCGGAACCGGGATGCCTGATCTCCAGCGCCTAGATACACGCGCATCGCGCGCTGGGCGCCGTATTCAAACCAAACTATGATTATCGAGGACATGCCATGTACTATTGGCGGTGAATACATGCTAACCTCGGGGTTGACGTCGTCGTATAGATACAAGTTCCCAGACTTTTTTTTCCTGTGTGGCCCGGGCAATGTTTCTGTTCAACCCTCCATCACAGTCACGGTGACTCGCCGGGCGCCTGCGCGTCCTGACACGGTCCCGTGACTGACCTCTGCATCAAGTCGCGGCGAGAACTCATTCCCCACCTCGCGACATTTGCTCGGTACTTAAAATGTGACGTTGGACCTACTGTATGAGAAAAAGTACAACTATTGAGCGGAGACGATGCCACTGCTACATCTACGGGCGCTAGTTCCTACCTTCCGTGGTTGTGAGAACCATGTCTCTGAATCTCGTGCATTTTCTGTGTGGGTGCGCTCTCTGACAGGGTGTTATTGGATATATGATATTGACACGAGAAACTCCTTCAAATTCCAGGAAAACAGCAGGCGTTACTTATACAGCAGATAAAAACAAAACGACTGTAGCGATGGAAGTGTTGAACGAACAAAGGTTCTAACCATAGTAGAAACCAGGGAAGCGATATGTACATGCCTGAGGATGTTCAGAGAAGACACACAAAATTGAGGCTCGTTGGCCGGTTCCTACGAGGTGACTCGCCGTAGTGGACGTGGCTATCGCTCGAAACAGTTCCGCCTCATCCCTCTGCCCTGAACACTGCCTTCATATCCCTACACGCCATTTCTCTACAAGTGCAGGATGGGAAACGTGTGAGAGAGCTGGGGAGGGCGCCACGCGCTCGTCCGCTTCTTTGTCAAGGTAGGCCTTGCATCGGTATTGGATGGATGGGTTAAGCCGTAGGCACTAAGGATTGTATAGGGTCGTGTGTGATATTGCGAGAGATGACGAGATGTAGGATACATAAGGGACAAATAAACATGAAAGAGCAGATATCAGCGCAAGGAACGACGCTACAACAGAGAACTCACCCAAAGCAATATTGATCCTGCACGACGCTGTGACATAATGAACCCTCTTGCCGAGCGGTCTGTCAAGGTCAGCCGATTCCAGGCTGCGCGCAGCCATGGAGCATGCGGCAACGTGCCCGCCGCAAAGGTCAGCTGGTTCGGCTTGTGATACGTTCGTGTCTTCCAGCCTGCTGGAGCCGTGCATAGGTACCACGACTGAGGTGAGCGCGTTTTGGTATGTGGCGGTTGCTGTGCGATCGCTAAGGTTTGGCACAATGCTCATGAGAAACGAAGCGCACCTGCATCCCGCCATACATCTCGGTCTCTTGGCTATTCGCTAATATGTAGGACAGGAACGGGTTAGTCGAGGTCAAATAACCCCGAGTATACGTAACAGACACCCATGAGCACGAGTCGTTATGCTCGAGGGCAGGAGACGCTTCCGAGAGCAAAGTGCCAACCCAGAACTGAAGGAAAAATAAGATCATACTGGCCTTCTAATGAATAAGGCGAGACAAAAAGCAATATTCACAGCATCCACCTGTGCCGCAGCGAGAGCTCCCGGCAACGTCGAGATATCCAGCGGGATGAGTAAGCAGCAAGACAACTGCCTCGGCACGTAGTCAGCATATCATTAGCGAGAAAAACATCAGCAAGCAGAGCAGTACAAGGGGATAGCAAGTAGGATAGCAGAGCCACAGGGAACATAAGAGGATGACTACGAGGAGACGAACGATGGATCTGATCATGGTGATCTTGAGTCCGTCAAGAAAAGGCGCACTTGCTATTTCTGACAGGAAACGCAGATACAGATGAGCAGTCACGAATCTGAGAGGCATTACCACTCACCGTGAAGCACGACCCACGATCATAGCTCCAACGACACTACACCCATGTCCTGCTCAGCCATGCACGTTCCCGCCGTATGCTTTCCTAACCTTGGCCTACGAAATGTGGTATGGCAGGTCCGATGACTATAGTGTTAGGAATAGGCAAGCATCGTAGCGGGCTGAGACGCACCGCACGGAGAAGCGAGATGGTCGAGAAATAATATACCCGCTCGCCGATGTACTCGTCAAAATAGCTCTACACGGCCCGAGTAGTGACGGCGAGCGGTCCCGCAGGTAGACCGGCCGACGGAACGGGCACGCGCCGGAACGCAGCACAATTGGAGGCCGTTTACAGAATGAAGGGGTCGTGCGAAAGAGAGCCATGTGAGAGAGTAATCAATTTTCGAGACGGAATGTGGTGTAGTAGGAATGCTCACCCGGTATACGTTGAACCTCTCACACGTCGGGAAGGGATGGTAGCGTTGCATGTACACCGCCCGATAGGCAGGCAGCCGGCCAGAGCCATGCGCAGGCGGGACGGCGTTCATGCTGATGACGGCAGAATAGGTTATGATTATGCCTTGCGATTGACTTGCAGTAGCGACAACGAGTTAAAGCTACAAACACGGGGAGAATGGCTGCAGACGCACCTTTTGCACTTCAGCAAACAAACGACCAAAGCTGGTCGTCGACTCAGGAGAGAACCGAGTAGCGGCGAGAGAGAACAGGCCGGAACGCAGCAGGGCTTATCAGGCGCGGCAGGGATGAACGTAAATGGAGTAAATTTGAGGAAGCAATGTTGATCGGAGCGTCGCCGCGACACAAATGGACACCTGGCCGAGCCTTTTGAGGCCAGCCGATGCCTGCGTATTGCCATAATACCGCGACGCGAGGTAACGTGTTCACCCCAGATATCGCCTGCAAGCACATGGAATGTCTTCGGAACAGCTAAACCAAAGCAACGCCCAAGATGTGGTGTAGTTTCGACGGTATCCAACGGTGTTGATCCCAGGAGAAAAAGTGGCCTACGCCTCGCCGCTCAATGTCCTGACTCCATGTTCCCTTGGCGACAGTGCATACGGCTGTGGGCGGTGACGGAAGGATGACACGTCGTCTGGTCCCTTCGCCATCTCGTAGCGCAGCCTGCAAAGGCATGTCCGAGGGTGACAGCTACCACCACGGCCGCTGCATATGTCTGGCAATTGACTCCAAATGTGCTGATTGGGGCCCGCGTGAGAGTGCACGAGCACTGGGAACCCCAAACAGAGAAAGAGGCGAGGATAGGCGCACCTATTGTTTACGGCATCTCAGAAACATGCAGAGGCACGTTTAGTGATGTTAGTGGTGGGCATACGCGCATGAGGAACTGTAGGCCACGAATCTGGGCACATTATGCTGGAAAAAATGACGCGCAAGCTCGGACATTGCCGAGTTGCGTAGTCAAGCGAGAGCATCCCGGACCACAGTGGTTTCGTGTCGCTGGCACATCCTGATTGGCGGGAACGAGTGCCCTAGTGAAATACAGAAATAGAGAGGTATCACATGTAAGAACCCCGGCATTAAGAATGTAAATAAGTAAAACTCACGCGCAGAGGGGTGAGAAAGTTGAGAAAGCACGTTGGTGGCATCAGTTGAAACAGTGAAGGGTGCCGTAGAAGAGTGTTGTAGGACAGTGAAGAGCTGGGTAAAAGTTCTGCGGGCTCGGGAGCTGTGGCCTCGTTGTCATCCGCCTTTCAGAAGGTGGTGATGGCCTGCACTCACCGGAAAACTGGTAATGTTTTGTGTCCTCTTGACATGACTTTGTATTGCACTCACTGTGTGTTAGATGATCCACAAATTGCACGTGGCATGACCAAAGGTTTGCCAGCGGACTTTGGGTGAGTGATGGAATTACTTGCCGAGATCATGCGAAAGGCTTTAGTGTTGGACTCACGTTCTACAAGACTCTTGCATAACACACAATAATTGGTGCTGCTGCTATTATACCAACTGGAAATGTGCAAGTTAGGGCTTGAAATCATCAAGTTGAGCCATGCTGGGCCCGATAGGCCGGGCCCAACTCGGGCCTGCAAGACATCCTGTGATGGCTTGAGGCCAGATTCACCGTGCTGGTAGTTCGAGGTTGAGCTGTGGGGTGACAGCTCTGGTGGCACCAGAAAGGGCGAAGGGTGTGCAATACAGTGGAGACACACACCTCAAAAGAAAATGAAATGCACAATAACCTTACTAATTTGTCCAATTGTAAGTAGGCTCTTATATTCCTGAAGGCAAGCACTCACCAGTGTATCTTCAGTACAACTATATACGTGGAAAGGGGAAAACACTTGCAATTGAAACAGATCACCCTGAATTGTCTTTCTTGGAACATCAACATGCAGAAGTGTGGAAAATGGTATGTCGGTCACTAGCACCATTATGTTCTTTGTTACTTGAACGCACTTGAACTTACTTGAACTCACCTCTGTACTCGGGTGAGCTGCAGCCTGAGCCTAAGCCGAGCCGTAGCCGGGTCAAGCTGAGCACATCATTAACACCAACCTGCTGATGTGAAGGCCTCTGGTCTTGAACAAATCCCTGCCCGGAGCACCTGGAACACAATGTGGTACCGAACAAAAGCAGACAACACCAGGTTTCGGTCTGGACCATACAGAGGCACAATGCCAGTGATTAGGAAAAGTAAAAAAACAGCGCTGTTTACAGATTGAGATGCTTGCACAGGGCTAGGCATCCAACTATGACCAGGGTTCAGCAGATTATCCCGGACATGAAGGCCAATTCACAAATCGAGGTGCTGTGATTGCATGAAGACGTCGGAAAGCTGGAAAGCATCTGCGCAATGCCGCCACTCGCACCGGAAAGGGTTTTCCTGAAAGCAGAAGGTGGATGAGATTGAGTAACCGTATTACGGTGGAGGCCCTGCGCTGTCTGAAGAAGGTAGCTTGCGGTATCCTCCACTATCGAGGCTAGGAGGTCCGAGGTAAATCCCGAAGGACGTGGGCACGAAGGAAAAACAACGATGTCCGGGCATGCGCGAGGGGGGCCGACGGTCATACAGAGCCCGGGAGTTAGGGCCAAATGTTACTAGCTCGGCCGGTCTTGGATAAGATATCCAGGATGCTTCAATTGTTGTATATAATATTTAATTCTGTACTCCGATGCTGTAAGACGCTTCAATTGCTGTATATAGTATTCAATCCGATGCTGTAAGACGCTTCAATTGTTGTATATAGTATTTAATTCTGTACTCCGATGCTGTAAGACGCTTTGATTGCCATATGTAGTATCTAATTTACACCCCGGTGCTGTAAGACGACGCCGTGTACACATTTTGTTCTTCATGAAGTATAACATTCCAATTCCACTCGACAGTCGCCAACAGACCCGTGAGGTCTACTTTGCACGCGCTCTAATACTATTATTGTAAACAAAGGGCAGTCCGCCCATTGGTCTCAAGTAAAGTCCCCTGAGCGCGACATGCTGTTGGTGCGGACGAGTGGGGGGACCTCGTGAGGCCGACGTGCGAATACGGTGTGAGAAAGGCTGCTGGCACAGGCAGCGGTGAGCATTGTCAAACGCGTCCGCTCGTCTGTGCCGCATCCGCATACGAGAAGAATGTTAACGAAGGAAACGGTGCAGCGTATCTGAGTCGCAGCGGCCAGAGTAATACTACTACATGCTCCCTAGCACGATAATGCGACCGAGCGGGATCTAATCAAAAGTCAAGAGGATGCACGTCATGGTGCCTCTAGCACATTCGATACATAGACATGGCATATATTCCACATGCGAAGGAGTTATGTCGGCGACTATAATTCTTCATAGCCGATTCCGTAGACATGCGGGGACAAACCGCACGGCGGAGACGAGTGTTCCGCATGCGGAGCAGTGCATCGCTCGCAGACAGGGATGGAAAAGCGACACGACGCTGCCGTGCGCAAATCGTCAAACGCGTCTGCCGCGAACATTGCGTTCGCTAGTCTGTGCGCTTATACCGGGAGCGAGCCCTTGGAACCGGAGCGCGAGGGTTTGGAGAGGACGCACCGGCAGCGCGGCGATATAACCGCAGGTGGCTGCGAGCGACATACGGCGGGAGAAAGCGCACTTGAAGTCGCAGAGCGGCGGGTGCGGCCGCACTCTACTACGGCGCGTTCATTAACGGCACATGGATATCTGAAAACAAGAAAACAATAGACATGGATATGGACTTATCTTCGGGATATGCCGGAGCGTGAGACAGGAAAGGCAGAAAGCGACGCTGGCTCGCTCCAACTGATCATGGCCTCGTCCTCGTCGTCCTTCTCCTTCTCCTCATCCTCATCCCCGTCCTCGTCGTCGCCCGCAACAGCCACCCATACCCCCGCCGACACCATCATGGCCGCAGAGCTCCGTCATATCACCTCCAACACCAACCTTGTGAGCCCCGCCCGCGAGCGCAGACTCTCCAACCGCAACTCCCAACTCCTCCGCACACATCGCCTCGGCTCCCGCTCTCCTTCTTCTATCCCTTCCTCCCCAACTTCTGTGTGAGTACTCAACGCCCTCATCGTCCGTATATCCTCTTTTAGAGCGCATTTTTGTGCGCATACACGACTGCGTTTTCCAGCTTCCGCCGATGGGCGGTGTAGTCTGGGATGTCTACATCGTCCACCGCTCTGTTGCCCGTCAGCTGAGGCCTGACCGTGTGCCCTGTACGTTGACACCGTCCATTTACTCGTTTTGCCTGTGTACCAGTGCGGGTGCGAGCGTGCCTGTCACTTGATCCTCGCATCGCGGACCAGGCGTAACTTTACGTGTTCATGGGGTTCATGCTGTCATGCCTACTCTGTTCTTATAGCATGCAGCACAACGCATCCGTCCGTTGAGCGTCGTCGCGAGGCCAAGCATCAGCTGCTGCCGTCGACCGCATACGCTAGTTGCCCGCATAGGCAGCAGAGTCGTATTAGCACCCGTTGATCTGGCTATATTATGCCACTTGGGCAATTAGGGGCATCACGCAGTGTAACCCTGCCTTGTATCACGTCTTCAATACACCTTCCTGTGCTGACCATCCTCTCCACAGCCATTCCTCCTCTTCCGCCATCTTCGAGCGCGACATCGAGCCCATCGCGCCGGCCTGCGCGTCCCTTTCCACCCCCACCGACCCCCACCGCATCCCGCGCGGCCGTATCACCGAGCAAATCGAGCACTCTGTTCCCTCCGTCCTCGACTCTGCCGTTGTCGTCCTCACTGCAGATTCCACAGATCCGGATGAGCTCGACTCCATCTCCATCATCGCCCCCGCCCTCCCCGATGCCGGCTACCGCTCCGGCTTCACCAGCCCCATCTCCCGCATGAGCTCCCGCAGCCCCAGCCCCAGCGCACCGCCGCACCGCCGCAGCCTCCTCCTCAGCGCGAGCCCGCCCCAGAGTACCTCGCCCCTGACTGCTTCCCCGCCTCTGCGCCCCACCGTGCACACTGTCAACGCGACCGCACCCGCACCCGCGCATGTGCACGCCCTCGGCCCCCCCGCGACGCCGACGTCCGCGTACTTCTCCGCTGCGTCGAGCTCGCCCCCGTCCGGTGCTAGCTCCGCCTCGTCCTCGCCGACCACCGCGACGCACACTGAGCACCCCTTGCACACGCTCTCCTCGCCGTCGACCGCCGCGTCCTCGCCCGCCGCGGCCACCCCGGCGACGGTCACGGTCCCCCCGCCCGCATCGCCCCACACGTACGCGTACGCGCACCCGCCGTCGCCCGCGCACACGAACAAGCGGCTTTCGTTCCTCTCGTACATGGACCTCCTCAGCAGCACCCCCGCGAGCACGCTCCCGCTGAGCAGCCTCACGGGTGCGAGCGCCGCTGATCCGCCGCACCTTCCCAGCGTGCTCGGCCTCCCGCAGGCGCAGTACGCGGCGAGCAGCGCCGCGGGCAGCGTGTTTGGCGGATGTGGCGCGGGCGCGGGCGGGGACAACATGCTGGACGACGTCGGCGGTGAGTGGGAGCGCGAGGGTCTCGGAAGGGGCCTTGAGGAGCGCCTGGAGGCGCTGAATGCGGCGCCGTCGGTCGTGCATGGGCGCGCCTAGTCCTCTAGCGGCGATGCTGTGCCGGACGGTGCCTGGCTGTCTCTCTGCGATCGGTTTCGGTGTTCTTGTGCTTGTGCTTTCCCGTTCGAGGTGTGCGTGCGTTGGGCCGCTCCCCTGGTTTCTGATCGCTGTTCCCGAGGACTACCGTATGCCCCTCCTAATCCCAATACTTCACGACGACCCCTTACGCCTTTGCCGGCGCGGGGATGATGATTCCTGCCTCTTCCTGACGCGCGCGCGCGCTGTTGTTTATCCTATACCCGACAGTGTGCTTGTAATTCTTTTTCTTTCGTACTATTACTACCGACGGGCGAGGTACCTGCGTGGCGATGTATGTGTGTATGTATGTGCGTGTGCTTGTTGTGAATGGACGCTGTCCGTTATCAATGTCCGTTTAGACGGCGAGGGCGTGAGATTGCGAGTGTCGAGGGCGGCAGCCCAGGGTAGGTCCTCGCGCCTGGGAGGTGCGTACGCCGGGAGCGTCCCAAGGATCGGGCGGCGTGACGTCAACCAACGGAGGCTGATCTCCCACCGATCGATTCCGTGTGGCGGTCAGTACCGCGCCATGCAAGTCATCCACCCGCAGATCCCTCCTGACAACGCCTGCCCAAGAATAACCTTTTGCAAAGCATTATTGCGGCCAGTCAGTGCGCTTTTCACGGACACCGAAAAGAAAACATCGAGGCCCTGGGCGGGCAATGCGTATGTATGGAACCTCGGAGGAATTCCACCGTCCGGCACACGAAATGTGAGATGTCCGCCGTGAGATGCGCTAGCCTTCATAGGTTGCCCGCGGACAGGGAGACTTACCCACACGGTGTGGCAGCGCAGTGTGTGGTTGGCTTCTGGGGGCGTCGGGCGAGCGTCGCCGCGGGAGCGAGTGGGAGATGTACTCGTGTAGCATGTTCTCTGCCGGCGGCCGCTCTGGCGTCATCCTCTCAATGTGCAGTCTGGTTCGGAGATGGTCTGGGGACAGTCGGAGCTAGCTAGCATATAGTACAAGTAAATTGTGGCTGATGCATTCGACGGCATCAGTGTAGGCTGGGTAAAATACCGGTGTGTATTGGTGAACTGTCTTGCCCAGGAAAACACGATGCAGGTGATGTACAGATCGGCAGCGTGGGGGAAACGAGCGACGCGCACGCACTCAACTCTTGTATCATGTGCCGACGACAATACATCAATGAAAACTCGACGATAGAACGAAGAGCTCACCTAATGTGCGCGATGCCCGAGCTCGCTCAGAGAACGTGGAGGTACGAGGGAAAGGGAGAAGATGGATTGCAAGATGCCGGGTCCTCTGTTTAAGGAGACAAGACACATGATCCAGCAGAAGCTTCGAAACAGCGAGTATAGCGTCCGTAAAAACAGGATCGTGATCGGCACAAAAACCGTAAGATGCATGCTAACTTGAGATAGGAGACCTGTCCTGGGCAGAGACAAGCTAGACCTGAAGCGTTTGGTCCGAGTCCACAACCGACGCCGCATATTTTCGTATGTCACCTGCCGCCCCCGTCGCCGATCACCTTGGGCACTGTCTTCGCAAGCCTGAGAGTCGGAGGAGATTGAGGAATGTACGCACTATGGGTTTCCGACCGCTCGGGAATACAGAACGGAGGGAAGATGTAGAAGAAAACGGGTTTCAACCACCACGTTGAGTACTGTTGACAGACGTTCGCCGTGCGCAATGCCGTCGGTTTTGTGTGCTGATGATTGGTGATCGGATCGCTGACGTTCGTTCCCCTTCCACAGCACAGGATGCACGACGCATGCTCTGTTCGCTGGCCTGGGTAGAACAAGCACAGAGGCCGTTGAGCGCGTCTTGAGAACAGGGGAGACGTTTGTGCCCATCGGGCGGCGGACGGGGAGCGTCGTGGTGTGCGCGGTCTGACGAGGAAGGGATGCGCTTCGCGTCCTAGCATCGAGGCTTGAAGACCTTCGACCGGGAGCGTGAGCTGCTGATGGCGATGAAGGTGGCGTCATCTTCAGAGGGTGGTTGTGATGCTGGAGAACATCGGTGCCACGAGCAGCCTGAGGGATCCGGAGAACATCGAGGCAGAGCAAGTTGCGTGTTCGGAGCACACGCCACGAGAACCAGGATGCTGCGTGAACGTGAACGTGCAGAGTAAGAGCGGTAGCGCGTCGCGAGGACGTACACAACGATCTAGCAAATTGCGCGCCTTCATCGAGCTTCTTGCGCGTATGAATAACGCTAGTGTTGGGCTGTATCTGGTACATGACGGGCTGCGTCTTCATAACGTCTCCTGCGCGCGGGGGATTCAAGATCAGGGCATATAGCCAATATTTGGAGGAGGGTCAGCCTGCGCGAACAAAGGCGAGAACGCACAAATCGGAGTTTCACATGATCTTCCATGGCTACTAGCTCGCTACATGGTCGGGCCTCCGTTGTCTGGGGGGCGATTGAGGCCGGGAGGGTCGCCAACCATCTAAATCGCCTGCCCCCTATTCGTCAACGGGCGCACCATCTACAGGCTGCTGCCCGCTGACACACCGGTTCTTAATCGTTTACCTTGCTTCTGGGCTCAAATGCTGTGCGCCACCCGTATTCCCCGCTGCTCGACGCGATTTGCAGCGTCCAATCTGAACTTGATCGTCGGACGGGGGGTAGCAAGGCGGGATGTGAGAACAACTGCAGAGGTTGTGTATTCACGCAATACAGGCGTGAGGATATTTTACGGACATGTAATCATGGAACGCACCTGAGGATGGATGACGGGGTGGTTTCCGAATGCAACGTTTGAACCATTGGCGCTCCTAAGAACCCGAACGCGGGCGCCCTTTCGCAGGACGATGTCGTCGCGTCGCGAGCTGTAAGAGACTCGTGATACAAGACCCTTCTCCCGCACGCCATTGGAGGGTTACAGCCGACGGCGATAAGGGCAGACTGAGTGAGAGCACAGGAAGGCTTGTGAACGAGCGAGCACAGGTAGGCGGACTGGTCACCTGTGAGGACAAGAAGAGCAACAGCATTGGGGCACAGCTTGCGCGCGTCTTATCAGCGGGCAGACGGAGAAGACGGCGGTGGAATGGAAGCCATGTCCGCGCAGAAGCAGAGCGTGATGTCATGCGCCATCTCGGCCTCACTTTGGAATGCCAAGTACACTGGCTGCGCTGTCCGTGACAGCTGGGAGGCGGGCCAAGACGGGCAAAGGAGAGCAGGCGAGCTAGCGCAGGGTTAGGCGAGCAGACGCGATGACGCGGTCAACGCGATCGGGCGATGTCGATCAATGGGGGTCAGCCTTGAGCGCGTTAGGGTTCGCTCTCAAAATGCGTCATGGCGCTCAGATAACACTAGCGGCCTGCCCTCCGCCTCTCCGCCCCCCTCCCCTCTCTCTCAGCTCGCCACCCGCCCCGATGTCCACGCCATGTCCCCCCATCGACGGCGACGCGTCGGGCGACGACTACTCCCCGCCAGGGCCTCCGCCAAGTGACCCCTCTGCCCGCCCTTCTCTCTCGGACGACTCACGCCCAATCTCAGACGACTCGCGGCCCAGCTCGCGCCAGGCGTCCACAGCGGCACCCTTGCTGCGTTCGTCGCGTCTGTCTGCTCCCGGGCTCTCCCCGCTCAATCCTCACAGCTCGCTCGTCGTTCGCCCCCGCACTCGTTCCACCAACGACGCCCTCATTCGCCGCATCGCGTCCGGCGACGCACACGCTCTCGCTTCTCCTTCTCGCGGCTCTATGATTCTCTACCGCCTCGCTACCGAACCTCACGATTCCGATAGCCTCCCAGAGCCTCCCCGCCTCTCAGACAACCGCAAGTCCTCCTCCGGCGAGTCGGTCATCACCCTCTCTTACGACTCAAAGTACCCCGCCGGCAGCTCCACCCGCCAGAGCGCGTTCATCCCGTACGCGTTCGATCCCTGGGCCGACGCCAAGGACGAGCCCGAGGACGACGACTACCTCTACGAGCCTGGCTATGGCGATGACCGTGCGTCCTTCCGCGTGCGCTCTTGGCGCGGCCTTCTAAACGTCACTCTCCTCGTCTCCGTCATAACCGCCCTCGTCGCCCTCTTTATCTGCTACCCCGTGGTCAGCTTCTACCGCGGTGACTCTTACAATCGCGCCATCAACGCCAATGCGGCCGTTAATGGCACCGGCCAGGCCGCGTCCATCGCAAAGGCATCTACGCTGTGAGTGTTTCTTCGTCCTCTCCCGTTCGCTGACCACAACAGCGCCCAGCTTCGCCCTACGCGACGTCATCGACCCCGATACGCCGCAGGACGCGCGCACGCGCACGGGCTTTGACGGGCAGCCCTACGTCCTCGTCTTTTCCGACGAGTTCAACACTGACGGCCGCTCTTTCTACCCCGGCGACGACCCGTACTGGGAGGCCGCCGACCTCTGGTACGGCGCGACCAACGACCTCGAGTGGTACGCCCCAGAGCAGGTCACGACCGCCGGCGGGGCGCTGCACATCACCCTCGAGCAGGTCGAGCCAGGCGCCGCCGACAGCCATGCGCTCGGGTATCGGAGCGGCATGCTTCAGAGCTGGAACAAGTTTTGCTTCAGCGGCGGTTACATCGAGGTCGCCTTGACCCTCCCGGGGCCGGACTCGGACACCCAGGGATACGTGAGTAGCTCGCCCGCTGTGCGCCTGCGCCTTCTGACGCGCCCCAGTGGCCCGCTGCCTGGACGCTTGGCAACCTCGGCCGCGCGGGCTACCGAGCGACGACGGACGGCACATGGCCATACTCGTGAGTCCCCACCGCGCGAGTTGTGCGCTCGCCCTGACCGTGAGCGGCACGTAGATACGACACGTGCGACGTCGGCACGTTCCCGAACCAGACGTGGGCCAACGGCACCGGGCCCGCCGCGGCGCTCCACTCGGACGCGTCCAAGGAGCAGTACGACTATGAGCTGTCGTGGCTCCCCGGACAACGCCTCTCGTGAGTCGCCCGCGTTGGCGCATATTGGCGTGCTGCTGACAGGCGCGAGTCGCAGCGCGTGCACGTGTGCGGGCGAGGACCACCCGGGGCCGGACGTCGCCAGGGGCCGCGGCGCGCCCGAGATCGACATCCTCGAGGCGGAGCGCAACAAGACCGGCCGCGGCCAGGTCGTGTCGCAGTCGGCCCAGTTTGCGCCGTTCAACAGCGACTACGCGTTCGATGCCCAGGGCGACGCGTACACCGTGTACGACGCGGGCCGCACGAGGGCCAACGGGTACAGGTGCGTGCTATGCGCGCCGTGCGCCGTGTCCCGCGGATGCTGAATTTGCTATGGCGCGTGCGCAGGGGCTCGCCGTTGTGAGTGCGGCGGTCGTGGCGCGCTGGCGGGCACTGACGGCGGAACACAGGCAGCAGGCCGTCTCGGCGCTGACGGACCTTCCGGACGACATGTTCCAGGGCTCGGGGCAGGTCTTCACAACCCTCGGTGAGCACGGCAGATGCGCATGGCGCCGCGGCGGCCTGATCGCTGTGCATGCAGGCTTCGAGTACTGGACAGATCCCGCACGCCCGCAAGACGGCTTCATCACCTGGCAGACGGCCGGCGAGCCCTCCGCCACGATGCGCGCGCCCGCTGTCGGGCCCGACGCGCAGTCGATGATCGGCCAGCGACTCGTATCGGAGGAGCCCATGGTCAGTCCTCCTTTCGCTGGCACGTGCGCGCGCTGACGTGCGGCAGTCCATCGTCCTCAACCTCGGCCTCTCGCGTGCGTGCTCCCGTTCGTCTCTGCGCGCGCGCGCGCGCTGACGCCCGTCCCAGATAACTGGCAGGACATCGACCCCGCGACGATGCTGTTCCCCGCGGCGATGCTCGTCGACTACGTGCGCGTGTACCAGCGCGCGAACGAGACGAACGTCGGCTGCAGCCCGGCGGCGTATCCGACCGCGGAGTACATCGCGGCGCATATGGACGCCTACTCGAGTGCGTCGCCCCGTGCGCGCGCGTCTGTCTGCACGCCGCGAGCTGACGCGTTTGCGCAGATCCGAACTTGACGAGCTGGGCGGGCCCGGGGCCGGCCAGCGCGGGGTATTCCTGGCCAAAGAACGGGCTCGTGAGTGATGATGCGCTCTACTCGTGCGATGATGCTGATGGCCGTGTCGCTGCGCAGTACGAGGGCGGCTGCTGATGTCACCACACGATCGTTTTCTGATGCCTCTACGAACATTTTTATCGATACCCTATTGCTCCGGAACCCGGAAGGATAGTTGTAGCTGCTCACATCTGTTTGTGCTAGTACTGCGCATGTACATCACTCCTTGGACTTGCCTGTAGATGATGTCTCACTGTACGGCGGTCAGCCACACATGTAAAAGCGAATGTAGATTGTAGACCATCTTTGGAGCATGCAATGAAGTCGATACACGAGTGGTGACAGTGACCCGGGGGCCACCAATGCTCGCTCGCTGCGACCATCCTGCTTGCGCTGCTTTCTTGTCTCTGCTCCTGATTGCTCTCATGGCTTGCAATAGTATCCAGGCCCTAGAACTACACCATGCTCCCGAAATTCCAGTCGTCATGTCTGTCACCTCCGCCGCACGAAAGGACCGGAGCGCAAGCAGCGCCAAGGATGTGAATGCGGAGGTTAGTGCTGGGGCCCCCCAGCAACGTGAAGGGCTAACCGGAACGTGCGCGTCATGGATGCCAAAGGTGGGTGCAGGTGGAGCATCACAGACAGTGGAGGGGCGGACAACTGCTGGGCACAGACAGTCAGCAGGTGTCCGTTCGAGGGCAATAAGAGCACTTCACGAGGGGGGCACGGCTTGCCTCAACATGGTCAACATGGCGGTTAGCAAGAAGTCAGCATGTGCGACCAGCATCTGTGCGGAAAAGACTCCGCACCACGCAACATGTTGCACTGAGCATCAATGCGCCTTGTCTCAAGGCCATCTGTGGTTGTTTGAGGATGGCTGCCAGACCGATGAGCCCACGCGCATCCTGACGTGGGAGTGTTTGTATCGCCGGGCGCACGCTGCAGTCATGCAAAGCATAAGAACAAGATTGGAGCGCAGGGGCGGACTACATGACGGTTCACGTAGGCTGTCGATCCTGTTGCTATAAGAGCGTAGGCAGCGACGTGACGTCTGTAGCGTATACAGACGATCCTCAGTACGGCGCGCTCGGAACACGAGTGCAAGACTGTATATTCGTACCTGTAGTGTATGTTAACGACCAAGCGCGTCCGACCGATTCGCGTGTGCGCGCGCATGCATGATGCCGCGTTATTGCGTCAGGATCGGCGCGATGTTGATGCGCCCCTGGTGTCCCTGTACCTGTAACCTCATTCCCCTTTTCTTTGAACTTTCTCCCGAGATAGCAATCACTCACCTCGCGTAGCGACTGGCTATATACCCGGTGTTTCGTGGCACGGACTTCAGTTGTCGTTTGCACACCTACTGAAGTCCGATCGTTACCTCGTTAGATCTCTCGCTCGCCTCTTTAAGATTAGGTTAGGTTAGGTGGTGTTGGTGTCGACCTGCCTGCTGAAGGACTTGTGGCTGACTTGGATGACTTGGGTGGAATGGCGTCCACCCCCAAGTTTCGCCTATATTTATAGGCTCTTCAGATCCGCTTGGTCAGCTGAGTCGCACGTCGCGAGGAACGAGCGACCGGGGTGCAGTAAGGTGCGATGTCAGCAAGGACTCGACTGAGAAAGAACTTGCTATGGGAACTTGTAGAATGACACGCCTTCATTGGAGGGACGTGATACTTAGGGTTAATGGGACTGGGTAGGGAAGACTAGGTAGGGGATTCCACTAGGGAAAACCCTAGGGAAGGCCGTAGGAAAGGCCATAGGGAAGGCCGTAGGAAAGGTGTAGGAAAGGCTGTAGGAGAAATCATAAGAAAGGCTGTAGGAAAGGTGTAGGAAAGGCCGTAGGAAAGGCCGCAGGGAAAGCCGTAGGGAGAGTGTACAAAGAGCGAGTGTAGGGAAGACACAGGAAGAGGTGCAAGAAAGAGGGCAAGAAAAGGCCTAGGGGCCGCGCATGTACGTCCCGGACGCATAATGCCAGACTATGGATGGAAAGAGTCGGAGGCGGCTTTCTAACAAGTGTCGTTCGTGAGGGCATGCTTCCCGGACGCACACATTCTGCACTGGCCACTACTCTCAACTTACATGAGCCTTGCCCGTGAGGTTGTGCTTCCTGGACGCACGCATTCTGCACCGGCCACAACTTTTGACTTACATGAGCCTTGCTCGTGGGGGTGTGCTTCCCGGACGCACACATGGTGCACTGACCATGGGGGCACGTATAGATGTACTCTCACAAGGAATGGGCCAACGCTGTA
>NW_020169838.1:0-1479 GCF_002117355.1 Postia placenta MAD-698-R-SB12 | reverse complement strand
AAGAGGTGCAAGAAAGAGGGCAAGAAAAGGCCTAGGGGCCGCGCATGTACGTCCCGGACGCATAATGCCAGACTATGGATGGAAAGAGTCGGAGGCGGCTTTCTAACAAGTGTCGTTCGTGAGGGCATGCTTCCCGGACGCACACATTCTGCACTGGCCACTACTCTCAACTTACATGAGCCTTGCCCGTGAGGTTGTGCTTCCTGGACGCACGCATTCTGCACCGGCCACAACTTTTGACTTACATGAGCCTTGCTCGTGGGGGTGTGCTTCCCGGACGCACACATGGTGCACTGACCATGGGGGCACGTATAGATGTACTCTCACAAGGAATGGGCCAACGCTGTACCTGTGAGTCACACTGGAGCATGGATAGTACAGTACAATACATAGCTGTTTAATAGTTTTACACCATGGCACTAAAGTCCGAAGTGGGTCACAGAAGTAAAACGAATCAAACAAATGCGATGCGGGTAATGACAAACCATGTTGGCGGCACTGCAGACTTAGCCATGGAGGCGGTCGCAGAAGTAGATATAATGGCCCGAGCAAGGGGGGCAACTGGAGGTGGTGATGGTGCATGCGAAGAATGGGTGACAAATCGCCCGCAAAGATTGATAGTTTCCAGCACATGCTAGTATGGAAGGGTGGTTTTGCACCCTAGGGGCCTGACCGGCTTGACGAGCAGCCAAATTGCTGGTATTGGTTGTGTTGTGCAGGACACCGTGGATGCTTAGGGTTAGGCGGTTTAGTGTCGACCTGCCTTGCTGAAGGCTTGAGTGGCTGACTCGGATGACTTGGGTGGAATGCCGTCCACCCCCAAGTTTTGCCCGTATTTATGGGCTCTTCAGATCCGCTTGGTCAGCTGGTTCGGACGTCGCGAGGGACGAGCGACCGGGGCGCAGTAGGACGCCTGAGTAAGCAAGGACTCGACTGAGAAAGAACTTGCCATAGAGACTTGTAGAATGAAACGCCCTCATTGGAGGGACGTTATGCTGATTGCTAAGCGGCCCGGCATAGGCCCGTGTTTGTAAGCGATATCAGCAAAGATGACTCAACCTGTTAGTAACAGAGTTTAAAGAAGCTTGGCCACCTTCCGCGAACAGACCGAAGTCCGCCCGAGAAGCATACCATGCGGACATCCCGAAGGCACCGTCCGTTTCCACTTCTATCAAACCTTCGAGATTAATCCGAACTTCTTGCGAAAGAAGACTTCTATGATCCGTGATCGGATCAAAGAACTCGGACCCGTCTAGACCGTGTCAGGTGACCATGACGTCATATCACGAGATCTACTACGTCATGACCATAAGCTAGGGTTAGGGTCTGTTAGGTTAGGTTAGGTTAGGTTAGGTTAGGTTAGGTTAGGTTAGGTTAGGTTAGGTTAGGTTAGGTTAGGTTAGGTTAGGTTAGGTTAGGTTAGGTTAGGTTAGGTTAGGTTAGGTTAGGTTAGGTTAGGTTAGGTTAGGTTAGGTTAGG
>NW_020169837.1:2340874-2341880 GCF_002117355.1 Postia placenta MAD-698-R-SB12 | reverse complement strand
ACCCTAACCTAACCTAACCTAACCTAACCTAACCTAACCTAACCTAACCTAACCTAACCTAACCTAACCTAACCTAACCTAACCTAACCTAACCTAACCTAACCTAACCTAACCTAACCTAACCTAACCTAACCTAACCTAAGTTCCGGCGCTTACGGAGCCCGTCCGCATTAGGCAAGTGGGCGCCTATGGGGCGTTTGAGGCGTCTATGGTTCCCTGTACTGCTTTGGGACGGTTCCGGCGCTTATTGCCCCTTTTGGGCGTCTATTGGGACCGGAATGCGGCCGCGATCTTGTCCCGATTTGGGCGCTGATTTGAGCGCCTACGGGGCCTTGGGTGCGTTCTGTTCCGCACTGGGCGCTTATTTGGGCGCCAACGGGTCCAGGACCGCGTTCTGGGCGCTTATCGGCCTACTTGGGCGCTTACTGTGCCGGGAATGCAGCGGAGGGTTCCCGGCATCATATAGTTAGGTACCCGGACGAGGCTGACTTATCTAACGCGCCGTAGTGGCTTTTTATGCCATAATGTTTGTTTTCGATCCTTAGTGAACATAGGAGCAACCGCTTCGTTCAGGTGTTTGGGATAAATCGGCGGGTTCAAAACCCTAACCGAACCTAACCTAACGCCTAACGATTGTCTTGTGTTCGGTAAGGGGAATAGTTAAGCGCCTAACGAGCGCCTGTTTCCTTTTCGGGATTATTCCCGCGTTCCACTTCGAGTGGTACACCGGTGCCTTCGGCACCAGTGTCGGTGGTATCGGCTTCAGTCTAACGCCGATACCATGCTCGGCTTCATCGGCTTCGGTGAAGCCGGTATGGGTCAATCCCACGCCACTCGGCTTGTGAATCCGAGCGCTTCGGACTTTGCGTCAAGCAGGTCGGCTTTTAAGCGCCCGTCGGCGCTTTGAATCCGATTTAGCGCAAGCGGCTGTGTTCGCCGTGTCAGCATTCCACGGAATGGGCATCGGCGAAGTCCGGGACTTCTTTCCCGCGATCCAAAGGTAATA